>NC_060270.1:59116587-59426044 GCF_021613505.1 Equus quagga
TGGGGGAGGCTCTGGCCGCGGGCGCGGGGGGCCGCTGGGGGAGGCTCTGGCCGCGGGCACGGGGGGCCGCTGGGGGAGGCTCGGCCGCGGGCGCGGGAAGGCGGCTGGGGAGGCTCGGCCGCAGGAGGGCGGCGGCCGCGCTCTGGGAGCCTCGTTGGTGTGGTGGTTTTGTTCTCGCCTCAGGAACTCGCTAGGAAGCCTCCGGGGACCTCACACGTCGGTAAGGCACGGGTCCCGCCGCTGACCGCCCACGCCTGCCCGGCCTTCTAGAAGGGAAGGCGCTCCCACAGTGAGGGCGCGGCTTACTGTGCCCTCCCCCCCGAGGGCTGCGGGGCACGTGCTCCTGCGGGGTCGCTGCCCGCCCCGCTGCCCCCGGGTGCTAACGGTCCCGGAAACGATGCGCTGTGACTACAGAGTGAGAAGACCCTCTCCAGAGACAGACCTGGAACTCTGTTTTGTCACTTGTTAGTCACACTGGGCATGCGACGCGCTTGGAACACCTCGGGGACAGACAGGTCAAAAAAGAGTCACTTTCTACTTAAAGGACTAAAACCTGTTACTCATGATTGAGAGCAGGGAGGGGGAGGGGAGGAAAGAGCTGAGGAGAGGAGGGAAGGAACCAAGGGGGCAGTTGGCCCAAGTCACAAATTCAGCGGGAGATCCAGCTCCCAATTCACATTAGTTTAAACCAAAAACATTTCCTCCTTGGCTGAGACAGTTTACTTTCCTTGGGATAAGCTTTCCGTTCATTCTGAGGTGAGGAGGGCTAATAAGTTGGTTACGGAAGGGGTTTCCTTTAAATTGTGGAAAATCTTGGGGAGAGACTCCCTGATAGTCTTCGAAGCTCTTATGTCTTAACTTCATAGAGTTCACCTTTCCATATTCTGTCCCCATAATGACATGACTTTTTCTCGTCATCTTCCATTTTAAACTTGTTTTATTCACTATAAATCATCTCATCACAATATCTGTTATTTCCCCAAGGGAAGGAAAACATTAGAGAAAATGGGGGATAGAAATGTCACCATTATTCCACTCCTCCCTCGACTCTGTCAGCAGCCACAGGACCAAACACAATGCACCTTCCACACTGCTTAGCACAGTGGACAGCACCATACCAAAGAGCTTGTCGGGGTAATTCAGGCAACGGCAGCTTCCACCTGAAGTATCTGGACAAGTGCCCACAGCCGCTGGCTGCCCACGGCTTCTGGGAAAATAAATGCCTCCCAGCGGTGACTTTCTGTTCTCTTCTGTGTGAATGAAAGTCACACTCCTGGAAACTGCTTGCCCACATTTGGTAGGTCATTCCTCCCTCGAAGGGATCTGAGTAAGGAGTCGGAGAAAAGGCCTCTTCCCTCCCAAGCTGGCCCAAACGTCTCTCTTCTGGGCCACCTGGCCCCTCCGCCTCCTGCCTTTGTACAGCTGGTGTTGACATCAGGTTAATTACAGGTCCTGTGTTTACACGCCAATCTCCTGAAAGGCAGGCAGCAAGTTAGCTGCGCAGAGCCAGGTTGGAAAGCTCATTTCATGCACTTGTCCTTACGTCTGCATTGGCCTTTCCAAACGCTGACTGGTGGATGATTCACACATGTCCCCAGGGGACAGGCAACTAGTATCGTTCCCAATTCGTCAATGAAGAAATGGGCACCTGGTGGAAGCTGCCACTCCAGGGCCACACAGCAAGCCTGTCAGCCACAGAGCCAAAC
This sequence comes from Equus quagga, assembly GCF_021613505.1. Lineage (NCBI taxonomy): Eukaryota > Metazoa > Chordata > Mammalia > Perissodactyla > Equidae > Equus > Equus quagga. Next base: position 59,118,294 of record NC_060270.1, read on the forward strand.
AGTCCTCATGCGGCCAGACTCCTGTTTCCCTGCTCCCTCCCTGGGCAGCTCTACCTCCTCTGAATAGCAGGTACTCTTGGGGTATCTCAAAACTTGAAAAAAGTTTTGAGGAAAGGAAAAAACAGTAAACAATGCACATTTTAGAAAAGCAGCACTGGTTGAGTGCTTTCCAAAGCCTCTAGCTCTGTGTCAGAATTATTGAGGGCCAGCCTTTTGGTGCAGTATGGGAAAGGAATTTATGAGGGCAATATGGGAACAGAGCTTCATGAGGGCAACATGGGATTGGCGCTTCATGAAGGCAACATGGGATTGGAGCTTCATGAGGGCAATATGGGAACAGAGCTTCATGAGGGCAATATGGGAACAGAGCTTCATGAGGGCAATATGAGAACAGAGCTTCATGAGGCCCAGTATGGGAATGGAGCTTCATGAGGGCAGGAGTGTTGATGTTTTCTTGTCTGCTGTATCCACAGTGCCTGGACCTGTGCCTGGCTCACAGTAGGGGCTCAATAAATACCAGATGAAAGAGGAATGAACCTCGACTATGTTCTGTGGGCCTTCATGCCAACAGCTGGGTCTTGGCTGGCTGGTGCCTTTGTGAGCCTCCTTACCTACCTCAGTGATAAAGGTCATTTCGATAGGCTTTTGATTGAGCTTGTCTGAGGAAATCACAGAACATCTCATCTAGAATGGCCTCTATGCTGCAGATGAGGAAACTCAAATATATGGAGGTAAAATGATTTGTTCAAACTCCTTCTGCTGAGACAGAACCTCCACTGACTTACTACCTGCTATGAACTGAAATGTGTCCTCCCAAAATGCATACGCTGAAGCCCTAACCCCTCGTGTGACGGTCTTTGAAGCGGGGCCTTTGAGTGGGGCCCTCATGTTCTCTGTCTTCTCTCTGTGTCTGTCTCTGACAGAGTGAGAAGATGGCCATTTGCAAACCAGGAGGAGAGGCTTCACCAGAATCTGCCCATGCTGGCACCCTGATCTTGGACTTCCGGCATCCAGAACTGTGAGAAATTTCTGTTGTTCAAGCCCCCCAGTCCATGGTATTTTGTTACGACAGCCCAAGCTGACCAAGACAATACCACACAATGGCTTTTCTGATACAACTTTGTCTCAGGGTTAAGCTATAGCCATAGCCACGCTGGTCACCCTGCCGCAGGTCCTGGACAGAAGAACCTTTGTGGAGAGGATTTAGAAACTACAGAGAAAGCCGTGTCCTCACTACTGTGCCCTCAGTTCTGGAAACCGAGTGGATACACAGTTTCTTGTTGGGCTTTCAGGTGAAGAGCAGGCATTGTGAAGACTCTAAGCTGTCTTGGCAAATGAGCCTTTCTAAGGGGTAGCTCTCCTAGTTAGAGGGCATTTTGTTTCAGAAACAATCTCGGTGGATGTATGAATGGGAATCGTAACATCACTCCTCATTCCACATGTTGGGGAGAATGTGTTTCTCTCTTCCTCCCCCTGCCACCAGGCAACTTAAGTTACTTCTGGGAAGATTCTTATGTCCTGCACAGAAAATCTAGGGCAGGCAGATGGATGTTTGATAGTCTGTAAGAAAATATATTGGAGAATCTTAAATGGGACAGAATTCTAGCAGTACCTTTTTTCAAAAATCTCATACATTTCTTAAATGCAAATATATAGTTCATTTCTCTTTGAAGGGTAATTTATAAAAAGTCTGGAAAATATATGCTGTGAAAGGAGGAGCATCTTAAATCCTTCAGATCAATTTGGTCCTTAGATCTTAGAAATCACATGATTCAAACAAACTTTGCATGACTCTGGTCACCCCCAATTCGTCGTTGTACTTTCTTCCCAGCTTTGGGGAAGGCATCTGCTCAAATGCCCTGGTCTGGAGGGGTCAGGGCTTCTTTGCACAGCCTCAGAGTGAGGGTCTTGTGTGGCTATCTGGCCCTTCTGCTAAGTGTTAATATTTGGAAGTTCTCACTTATAGAGCAAGGGCCTGAGATTAAGCCACTTGGCAGACCCGGAAAAGTTCTCTTGAACCTCATGCCGCTGTTTCTGACCTGCACATGATAACCCAGTCCCGCCACATTCTTCCACAGAGTCAGAAGTTCACAGAGGTCCCTGGGCTGGCTGAGATCAGAGCAGGACACTCTATGAAAGACTACCAAGAGTGAATTCCCTCGAGGTGGTATGTCTGGCGCAGAAGAAGTAGGACACTGGGACAAATGAGGCTGTCTTTGGACAGATAGCCCTGCAATGGCTATTTTCTCTGGTGTCTTCAGATCTGGAGGATCATGCCCAGGGGTGACTTGAAAATTTCCCTATGGGACACCCATCCAGCTAGAAGTAGAGGCCAGCCTGAAGACTTATCTTTGAAGCTGCACTTTCAATAGCACTTTAAGCTTGAGAAAATGTTAATCGTCCTTTTAAAGAGTTGGGGAAGATGACTGTGATGGGGATTAAGAGGGTCTAAACCCCAAAAGCCACCCCCTTGGCATGGCACTGAAGCATGAAGGACTAGATGCAGTTTCTATATAAGAAACTGGGCAGCAGATTTCTCTAAGAATTCTGAGAAATGCATTCTTTGGCAATTCAGACAAGTATACTTCATGTATTTAATTAATCAGCACTGAGAAATATTTTCCAATGGGAAAGTTCACATGGTTTCCCCTGTATCTCCCAGAATATATATGTCCAGAAAGCTCAAATGACATTGTCATGTCTTCTTGGCGCCAAGCCAGTGAGTGGGAGCAGCAAGAAAAGTTTATACCAACAGTCATTACTCAAGTTTCCCACATGGCTGAACCTAATTAATTAGGCCTAGCCAAACCTGCCCGCCACACCCGCGGCCCAGCCGCACAACCCCGGAGGGTTCAGACACGCCCCTTCGACAGACCCTCGCTTATCGCGGCCTGTGTTCAGCGAGCCACCTCTGCAGAGGTGCTTCCTGACAGAACTTCCTCAGAACAGAGTGCTTCATAAACTGGAGGTCAAAGGCCTTGGTTTTATTCCTCATTAAAGAATATCTCGCCATTCTCTTGATAGTCATAGTGATGGTGCTTGACACTCTTCAGACCACTTTACAAATACTAATATCTACTCCACTTTGACCCATAGTTGGCCCAGAACCAAGGATAATGTAATTATTTCTCTTCAGGCACAAATCAAAGAACTGGATAGTTTCTTCCAGCTCCAGTTGTTTTTCTTGACATTGGTGTGAGCCTTGTTTTCTCTTCAAAGCCTGTAAAATATTCTCAGAATGTGTTAGAAATTCTTCTGAGTCCCCAACCCCTGCTTTCTTGGAGGGCTCTGGAAAGTTGTTCCAGAGCAAACTCACAGCCATGGGTACCAAGGGTACCCTTAAACCCAGAGTTTCGTTCAACATATGCATTGAGTGCTGATTCGGCGCCAGGAACTGTTCAAAGTGCGGGGTGAACAGCACAGTCCATCACACTTCCTGTTTTGTCCCAAGGCTCACCACCTTGTGGGGAGCGGGGTGGGGGACAGCAAACAAAAGACAAAGAAGCAAAGTAATTTCTGAGAGACCAGTGATAGTGAGACAACGCAAAGGATGATGGGCCGGAGAGCAACTGGGGATGCACTTTGGATGGCCAGGGAAGCTTTGCTGAGCGAGTGACATTTGAGCTGAGACCTGAATGATAATATTATACTAATTGTGTCCTGTTCTTTTAGATATGCCTCTCTATTTTTAAAGCAATTCCACAAAGACATAAACTCCAATAGAGCAAAGAGATTGATTAGGAAAGCATTGTCCTCTCATACTTTTTTTGAGTTGGAGGAGGTATGCGAGGAATGCTGGTAAATTGGTTCAGTCCCTAAGGAGGTCAACATTGCAATATCTGTCAGAACTTAAAATGCACTGTCCTTCGAACCAACAACCCTGCTTGTAGGAATTTAATGGATAGAAATAATGGCACAAATGCAAGGTTATACATACACATATATATATAAGGATATTCATCACGGGCTAGCTTGTAGTAGCGAAAGACTGCCAACAGCCCAAAAGTTCATCTCTAGAGGACCGGCTAAGTGAATTACGGAACATCCATATGAGAGAACACTTTTCAGTCAATAAGAAAAATGAGGTTGAGCTCCAGGAGAAATTAAGCGGAAAAAAGGAAGGTGTAAGAACTATGTGTTCAATATGCTATCACCTTTGAAAATATATATACAGTCCTATGTTGCTTAATGACAGGGATATGTTCTGAGAAATGTGTCGTTAGGCGATCGCATTGTTGTGTGAACGTCATAGAGTGTGCTTACACAAACCTAGAGGGTACAGCCTACCACACACCAAGGCTGTATGGTACTAATCTTACGCAGTCCATCTTGACTGAAACGCCGTTATGCATATATTATTATATAACGCCGTTATGAGCGCATGACTGGATCCACATACATACTATCTTTGGAAGGATAGACAAGAAACTGATAGCAGTTTTTGCCTCAGTAGGGGTTGGGAGAGAATTAGGGAAACTCTGTATAATTCTTTTGTAATGTTTGCATTTTTAACGTTGTGAAGACTTAGCTATTTAATAAATGTGTTTTGAAAAATAAAGCTTTGCAATATAAATAATCATGTATGTAATTTTCATACAAAGTTCTTTTCATGTGTACTTATAAATCACAGTTCCAGCCAGAAGGAATTTTAAGTGTTAAAAGGAGAAAAGCTCCTAAAATCAGTTGTGTAGTCGCCTTCTTGGCTGGCTCAACATGTGGGCGTTTCTCAGCCGGGGTTTTGGTGTGGTCTTTGTAAGTGTGAGTTTAAGAAACGTTTCAGGAAAGGCATTTTTCTCTCAGGATGAACATCTATTTTGGAAGACAGTTCACTCATTTCTAACCTATTCAAAGATCTGAACAACTTACCTGACCAATTTTCAAATAGAGAATTGAAAAAAGATGACTTTTCCTGAAAAATACTTTTAAGGCGTATATATTATAATTTTCCGAGTTAGAACAGGTCGTTGCTTCTAAGAATGAACTTGTTCCAGCAGGAATGTTTTTCTTAGTTCTCACAGCTATTTCATGTTCTGGTCCATTTATGATTATGGACTGATAAGAGCCTTCAGCTACCAGTAAAATTTTAAGAAGTACGACGGAAAGCAAGTGTTTTGCAGATGTCTGTGTTCGAGCACACATATATGTGTGGCTCCCTGCGGTGCTGTGCCAGGGAGGGGCAGCAATAATGCTTGTGACATCACTCTTCATGGGTGTAAAATCTGCCCTGTGCTCATAAATCATTTATGCATATAAAAGTTTTATTTAATAGAAAATTTGCCGTTGATAATCTGAAATAGCCATGGAAATGACATTCAGTATCTATTTAAGAAATGCATTAAATATGTATCTAGTAGACTTGTGAAGGATTAACTTGCTTGTAGGCAAAATTTGCATCAGCTACATGGCGAAAGTGAGAATCCACGCAGGGGCAGAGCATGGGGAACTGGCAGAGTGGCCTGAGGTTTGAGTTCCAGTAGGGCTGCAGGAAGGAGAAGTGGCTCTTGAGAACAAGCCGTGGTAACACTCCAGACAACAGGTGCATGTGGAGCTGAGTCAGAGAGCACGACCTGACCAAGGAGGGGCAAAGAGGACAGAAGCTGCTCACCAGCAACACGTGGACGGCAGCTCTGAATGCTCCATTCAAGAAGTGACTACCGTCCATTTTTGGCAGTCTCCTCCCTCTGTGAAGCTGGTACAGATGAAAAGTGTTTCAGAACACTCACTCACAGGCCCCTGGTCTTACAGGGCAGCACGAGCCCCAGGGGAGAAAGCCAGAGTCAATACTGCAGGAAGATTTTCCAGGCGGCAGGCCTGTTATCCATGCCGGCAGAACCTGATCACAGGGGAGGAAGTTATTAAAAAGTGGGTCACTGGAGAGGGCTGGGCTACCTCCGGATCAGGGTCCCTTGTCCTGATGATCAGGTTTCAGGGAAGGCTTTTGTGGCCCTTGACGACACACACCCTCTGGTATTCTTGGAGGTGGGAGGGAAAGGGCTGTGGTATGAACACTGGCTAGTGGAGGTGAAGTGTGAGAGCGACACGTGTGAATAATCTTGGATCTCGACTCGTCTTTTCCACCTTCTATTTTTGAGATCTGTCTTCGGAGTCGTGCAGCCTGAAGTCAGATGACTCTCTCTTCATGAAGCATATTATGTCTCTAAGGTCAAGGTCTTGAGTATGAACGATTTAAGCTGTCGGTTGATTATTTCTTACTTTGTCTTAGAATCATGGAGTTAGATGAGGCAGTAGAGATCTGACCCCTTCATTTTACAGATGAGGAAAGTGAGACCAGAAGGGTCAAGTAACTTGGATAAAACTGTCAGAAAAGCTGGGACTACAATTTAGGTTTTCTTTTTCTAAGCAGAGTCCTTTGCTATTTGAAAAGTAAGATTAATTTCCTACTTTCACATTCTACAACACCTCTATTCACTGTTTAAACTGTGTGGTCTATTTCCCTGTCCCAGAGAGAAGTGAGTATATTGATTCAGCAGGAATTTTCTGAGAGCTGAGCTGAGAGGCAGGGAGGAGGAAGCGGGGAAGAAAGAGAGAGAGAAACAGCAAGAATGCAAACCTATGTATAAAGGCCTACAAAGCTTAATGTGACCCAAGGAATCTTAATTGACAAATACTGCCCAGTTTAACAGCCCCTGAGACCTCTAAACTGCCACCTGCTCCGACATGTGAAATGCAGGAGGCGGGGTGAACCGCTATCTCGAGGGAGCCATGCTTGCTTCAGGACCACGCACCCTCGGCTGCCTGAGGTCCTGACTCGGTCTGGCTTCTGTTGCAGGTAATGTTCATGTGGTGCCAAGTGGAAAGGGATTTGGCATTTTCCAGCTCAATAAGTCTAAACAAAGCACACAATCTGGCATTAAGTAGATTGTGTTTTACCAGAATTTTCCACTCCTGCAGCCTGTATTGATCAAATCAACTAAATTATTGCCACTCTGTGAAAAAACACAATTAGAAAACCCAGCGCCTTACCTTATACCTCTTCATGTGACACATCCCCTCGTGTGACACATTTCCTGGTGATGGTGAAATACCCCATCCTGCTGAGTCACAGTAATTTCCTCCCTCCCTCACTTGGGGTGGGTCTGTGATGCACAGTGACACTTTGGGGACATATACTGACTTATATTTTTATGTGGCTGATTTATCTTAGTTAATCTTAAATTAACCTTTTTCCTCAAGATAACCCAAATCTTGTGGTTCTTCTGCACTTCTGCACCCACTCAACAAATATTATTTATTGAGTGTTCACGACCCCTGATTTCTAAAAAAGGTACAAAGATACCATCACGGAGCTCACAGGCTAGTGGTGGAGACATACTTCCAAAGAAATAATAACAGTGTGGTGTGGTGAGACACACTGTGTCCAGGTGGTAATCAGACAGTCTGCCAGAAGGCCACAAGCCCTGCTCTGTTTTTCCTTCTGTCAGTTCATCTCTGTGCTCCTTGACCTTCATCCTTGAAGGCAGCCCTCACATTGATGCCCCCCATTTGAAAGGGGACCAGTGTGAGAGACAGGAAAGGCCCCACAGCCCGCCTCCTTCATTTCCCCTCCATTTGTATCCCAGTGACTTGCTTTCACAGGCAGCTGTGCAGTGGCTTTAAGTTAACATCTCAAGATTAGGGTGCAAACAACAATCAGTTGATATGAAGGACAAAAATATTGGAACATCTATTTACATTCATTTTTGTCTAAACATTTTCAAGAAAAATCTTGTTGCCCCAACTTTTTTATCCCTGAGGAAGATTTGCTCTGAGCTAACATCCATTGCCAATCTTCTTCTTTTTGTCTGTGAGCTGCTGCCACAGCATGGCCACTGACAGTCAGGTGGTGTAGGTCTGCGCCTGGGAATCGAACCCAGTCTACCAAAGTGGAGTGTGCTAAACTTAGCCACTAGGCCACTGGGGCTGGCTCTCCCTACCTTTTAACTTTTATAGCACTGGCACCCTCAGTAGGCCTGTCTGTTGGATGGACACACGTCATGTACAGTAGGCATGGTATCCTCAGGAAAAAGTGACGGCTTAGAGCAGAGGGAGGCATCTGCCCTCTTTTCCCTTTTGGAGTATTGCAACATACTGCAGGTTATCTGTGCTTGGCCGAGTAGATTTAAGGGTCGTATCATCCTATATCTACGGTCGGCAAACTGTGGCCATGACCAAGTCCAGCCTGATGTCTGCTTTGTAAATAAAGTTTTATTTACACAGCTCTGCTCATTGGCTCACCTGTTGCCTCTGGCTGCTTTCAGACAGAGACTGTCTGGCCTGAAAAACCTAAAATATTTACTATCAAGCCCTTTATAGAAAACATTTGCCAAAACCGCCCTTTCTAAATAACTCAATTTTGTAAAATTTTTTGAGATGGAGATATAGGATTGTGACCATGAAAATCTTCATATCACACCTAGGCTCACTGGCATCTCATGATAAAGTTCTTAAATTTTTATTTTTGTTTAAGATTGGCGCCTGAGCTAACAACTGTTGCCACTCTTCTTTTTGTTTTCTGCTTTTTCTCCCCAAATACCCCCAGTTCATAGTCGTATATTTTAGTTGTGAGTCCTTTGAGTTGTGGCATGTGGGATGCTGCCTCGGCATGGCTTGATGAGCGGTGCCATGTCCACGCCCAGGATCCAAACCAGTGAAAGCCTGGGCCGCTGAAGCGGAGGGCACGAAATTAACCACTCAGCCACCGGGCTGGCCCCAAGAAAAGTAAAATTAAAGATGAGCCATGCATTATTATTTTATGAAAATACTAATGTTTCAAAGTTGCTGACCTTTTTTTCTGATGACAAATAGCATACTCTAGTGACCTAAAAGATTTTTGAAAACAAAACAAACCCCTACACATTTAAACTGTCTTTTCAAGTGAGACTGCCTTTTCACTTTTAAACAATGTGCGAGAAAGGCTTATGTATTTCACAAGAAACCTACTATGGAAAGAGCATTTTGAAAAAGAATGTTTTGATGTGTTTCCATTTTAAGTGATTCTGTTTCTAAAAATATGTATAAATATATCACAAAAAAATGTTTATATGTGCATTCTTAGAAACACTTGGAAGCAGAATTTTCCTGTTTAAAAGCCGTCTAAATGAAGAGTTTCAATGAAATTTGAAGCCCTATGTTAAAAATATAAAAATACAACACTTTGCTATTAGTTTGGAAAAATGATTGACTTTAGAAAATAAGATTGTTTACTAACTGAATTTCAACAGAAATCTTTGTCTAAGGAGGTCAAGAATGAAACAATGAGGACGGTGATTTAGTAAGTGACGGACTTCTTCCACGTGGATGGAAGTATCTTTGTGATATACTTTTTACAGCTACTATTATAATTTTTTTAGTGAGAACAAAAAATATTTGCATACATTTACTAAATATAAAAGCACTACAATTCTGGCTTTAAAAATTTTTTTATCTTTTATATTATTTACTTTGTCTTTTTATATTCATTTTATTCTCATGTCTGTTTTATAATGTAAATCATTTATTAGTGGAGAAGATATATATATATAATTTTGAATAAATAAGTATACGTGCATTGGGGTGTACACCCCGAATATCTTGCATAATAGGAATGTATCATCAGAATGTTTGCAGACCACTGATTTTGAGAGTGAACTGGGAATTTAGCAGACAGGTTTAAATAGGGCTCTGCCACTCACTGGCTATATTCTCTTGATCAAAATGATCTATCATAGGCTTTATTTCCCAACTGTAAACTGAGATAAGGCTGGTAAGGCACTTCGTACGGAGCTGAGCACATAGCAGATGTTCCATAAACATCACTCAATATTATTATTATACCTAAATACTTCCAAGTTCTCCAGCTTTCCAGGGTCAACCTTTTCTTTAACATTTCAATAAAATTTCCTCCCATCTCACATATTTACGTGAAGGCCAGCATATGCCCCTGAATTTCCATAGAGAGTGCTTCAATTCTTCTGGTGGTGACATTTTCCTGGTGGTTGCCTGATGTCTTTCTCCTGACTCAGTTGTCTATCACCTGGAGGCTTCTGTCCTGGTTCCTTCTCCATATGATGCCAAGTGCGGACATAATCTCCGTTTGAGCATTCCTTAGGGCTCAAGGCCATTGTAAGACTTAAGACTGTGGATAACACAGGGTAAATACAGTTCAGAAGAGGAAACATCTTAATAATAAGAAGTCAGCCTTATTATTGTGTTAAATGTTTTGCATGAATTCTCCTTTAATCCTTATATTGCCCATGAACTTATTTATTATAAGAAAACTGAGATTTAGCGATGCTAACCTGCTCAAGTTATCCAGATGGAGATAATGAGGTGAGGATTCCAACCTAAGTAATCTAACCAGAGTCTTTGTTCTTAATATCAGTCCATTAGGAAGGCCAAAGTATCACATTAAAAGTAGCTCCCCTTAGGGGCTGGCCCCGTGGCCGAGTGGTTAAGTTTGCGCTCTGCTGCAGGCGGCCCAGTGTTTCGTCGGTTCGAATCCTGGGCGTGGACATGGCACTGCTCGTCAGACCACGCTGAGGCAGCGTCCCACATGCCACAACTAGAGGAACCCACAACGAAGAATACACAACTATATACCGGGGGGCTTTGGGGAGAAAAAGGAAAAAATAAAAAAAAAAATTTTTAAAAAAAAAAAAAAAGTAGCTCCCCTTAGAATCTGGAAGTTTCACAGACCAGACAGTAGTATATCCAGCTTTAAGTCAGTTTGCAAGCTTTCTGAAACAATTTTTTTGCTTCCATAGCCATTTGATCTTTAAGTAAATGGATACCGAGGGTCTTTGCAAAATAGATTGAAAAACTTTCCCAAGGAGTGCCCTTTAATGCAATCCCTTGATTTAGCCTTGAAAAACAATATGTATGTGAATTAATAAGGGGAAACCTCATTTAAAATGGAGTCAGGAGGCGGGAAGGAGGAGCTCCCACACAGTACCACTCAAGGTCAACTGCAGGAAAGATAGTCAATTACAGATCCCGGCAGAAGCTATCAACAGGAAAGAATCCTCAGTTACAGGAAAAAATGTACATTGCATCCAAACAGAAATCGACTACCCCGGCAACTCAGCCAATGAGAAACCATCACCACCTGAACTCTCGCTTTTCTCCTATGGACTTTCCTTCAAAACAACTAGTCCTAATTTCCTTTTTCTCTATAAAATAACATTCCTCTCCCTTGTTTGTTGGACTTGCCTATGGTCCACCATAGCAGGTGCATCCCAAATTGCAATTCTTTGGCTATTCCTGAATAAACTTTATTTTGCTGGTAAAATAATTGGCTGTTTTATTTTGAAGGTTGACATGTGTGACAGATAATTGTTGGTTTCTCTCTCCAACAGCCATTTTCCTTTTTCCTAACAAAACCACAGTCTTGTTCAGGTATGGGCGACCACTTGCTTAACAGATCCCTCCCCTGCCTTAGGGAGTAAGTGTTGGTTACTCCAAATCATTCAGTGATTCTGTCCCCCTTGCCAGGGATTGGTTTAGAAGGCATGTTCATGTGATGCAACCCAGGACGGTAAGACAAAAAAGGCAGTCCACTCGGGTGCTTTTGTAAGGTTTTACTAACTCTCGAAAGGAAAAAAAAAAAAGGCACTAGATGAGAATCATCGCTTCCTACTTTTGGATGTTGCAAATGAGAACCACTATTTGGGGCCAAAGCAGTCATCTTGTAATCATGAGGGGAAAACCAAAAGAATCATATGGAACCCTTGCAAATGTTGCACTTCTGAATTAATCAGTGTTGGAATAACCTGTTCTGGATTTCTGTTATGAGAGGTAAAGAATTCAATATGTTCGTTATGATTTAAAATGCCTTCATGTATTTTTACCAAAACAATCTGATTACCCTGACCCTTTCCACAAGACTCTCTGGAGGAAGGTACACCAGAGAAAAGCAAAGCTGACCAAGTGGATGTCTCTTCCTTCAAAGCAAAGCTCCAAATGCCGTCTTCTAGTAAGACGTTCCTGATCATGGAAAAAGAAGCAGCTGGTTAGGAGTGACGTTATTCTTAACAAGGTTTGAGACTTCAACAGTCTCCACAAAAGACAAGGGTTTCTAATATTTCTTCATCACTAGGGGCTGAAGGAAACCCTGCACCTTGCCAAGTTAAAGGAAGCTACTTTATACCCTGGAGCACAGTGCCTATCAAGGAGGAATTCCAAGGGTCCTACAAGTTAGTCAACAAATGTTTTCTAAGTAGCTGTGTACTCTGTTCCTATGTAAGAACAACAGATCACCCAAAGTAAACCCACTATTAGACAATCTCAATGCTACAATTTTTCATCCCTACATCTTCTTCACCAACCAATTCTCTAAAGCAATTTGCTTTCTCCCTGTCTTTCATGAGGACTAAGCTATCCAACTAACTACAGCGCTTACCTTTATTCGGTACTGAAATACCCTAGAAGACTTAAGTGAGGTTTGTCTTCAGCATGTATGCACACCACCCTTGGAAAGCCACTGGTAGTATACTGTCTTGGAACTTCATATAACCTTTAAAATTTCTAACAAGCACTGGCATTTTTCATATTTGTAGTGCTCTTTTTGATTACTAATTTACATTAAAACAGCTTCCTGATGATTCTTCAATTTCTATTATATTTACTACTTATGTTAGCTTCCTATTGCTGCTGTTATAAATCACCACAAAATTAGTGGCTTAAAACAACACAAATTTATTATCTTACAGTTCTGTAGGTCAGAAGGTCCTAAAATCAAGGTGTCATTAGGGATGTGTTCCTTCTCAGGCTGTAGGGGAGACTGTTTCCTTACCTTTTCTAGCTCCTAGAGGCCACCTGCATTCCTTGGCTTATGGCTTCATCCTCCAACTTCAAACAGCAGAAGAGCCTCTTCCAGTCTCTCTCTGACCTTCTGCCTCCCTCTTATAAGGACCTTTGTGATTACACTGGGCCCCCTAGGATAATCCAGCATAATCTCCCCATCTCAAGACCCTTAATTTAATCACATCTGCAAGGCCTCTTTTGCCATGTAACATATTCACAGGTTCCTGGGATTAGGCCTTGGATATCTTTGGGGCCATTATTCAGTCTACCACACTACTACTTCTATTATTACTACCACTGGCTAAAATTCTATTGTATACCATGAGCCAGGCACTGTGCTAACCGCTTTACATTCTTTATCTCAGTTAGTCCACAAGCTGCAAAGTAACTTTCTCAGATAGGCTTTTGACTAAGCCATTGCTTTCTGATAAATTATAATAATCCATCACAAAATCAAGTAATGATAATTCACAGAATCTGCATTCCTGCTTCTATCTAGCACTGACTTTTATAGGCCTACACGTTAATAATAAATAAGACTACAAATTTTATTTTTGAAAAATGTAGCCATATGGATAGAAATTTGCATTTAGGAGAAATTTAGCTACATGTGAGAGTGGCTGGAACTAAGGCTTGTAGTCACTGGTTCAGTTAGCTTAGATCATTGAGACCAAGGCTAATTAGAGTTACAGGTGCTACGCCTAAGTGGAACAGTTCACTGCAAGGAGTTTAGAAATTAGGACTTAAACCCTTGACCAAGATACTATGAAATGCAAAACTTCAAGTAGGGCCTTTGTGAGAAAAGTGTGGGTTAATGCCCCAAATCCACCACTGCTATTCAAAAACTAATTTATAAACTGATGATTGCACAAGAATTTCATATTAGCATTGAACAGTCCAGCATTATCATATAGTTGAGTCACATCTGTTTACTCTTGCCACTCAAACCTGTGAGATGCAGCCCTTAATGTCCTGGGGACACTGAAGTGCCGCTGACGTATCTGAACAGAAGGCCCACCAAGTAAAATGTGGCACCTAAGACTTGCTAAGTATTACGTTAGAGGCTCTTGAACACTGGGCTGAGCCTCTTAGCTGTCTGATTTGATTAAGGCTATTTTAAGATTGGATATAATTAAGGAGATATACATAGTTATAAAAACTTGAATATAGAAACAATCTAGCCGAGTGGTTTCCAGCCTGCTGGCTATAAACTCTAGCAGCATATGGGAGTTACTCTAAGAGCTCAGTGATCCGAGCACCAAATGTTGTCTGTAGACTAAGTATGTCCTACACATCAAATGTAGATATTGTTGTGATGAGTAATACAAACTTATTTAAAAGGATCACTGAATTCGTAGCAGCTTTGGTCATTTTGCCAATCATTAGGTACTTAAATACAATTAAGGCTGTGAAATTCTGACATCCTCAACTGTGGTTGGGCATCTCTGCTTTAGCTTGGAAAACTTAGCAAAGTGTTCATGAAACATTTCTATCACAAAAACACTTCTTTCATCTAAGATAAAAACTTTAAGAGTTGCCACCTGACAGTTCTATTCAGAAGTTAGTCTCCCAAAAGATATGCTGAGTGAGTTGAGCAATAAAATAAGGCTAACTAATAATGCTGATGAAAGCTTTCGATAGCATCTTTCTCTTTCTATGATGCTAGCTTATGAGTAAGGTTAGCAAGGTAAAGAAGGTAAAAAGTACTGTTTCATTGCATTTTTTAACTTGCCTGCAGAAAGACTAACTAAATCAATAAACAAGATAGGTCTGTTTTTAAAACTCGACACTATCTTTTCTAAGGAAAATCTACCTGGTTTTAATTTGTAAATAAATACAATCAGTTTGTACAACACTTTACAAAAATTTTTGCATTGTAGGGTCTCAAAGTTGGAACAGCCTTATTTATAGCATTTTTAAAAAAAACCCTCCATTTCAAACATGAGAAAACTAACCACATGAAAGGTTAAATCATTTGTCCAAGATTATAGAAATAGAAGAGCTTAAGTTATTTTAAAAAATCGCAACAGCAACAAGTGATGTGGATTAGACTTTAGAACAGCGCTATACAAAATTTTCTAAATGGATTTTGACTGATCCCAATTAAGGAAAACCAGAAACATTTTGCGGTTATCCTCCCTTCCTTAGATGGAGGAGGAAAAAACCCCTCTAATTTAAACTGACTGCATGGTACTGGTTTGAGTGTTGAATACATTCTCTTTTTTAGTCATTTTCAGACCTAGTATAATAAAAATTCCTTTCTAACGATCAGCATTTCAGGCCCTAATGATTATTGTTATATCTAAGTAATCAGTTACTAAAATAAACAGGTTTGTAGCAAAAGGCACAGAGTTGGGTTTTAGAACTTATAATTACAAAGGTTTCCAATATTTATAAAATTGTACACATTAAAAAACCCCTTTCTGTCTACAGGATTGTATGACAATAGAGTATCTTGGGGAGTTTGCAGATTCTCCCTGGAAATCTTAACCAAAGTTTAAGAGTAAGCTCCAGTTTTCTCAAATGGTGTAAATTACAGCTGTGCCGGGAGGGAGGAGGATTTACTGAATGCTTTTCAGTATGCTTTAAATCCAGGGAACCATTACAAAATTTAGACTGACTCCATAGTTCTTGCTTAGTTAAAATAACATACAATACTATGTGGAAACTTAAAAATTATTACACTGGGGGGAAAGTACTGTCAGATGCTCATGTTTAACATTCATATGACTTTAAGTTGCTGAAAGCTAAGGTGCTTGAGAGCTGACAAGATTTCTACGATTCCTTTTTATATTTCCTCCAGCATCTGTTGAAGGGGACAACCTGCTCATATTTTTCACTATAGCTGTTTGCTGATATAAAACTTGTCCCTTTCCTCCAAATACTTACCTGCAAAATATCCACTCTTTTCTTATGACTTACAGTCAACCGCTAGATAATGTACTTTCTTGATGATTCCAGGAGCACAAAAATTTAAGCAGGTTCTCGTTAGGGCTGTTCACTCGTCATTCACTCACATTCATTCAACCAACCAACCAACCTTTACAGAGCATCCACTATGTGTTGAATTGTTATCTTAAATGAAACCAAAACAACAACAAAAAGTTTTAAAGAATTACTAGAACTTTTATTTTTGCTTAGTTTTATTAAAAAAATAAATATGTCATAAAGCTTTTTTTTCCTTTAGGGAGAAAAAAAGACCAAGTTTCATAAAATCAAATAAGCAATGGTAAGGTGTCTTAACTTGAAAAAGATTGGGATTCACTGGTTTACAAGTTATAATTGAGGAAAGAACAATGGTAACGGCCACAGTTGGCCATCTCATGCCAATGGCAGCAAACAAGATCGACTAGGGCAAAATAAATAACGTGTGGAAGCCCTGGTGAGTGCTTGAACACACTGATTCACTGAGACGTCAGGATAGATAGATCTTGCTTCAAACAACGCAGAAGTTCCTGAAAAGTTTGTGTAAATGAAATAACCACAAACATACTAGGAGGGCTTGGCATCTGAGGGAATTCTGTGGTGAACTCTTTTGTGAACAACCACTTCCGCTTTTGTAAATCCAGGTATCTGCTTTGCTTAAGGCGAAGTATACCTAGCTGCTACCTGTCTGAACAAAGGTATCAGCATGTTCACCTAACACTGCTCCAGCTGCGCCAGTGGCACAATTTCCAAGTTTGTGTTTCTGTTAAGTAAGTAGTGTAAAATACAGAGCCAGCCAGGGAACCCAGCTGCATCTGCCAAAGCAGGTATAGGAATGGGATTACCGCTTTTAACAATATGTCCAAGTCAACAAATACTTTTGAGAGTCTACTTGTGCAAAGTACGGTAATAAACCTTATAAATTCGGTTACAGATGTACTTCCCTTCTCTAAAACCTTCACTCAGGACCTAGCTCTGGAACCCTAAAATAAAGTAATGATAATGCAAGAGACTGAGTTTCCCAAGGCTGAAGTTTAACAACACGAGAATCACATTTCATGTAAGTAGTTAGTGAAAAATTTTGCTGGTGACAAATGGTTCTTTTTGTTTTTTACTTCCTCTAAACAGAACTCTGAATTCTCAAATTCTGCAGAACAAAGCCATGGATGCTTTCTGGGTGGGTGATACATTTCAGTCCTGCTGATAGAAATAAAAATATCTGGGGCCGGCCTGGTGGCGCAGCGGTTAAGTTCGCACGTTCCACTTCTCCAGTGGCCCAGGGTTCGCCAGTTCGGATCCCGGGTGCGGACATGGCACCGCTTGGCAAACACCATGCTGTGGTAGGCATCCCACGTATAAAATAGAGGAAGATGGGCATGGATGTTAGCTCTGGGCCAGTCTTCCTCAGCAAAAAGAGGAAGATTGGCAGTAGTTAGCTCAGGGCTGATCTTCCTCAAAAAAACAAACAAACAAACAAAAACAGAAAAATATCTTTCCACCCACCAGAATTTCATGGACTTATCCTCCACCACAGCAGCGGTGCTTTGAACAGGGCATAAGTACAGTGGTACCAGTTCCAGTCAGTTTTATCACTGTAATCAATGGAATCCTCCCTTTGCTCACAGCCTCCATTTCATTTGGGCCAAACTTCTACCAGGCCTAAGTCACATTTAATTAGTTAGGCTGTTCAGTTTATTTTTTTTAAAATGCTTCTAATAACATTGCTGCCCATATGTACATGTGTGAATGAAAAGAGTAAGCAATCTGTAGTCTTTTCCACACTGAGTACACTAACAACAATTAGTAAACAATTAAAGAATAAGTGGTCATTTTAAAACTTGTGTATTTCTTAAAAAAAAAATTTCATTTTCTAGCACTTAAAAAAATGGGCCTTAAAAGTGCTCTATTAATGTCCAATGCTGTTCCCCACTCTGTCCCACCCATCCAAAACCTGCTACAAATGCTGGATTGAGTTCATATCAAATAATTTAGCAGTACCAAGATTTTTCAAATAGAAACAGTGTTACTGACTTCTTCATATTGGATAACAAAATAAGGGTAACTCTGGTCATCGTTAAAAATGACAAAAATCTGAGGCTCAAAGAAATTATCCACACACGAGTCATACAGGTCACTGGTGACACTGCCGGGATTTACTGGAGGGGGCCTCCTCATGCCATGACTGCCCATCGTGTACCTGCCAGTTAGCACTTTGGCCAGAAACATGAAATGGACTCCTTTGGAGGACTTCTTAGAAAAGTTGTGAGAATAGCTTGCCTTCTTTGCAAAATAACTGCCTTGTCCAAACATTGTAGCATGCTTTCCACAGACTCGGGGGTCAAAGTTGTGCTTGCAGATTCCATCTACCACATCCTGGGATGTTCCATGAAATAAATGTCTCTCATTTATTATTCTGTCACGGCCAAACATTTTCCTGTTCATATATTCCTTTTTCCTAAGGCAAAGAGTGGACAGGGAATTTAGAAGAGGGAAGGTATAGATCAATTTAACAGGGAGGAGGTAGTCATAAACTTCTCTTTATGGTTTCAGTGGGGAGGAAATGTTAAAGCAACTATCATGGGCAAAATGCCATCAAAGATCATACTAAAAGTTTAAACCTATCTTTTCCTCTGCAGACAAGAAAAGCCCCTTTTTCCTTTTCTCCTCTACCAACTGCTCACTTGCTTTCTCTTTCATTTCAAATCTAGTTCTCACATCTTACCTTCTCAGGATGCCTTCCTTGTCTAATCCCACCAACCTGAGTGTCTCGAGTCTGAGATTCCTCAAACCCACATATATTCCTTTTGCACTACGTTAGTGAGTTTGCTGACTTGAGAGGCAGCATAGTAAAGTGATTAAGAGCATACCTCTGGTGCAGGACTGCCTGGGTCCAAATTCCAGCACCATTAGCTTATTAGCTGTATGACCTGTGCTACATTACCAAACTTTCCTGTGACTTAGTTTCCTCTCTGTAAAATGGAGACTGTAATAATCCTACTTATAGGTCTGTTATGAGGATATGTAAGTTACATGACAAAAAATACAAACCTACTAAGTTCCACACAAGTCTTTACCATTATGTTCTGCGTTTGTCATTAGGTACATTAAGAAAAGGCTCTCTTGAACTTTATTCATACTGCTGACTCACCTTTTATATTTCTCCCAGAGAAACTGGTTTTGGACTCTCAATATTTGCAAAATTCTATACTTAAACTCAGGCACAGTCTTATGAAAAAGATTATAAATGATTCGATAACTTTTGTCCTCTGCAGAAACAGGCACTTGGATGAAGTCCTGAGAGGGATGCATATAAACCCAAGTTTCAGGGTAAAAGTTTGCTGAGGTGACCCCATCTGGGCAGATGATTTGTGATGATGAGGTTGCTTCAAGAGGTGGAGGAGCCTGTGTGGGAACACCACCAAGTGTCCTAGAAAAGACAGGAAGGAACGTCAATGTAAGACATTCAGAAGTAAGTACATTTCACATTATATTGCTCTAGAGCAGTATCTAATATTATAACTTGTATAGTTTAAATGCTGGTTTAAAAAACAATATAGAAAATACTATCTGTTAAAGAAAAAAAATCCTAGAGCAAATATGGCCTATACCTGGATAACCTATCATTAGCTTCCTCCTGGCCTTCTCCTTGTGGAGAAAACTCTGGAATGTACTGCTGTAAGGCAAGCAAGCAAGAGCCAATTTATAAATAACTTCACTTTTTGAATCCTGGACTCCTCTTTTGCCTATAGGGTTAAAGAAACTGTTTCAAGGGAGCAACAATAATTTATACGCGTTCTTCAAACTCTGCTGTACTAAGCAGAAAACATGTCATTACTAAAAGCTATTTGGGGTAGGGGGTGCAGAGTGAGGGGAGACAAAGTGAGGTAGGTGGGAAAGAGGGAGCTTATAGGGTGGAGATATAAAATATTAAAAATAAAAAAGCTTATGCTTTAATTTTTGTATAAAAACAAAAATCATGGAGTAGGTATTGAAAGCTAACAATTGGCATTTGCTTCTTTTTTAGTATCACATGCAACAACAAAACCACAACACAATTCCAATTTCATAGTTTTAGGTGTGCTTAAGATGGACCTAATTACTTTAAGCTCCGGACACCAGAATGCATATCCTTGGATCTTTAAATTCAAATCTGTTACTTTGAAGGATGAGTTTAGATAAGCAGCAGCTTTGATCAGTTACTTATTCCTGCTCAGTTAAATGCTTAAATTTAAATCATATTTCTTGGCCACTTTCAAAACAGAGAAAAAGGAAAGAAGAGAGAGAAAGGAAAGCCCGACCCTGAGACCCAGATTCAGGGCCAGGGTACTGTAACACTCACAGCATACGGTGGTCACAAGGAAGCAGAAAGTCTGCCAAATGGATTAGGAAACTGAAATTTTCCACAGAGCTTTGTGACACAGAGGTACAACTGTGGGTGAACATGTCTCTAATGTTCAAGAGCATATCTTACCATCACCCTCCTCATAATCACAGCCACTTGATACTAAGCACATACTACAGACCAGGTATTTTACAAACAGGGATGGCTTGGTTATCCCCACTTTTCAAATAAAGAAACTGCTAGCATAGCTAGCAAAGAACAGAGATAGGATATGAATCCAGGCCTATCTAGATAGTCTCTAAGCGCATACTCTTTCCATTTCCATGTACTTCACAATTCATGTGTGTGGGCGTGTGTGTGTATATATGTGTATATATGTGTGTGTGTATATCTTTTTTCCTCCCCACAAGGCTTGAAAGTGATAGGATACCAGGATTGCAACTCAGGTTTGCCTGACTCCCGCTATCATCACCACTAACACCGCCATCACCTCACACAGTCTTTTGACCTTTAAGATGGCTTGATAAGAAGCTAAAAGCTACAGAGGCACAACTGCCTTCTCTAACCCGTGCCCCCTTCAAGTAGCTGTGCCTATGATTTATCCGGCTTCAAAGTCCCTTTGTGAGACAGAGCTGGAGTTCTGGGTGGATCCAGGACTTACAGAATCCACCGGGTGCTTTCAGTTCAAGGGCCAATTTAAAGGGGGTGCTGGTTTCTCCAACCTTCACAACAGAAGGCACAACAGCTCCCGTCCTCTGGAGCATTTTCACAAAGCCCAGACAGACTCTCCAGAGCCTCCGTTCACTGGCACATCTTTCTGAAGAGAAATGTACCCAGCTGCTTTAATCAGATTCTAAAAGGTCTGTAACTCTTTAAAGCCATCACTATTCTGGAGGAACGGCAGGAAACACAGAATATAAGCTCCTTATTTTTAGCTGTTCCCTCTATCCTTGCTCTGCAAAGAGGGTCAGTCCCAGCCCACCAGGTTTTCCAGGATTATCAGTGGTTGAAGTTACCAACAGAGGTTTCCAGGTTGAGGGAGAAGGTGAGATTCTCACAAGCACTCCGCCCAAAACCGGTTTTAGGCTGTCGCAGCTGTACTGAAAACCCGACACTGACAACCGAAGAGACTCTGCTCCTTTTCTTCCTGGTATCACCCCTGCCTAAAAACTAGTTCCATAAAATGAAAGCTTCAAATGTATCCTTTCCTTTTTCTATTATTTACTCATAGATGCTTGAAGGATGAGCCCGTGTAAATAAATCCTACCCCTCCTGAGATATTAAATTAGATTTTACATATGTGGTTAGCATCCAATCCTATCCATAGATACTTACTTTTAATAAGCCAACATCCTAATTGGGCTAAAACATAAAAATGCATATAGACATCTGTCTGATGGACTTCTACACTCTAGTTGCCATGAGTTAAAAATACATATTCCAAGCACAGTTATTTTCTGAGAGTTTTGTTACTGCTCAGTTTGTATTCGGCTCATGGGTATTCCAATGATGCTGCATGCTTCCCAGTGCTGGAGCAGCCTTCTTTAAGACAGGCAAAGCAGAGGATGTGGAGCTTGTACCCAAGGACCTCTGAAGGATGGATTTTCAGAATCTAAGGTCACCTTTTACCACTCTCCTTCCCTCCCCTTGTCATTTTGAAAGACATTTCCTAATTCAACTTCAATAATGAAGTAAAAATTAATTTTATTTTATCCTTTTTGGGGAGGAGTCAAAGAAATTCTATCAGGCCTTCTCATGACCACAAGGAACTGCATGGGACAGATGTCCTTTCAGCTGAAATGAACTCCCAAACCTCTAAATCTGAGATTTGTTTGCTTGTGCAGCCTCAGCTCAAGTATTCTAAGAATATTAAAGAATAAGCTCTTTTTTATCAGCTCCATTAAAAAGCAGCAAGCACAAGGAAAAAATTTTTTTGTAACTCTGAGGAGATGGATGTTAACTAAACGTACTGTGGTGATCATTTTGCAATATACTCGTATGTCAAGTCATTATGCTGTACACCTTAACTTAGACAGTGCTGTACGTCAATCATGTGTCAATAAAACTGGAAGAAAAAAAAGGCAGCAGGGAAGCTTTCATTTAAAAAGAGCCAGATTTACAGGAAATTCATGAATTAAGTCAGCCCTCTCACCCCACCCACCCTATTCTAGCATTCCCAATTCTTAGACATCTCTGATTCCCTGATAATTGTGGTCTTTTTGACATCTATGTTTTTCTTTGACTCTTTGCATTTACTAACACTTCAAAACAAAACTTTCTTCCTGGCTAAGATCATGGTCTCTCTGAAATCTGCTTTTTGGAATGAAGCCCCCTCCCCTTTCTCCCCAGTGGCCAGTCCCAGTGCCCCTTTGCCCCAGACTCCAGGGCTGACAGGAACCGAAGGGCTGCATTCACCCATTCCACACTGGAGAACCTGCTGCTTCTCTGCTCTTTTCTCATTCGAGTGTCTGCATAACTCTTTGATTTGCTAAGCTCTTACTTTACACCTGATTATCACTGTGTTCCAGACAAGACGACCAAAATAGGAAATTTTAAAAAGAAAAAGGAGGAGAGAATAGAGCTCTTCTTCCATTGACTTTCTTTGTTCTCTTGTAAGCTTATGTTATAAATAGTAAGGCCATACTTGTGTCATTAATTCTACTACTGCTTATACTATTTTTATAGTTCACACTTTTACAAAACAAGCCTAAGTTTAAAAAAGAAGGGGGGGCTAATTCCATAATTACTTGTCTTAGGATGGAAACAAATCAATTTTCACCCTTCTTGTAAACTCCCCCAACAATGCAGCACTTGAATGATGAGCATCCTTACTGTCACACAGAAGCGACATCTCGCTTGACTGGCTCAGCATGCCAAAGTGCCGGTCTCACTAATGAGTTCTGCCATCTCACTGGGAGGACAGTATGTTCCTAACTACTGGAGGCCAACACACTCTCCAGCTGTGCTACTGAAATCACAGAAATGGCATTTTTATTAGTTTCTAATTTAAAAAAACCCTACAAGGTAACAATTTTCACACTTAGACTAGGAAGAAAGCACACATTTACCCCAAGCCAATATATATTTCTAAAATCAGCCTTATTACAAACTGCTTTTGGATACTGAGCATTTCACAAATTTTTATTTGTTTGTATTTTGTTTTTAATGTTCTCTTTGTAATCTCAGAATTAGAATCATTAAGATTTTGTCATAATGATCTGGGAAAAATACAGTTTGGGCTTGAAACAAAAAACTACTCATAAGAGTATAAAAGGAGCATCTTTACCTCAAAGATCAGCAGAAGAGACCAACCAATATTTACTCTAGACCTCCCAAGTTCATAAAACCAGGTAAACCCAGTATCACTTTAAAAATCTTTACCTCAAAGATCAGCAGAAGAGACTAACCAATATTTACTCTAGACCTCCCAAGTTCATAAAACCAGGTAAACCCAGTATCACTTTAAAAATCAGGCTAAATATGGTAAATCTGATTAGAGTATAGAATGATTTCCTTAGAGATACTAACTTCCAAAGATGGCCAAGCTAACGGTAACTGCCCTACCTTTTGGCGTCTATGGAGATGTGCCAGTGTGCTATCTAGAAGGAAAGAAGAAGTGGCACTTGGCAAAATGGAAGAAGAGCTCATTGACAATTGAGAAGGATGAGTTCAGTCTCAACCTAAAAGTATGACAGGTAATTTTAGTGAGTGTTTCAGGAAGATGGGCCTTACTTAGTAAATGAGAATGCAAATTATTTGAAAAGGTGAATTCTTCCCATATAGATTCACTCAAGGGAAAAGAATGGAGAACACAACCTTGAAGGACTCTCCCTACTTGTCCTGGCAGTTCACCTGGGCTGGGAAGTAGTCCCATAACGTAGAAGGGTTATCACCAGAAAAATCAATCTTCCACAAAGAGGCAAAAGCAAACTCTGCCTCATTCCAGATATAATTACTTTCAGCTGTGGGAAAATGTTAATTCTGCTTTTCAGTTCAAAAAATCCAATAGGATACTCATTCTTAGTGTTGGGTTAATTGTATCTTATCTGAACTCTATTTTTTTTAATTGATTTTTTTTTTGAGGCAACAGTGGTTGATAGCATTATATAAATTTCAGGTGTCTATTATTATATTTGACTTCTGTATAGACTACATTGTGTTCCCCACCAATAATCTAGTTTCCATTTGTCACTGTGCACATGTGCCCCTTTATCTCTTTCGCCCTCCTCCCACCCCCTCTGATAATCACCAATCTGTTCTCCACACCTACGTTTGTGTCTGTTTTGAGCGAAATCATACAGTATATGCCTTTCTCCGTCTGACTTGTTTTGCTTAGCATAATGCCCTCAAGGTCCATCCATGTTGTTGCAAATGGCAAGATGTCATCTTTTTTGATGACAGAGTAGTATTCCACTGTATTATACACATCTTCTTTATCCACTCATCCAATGATGGGCACTTAAGTTGTTTCCAAGTCTTGAAGAATTAAACCCACAGAATAACTCAGAATTTCACACTGTAGAGGTAATAACCAAGTTAGTCTCTTAAACTAAAATCGTTTTCTCTTTGGCATTCAGTTGTACATTTACATAAAATGAGAGTAAAGGTGAGACTTTCCACTGAACACTTACTGTAAATATGGAAGCAGTATAAAACAGGAGCGGAAGAGGGGTCTCCTTTTTATTTCTCTCCTGAAGAATGAATTGTGGAGGATGTAGTGGTTGTTCCACATCATAAATCGGACCTCTTTCAGACCCCGAGAGTTGGCTTCTTCAATCAATCGAATAACAGACTATGCAGTAGAAAATAGAAGATAGAGGGGGGAAAAAAAAGCAAGTTAAAAAAAAACAAGTCAAGAAACAATCACTATTAAATACGCAAAATGTTAATGTAACTAAAAGCAAAAATAATTAACCTTGCTGTTAACTTCAGAAGAGTTCCAATAAAGTACAGTGAGTCAAATTAATTCCCTTTATACATAAAATTTTTTTTTGCGGGGGGGGGGCAAAGATACAGACTAGAAAGATGCTCCCTGTTCAGAAGAGCACAGATTTCTACCTCATGAAACATGTGAGGCCCAGGGAACTACTCTATCCTATTTTGAGGCCTTAACAATGTCCTAGAGATTTTTCTGTTTATATTGAAGGGGGTTTTCAAAAGAGGATTAGAGATGGTAGTGTATACAGTTCAAATAAACCAATTAAGTACCAAACCTAAGAAACCTCTCAGAGGAAAAACATTGGGACAGTCCAAGTATCCTGAGAATACATTTTAAACAGCCTCTTATTCTCTTTGGAAGGTATCAGACACTAGTGATTACTTTAAAAAGTCAGAAATTTTAATTCAATATTGTGTTTTATAGCAATTAACATTATTAGGTCATTTTCTTTTGCTATTGCCTTAAAAGAAAACCTAAGGTAGATAAGTCAGTTTTCCCTTTTTGTAACGATGGAAATTAATTTAATCAAATTGAAGAAGTCAGATCTTTGGAAATGTGAAATCAATCGCTAAAGTCCATTTCAGGGTGTTTAAACTTGACTCAGAATTCTCATTCAGAGGCAAAATAAACCATCATCATTTTAAAACCTTACTTTTTGATTGATGGGCTTATTCTTACCATCTCGAGTAAGGATGCATGTGCACATATGACAGAATTTTAAATGACTGATGTGCCTCACCACAGCTCAAGAAACATTTTCAAGTATTCTTCCAGGGGCTTAAGAGCGACTGTTTCCCACTAGACTTCTGAAATGCTAAGTGTAACACGTGATCCAACCAACATAAGTCCAGGAGCTAGATACAGTCAAAAGTTACACCAGTGCTTACCTCATTAAAATTACTCAAGGAGGCACTGAGTCTGAGTACTGACCCCTATAAATACTTGGTCTCTTTAGTATAAGATACTGGGGAAAGCACTTTATCTCTCTGATAATAGTGGTATTCTATTTATGGATTCCAGGAGATTAATGTAAAGAAATATATTTTCAGAAAAATCAAGAAAGGTGTTATTTATATCAACGAGACTCAATTTTATATCCATAAGCTCCTTGATTTGTGGTTCTGTCTAGTCATTGTTGGAAAGGGAGAATAAAATAACAGTGAAAGATAAAAAAATTTAAAGGTACTTTTTGGAAAAAGAACCTGTGTAAATACCTCAGGATACTCTCTCCATCCAAAGTGATCCCTACAGAAGAATTTCCAGGCTGTGTGGTAAACAGAGTTGACATTGCTAGAGGGTGGTGTGGACAGCCTTCGTAGTTGGTCAAATTCAGTTGTTTCATATAAGTTCATGGCATTCAAATCTGCCCAAAATTCTTGTCCTCTAAAAAGACCCAAGAAAAAACAAACTGTTAATATTAACACATTCAATTTTTAAAATGTGTCTGATTTGAAGAAAAGGACATTACTGGTTGTTTCCGCATTTCCTACATGACTTTTCTTAACATGACCAAAATTTCCAGGCCCTGGAGTTATGTTAGGATTGATTCTATCCCATGGCATCACTGGCCTAAACCAATCAACACAATTCCACCCTCCCCACCACAGTGGGATGAGCTAAACACTGGTGAGTCAGTCTTAGGATGATGAAGGTGATATAGAAAGCAGACAGAGAAAGGAAACTTCTCTTTAAGCTTGTCTTTTTTTCAGAGCCATCAGTTTACCTAAGCCAATACAGGAATACACAGTATTTGCTGATCAAAGACAGGAAAAAAAGAAAACAAGGGAAAAATAAAATGAACCTAGATGAGGCCAGTACTGCTAATCTACCCAACATCAATATTATCTTTTATCCTGTGGGTGGAAAAATTTGGCAAAACATGAAGAGAAAAATAGTTTGGATTATTATCAAGTTTAGCTAGAATATTTGTGTCATTTTGTCCTCTAGTCTGCTGCTGCTGAATCAGCACTTTACAAACATCTCAGTTATTGGGGGAAAAATCCCACTACATGAATCAGAATCATTTAAGAAATTAATTTATAAAGGGTAGTCCAATTGAAATATTTGTATTTCTTTTTTAATGGAACTTCATCTAGTGTTTGAAACATTTCAAACATTATTTTAAGTAACTGACAAAATTTTTATTGTACTCTTCCCTCTTTTTCTGTATGTTTCAAAATTTCCCTAAGAAAATATAACAAATAAAATATATCAAAACAATATCATAGATATCAGCAGAGTGACTAGGTTTCCAAATATATTCCTTCATACTTTCCACTACAGACTTCTATATGGATGTCCATAACACACAGGATACTCCAGATCCAGAGGCACTTAGAACGACTGGTTGACGTGAAATTCAGGTGTTTGGACAAATATTTCAAATAATTAACTTATTGCCTTCCTGTAAATTAGGATTTTGAAAAGGATATTACTTTGGCTTATGGGTTTTATTGGTTAGTGCAACACTTTACAAACTCTGCTCTTGGAACACTTGTTTCAAAGACTATTAATAGGTATTCTATGCAAAAAAGCATTCTGTGGTCAAATGTTTGAAAAAACTTGGTTACATAAAGTTAAACAATTTACTTATGGCAGCCACTCCTTAGTCCTTTTAATATGCTAAGGTAGATATTTAAATACCATGATCAGGGCTATAAAGTATCCTTCCAAATCTCTGACAGTGCTCTCCTTTTTCCCCATGAATACGTATTAACATCTCTCAATAAACACCCCTGGCAAATGTCAGGGAAAGAAAATCTATCTCTCACCCTCCAGCCCAAAGTTCATAATTTGCGAATCAGGTTCCATCTGAAAAAATTCAAGTCAAATACCCAACTGACAGTGCCACGAAGCACATAACTTGTAAAAAGCAGTATGTTCCTTCAGAAATTCCTACAGAGCTTCCAAAAACTTTAATTTCTTGCTTAGAAAGAGTACTAACTAATAGGATGTGGTCTTAAAAGGAATATACAATTTTAATTAAGTGCGAAATGGGAATAAGACAATAAAATGTAGCTCAAAAACCACATTTGGACACTGCTTTAAAATAATTTATGATAAATAGTATTATTTAACCCAAAAGGAAAAAAATGTTTCTGAGAAATTCTTAAAGAAAAAAAGAAAACACTGAAAACTGGAACTCCTATACCTAAATTAAACTCCACATCAAGTTGCTTTAAACAATTTTCACTTAATTTTAGGAAAATCTGATGTTATCATTGACCAGAGAGATACTAACCTCTTTTTCCCCCTTAAGATCATTTTCAATTTCTAAACAGATTTTCCCCCTTTATTTCCCAGTAGCTGTTTCCAAATGAGTTAACAAATCCTCAGTATTTTAAGGAGTCCTCAGAACAGCAGTCATTATGTTAACAAGCATTATAATATAAACAGCCAATGTTTTTTGCTGTTAAAATATCAGATTTTATTCTGGACATCACTCTAGCAATTTCTGTTTAAGCCTGATTATTAAAACTTTATAGATAATGATTTGCATGAGAAAGACATCTAAAACTGCAGCCTTTGCCACATTCTCCACGCATTTCAGTCCTTTGGGCATTATGAAATTTCTGTAACAAATCTTAATTTACTACAATCAACTGTTCTTTGGATTGATGTATCAAAGTACTGTTTTAGCTCTATTTGATTTTCAATATGCTTTTCTAGACTTGACAGAGACAAAACAACAAATGTGAAAAACATTAAATTATCTTTTTATAAGATTAATTTTACCACCTGCTCTTCCTTAAACAGGGAATGCTTAAAAAATCCAAGGCCAAGGTTTTTTTCTCCTCAATCTGCATCAGTATAAAATGCATGCAATATGATGCCAAATGTTCAACACCCACCACTCTTCTTTATCAAACCATTGTTTCCTACTATCAGAAAGCAGTTACAAGCCATGTATGTGTGACAATGGTGATGGTGGGCTGTATTAGGCAGTACACCAAGAATTAAACAGATGTAGTCCCTGGCTTCCAGGGGCTTCGAGAGAGAAGTAACTAACAAAACATAAGACCAAAGAAGCAGTACATCTGCCAACCTAAACTCATCAGTGGCACGCACATTTAGGGAATGAGAGGACAAAGAAGAGTCATGCAGCATTATGGGAGAGGAGGTGGTTACTGACATCCAGGAATGGACAAAGGTCAGGAAAAGTAAGTGGCTTTCCTCTATCAATCCAAGAGAGCTTTCTGTAAGAGAAAGAATTTTAGGAGCAGTTTAAATAATAAGAAATATTACAAGTAAAGGGCTGTGTGGAAGAACAAGAAAAAAAGAGTTCTTCAAGCACTTTGCTTCTTGGAAGAAGGGTGGGGACATGGAGGAACAGGAGCAGAGCAGATAGTTGGAAAAGGAAACCTTCTAAAGAGGGGTACAACGTAAGAGACAAGGAAATGTGAACCAGGGTATAACAGGCAATGTGAGAGATGTCAGGCCATGAGCTGAGGAGGTAAGCCCAGGGTCTCAGAGCCTTAACTAAGGGTAGGAATTTAGAGTATTGAACAGATGGTGATAAAGGGTCAAAGTAGTAAATACAGGCTATGTGAAAACTGAGCAATAGAGACAGTGCTAGAGACTCGGGGGGAGGGCTTTGTAAAAGCAGGGCGCAACGATCCTGGTAGATGAGGACCCTACCTGGCCCAAGGGCATCCCTACCGAGGGATGGCCAGAAAAGTAAGAGTGTAAGACATAGCCACTGTGCAGTAGGATTTAGATTTGGCTAAATGTATCACATTGCTAAATCAATCAGTATTGAATTACTCAATAAATAACCCTATCATGATGAATCAGGAGAAAAAATTTTGTAAACAGATTACTGATTTTTGCTATAAAGGGAAGAATGAACATGAACTGATGAAATATTCACAATTCTGTTTCACATGCTTCACCAACAAGCACAGCACCACACATACCAATAAAAGAATCTAGATACAAAACTAATTTAAAATTCTGAAAAGGACACCCAGTCTCATAATTTAGATGCTTTATAACAATTGTTCTCTTCCTACTCAACAAATATCTTGCCATACCAATAAAGCCAACATTTTCCAACATATATTATCAATGCATAGAACACCAACACCCACACTAAGTCAGAAAGTATGCACCGCATACCATCATTTCTTCTATTATATTTCAGATACTAAAAAGAAAGTAAAAAGGGCCTATGATGTAAATGATAGAGCTGTAACGAAAACCAAAACCATTAAAGAAATAGTTGCTGAAAAACAGAAATTAGAACATTATCTCTTTGTTAAATAAATGGTTCTTGGGATTATGCATTTGGGAGCTCAGTAAAGAGTGTAACCATTTCAGGTAATCTATTTATAAATTGTTTGAAACCAAGAAAGAAATGACAATTAAAACAAAAATCTTAAGTCAACACATTGATTAGGCACTGGCTATGTGTTGGGGATAAGAAGATGAAAAAGATAAAATGTGAGAGTCAGTGGGGAGAGAAAGACCAGCAAACCCTGTGGTACAGTGTGAGATGTGGCACAAAGGTGGTCTGGGAACAATTCAGAGGCAAAGGGCCTACCTCTGCTGGGAAAGGGGTCAGGAAAGGTGGTCAAGGGAAGTGTCCCAGAGTGGATGAAATGAGAACTAAGTCTGGCCAGGCAGACAGTGAGGGTCAGGACACTACACGCAGAGTGACTGACATGAGTAGAAGCTAACTAAGCAAGGCACGAGAGATCCAAGAGCGTGTAGCACATGCAGTTCATGTGGGAGGTCAGAGTATAAGTGTGTGTGAGGGGGATGATAAGAGATAAGACTGGACTGGATAGGCTGGCTGGGGCTAGATAATGAAGAGCTTTGTATACTGGGTTAAGAGGTTAAGATTTGATTCTGTGGGCAGTAGGAATCACTGGTGGATTTTCAACAAGGGTGAGACTTGCCTCTTCTAAAAGTCACTGCAATAGTAGTGGTATGCACTGATTTGTTTATTTTTGGTAGGGGAAGGTGGGGGAAGGGAAGGGGAGAGACAGGCACTTATTTGCTAAATATTTATTAGCATGTTTATTTATTATTAACATTTCTTATTCTATGCTTAGCGATCTACAGCTATTAGAACTGCACAAAACAAATGATGATAGAGAACTAAGGAGGCAACAGTAGGATGATCTGAAAGGTATTTAAGAGTTAGTATCTA
The DNA here is from genome assembly GCF_021613505.1 of Equus quagga. NCBI lineage: Eukaryota > Metazoa > Chordata > Mammalia > Perissodactyla > Equidae > Equus > Equus quagga. Next base: position 59,149,434 of record NC_060270.1, read on the forward strand.
ACTGCAAGGAGGATGATTACATGTGGGGCTGAAGGGAGTGGAAGAGTATAGGATGTGTCCCATGTTTCTGATCTGGGTGACCGGACTAATAGTAACCCATTAAATGAGACAGGAGTTGCAGGAGATGGAACACATTTAAGTGGGAAGATGATGCAAATAAAATACAGAACTCGGACTCAGCGAAAGTCAATTAAGTATAAAGTTTTCTGGACCCTAATCTGTATAGTCTTAACCAGATGGGTTAGACTTCGGAACCTTGGCTTCCTGCCTGTAAGAGTTAACTGGTTTCTACAAGGATAAACCTGTGACCTCAAACTAATTAACACAAACCCTAATCAGATGGACTAACTAGACACTTAATAGGTCCTCTTATTTTATTACTATGATGTAAAGTGAAAATGTCTCCTAAACGGAGGGTCATAACGATAGAAGGATAAAGATCAAATGCAGTACGAAGAGTATTTAGGCTCTTCTGCTACAGACTTGAGACAGGCATGACAGATGGGGTGTGTTTGCTGCTGCTAAAGAAATTTCACAGGCGCACAAAATATAGCTGGCTTTTGATACCTGGCTTTGATGTTTCCAGAACTCATTTAGCAATGCTGGAATATCTGGCAGCTTATACACTGCTTCAAATATGTTACAAGGTGATGAGAATCAAAGCCATGGCATATACAACACCAACATATTTTGTGAAAGCAGTGTAGTTATTAGACTTCAGAGGACTATGTACTCTAACTTTCTGTTTGAGAAGCATAGTAACTGTCATTTATTCTGCTACTAATTAAGATTTTTGCTAACATTGACTCAAATGGCACAGAGCTATTGGGGCAATAAAAATTATCTATAAATGCTCACAGACAAAGCAACATCTTTCAATATTTACCAGAGGTTAAAATTCTATACTTCTACAGTATGCCATTGGGTCTTGGTAACAACAGGATTTTCACCCTTTGTATCCAGAAGTAGCTGCAGACACAGACAAACCTACAAATCAAAATTTGGAGTTTACATTATTATGCATATGGCCCTCAGTAGTTAGGGCAGGCTAACAATCAAATGCTGACTCTCAATTAAATCTGCCCCCCTCTGAGGAGACCCTGACCTAATCAAGGCAGGGCTGCTGAGGCTTAGATCATTCTATAATTAACATCAAACAGATCATGGATTTATCTTATGGTTCTAAATACCTCAAAAGATTTTTGGGAACGTAAAAATATTCCCCACTTTAGGATACAATGAGTTTCTGGGGACCAACTCTTACAAAAATGATCATCATAAGGCAAAATTCTGACCGTGTGTGCCACTCCCTTGGTCCCTCCTGAGACATCTTGGAAACAGGTGAATGAGAAGGTAGGGAGTTAGTGAGTAGATGCTGTCTGGAATCAGATTTATCTGTGTGCTAAACACCATGTCTGATTTACAAATTGTTAAGACATCTAATCTTGAGGCTGTCCTGGTGACCGAGTGCTTAAGTTCATGCGCTGCGCTTTGGCGGCCCGGGGTTCGCTGGTTCAGGTCCTGGGTGCAACCTATGTATGCACCACTCGTTAAGCTATGCTGAGGCGACATCCCACAGAGAGGAACTGGAACGACTTGTAACTAGGATATACCACTATCTACTGGGGCTTTGGGGGGAGAAAAAAAAAGAGGAAGATTGGCAACAGATGTTAACTCAGGGCCAGTCTCTCCTCATCAAAAAACAAACAAACAAAAAGACATCTAATCTATGGTCTTAAAGTCCAGAGGTCTAGAAGTGAATATAGTGAAATGAAAATAAGAGGCTAAGAGATAGGAGAATAAAGGAAAGTAGGTAGGTTTCCTAAGTGAAAGGATACCCTGTTTTTAAGCTTTTGTAATTCTATATTCTCCAAAAGCATGTGGGGAACTAAACAAGTACATAACACAGTTTATTCTCAAAAAACTGTGTACTAAGATATGGCCATTTGAATACCTCTAAATGTTTCCTAAACTCCTAAAAAATAATATCACAGATTGAAGTCCCCTACCCCATGCAAGCACTAAAAGCAAACTGCAATATCCACTTGAGGAAAAAAATCTAAAATACTGTTATGTGGGGCTTTTCTTATGTTTTTATTACAAAGCTACCAGAAGACATCAGAAATGTCATACAGGCTTAAGTTTTATTCAAGTTCAGTCACATGTCCTGAGGCTCCTAGCAGGTAATGTAAGTGAGACATACTTCTCAACAAGGCCTGAAGAGGAAGTGAAACAATTTCCACAAGAACAGCTGGGACAGAAAGTCCACAACAGATTAAAAAATGCGTATCATGCCTCACACTATGTTAAATTACGCAGTTACTACTTTTTTATGAAGATGAGTAAATATCCCCTTTGTTAAGTGAAATATTTTAAAACTGAGGTTTCTATTTTAACTTAGAGTAGACAACAAAAAATGTCTGCCATGTACTCAAGGCACAAATACTGATTAATTCAATTCTGTGGATATAGAATTTGACAGCATTTAAAGAGGGCCGAAATATATTTATTTATAAAACTTTTCTACATGATTATAAAATCAGTTGTATGTAAATACTAAAGTGCTTAAAAACAATTGTCTTCAACCTCAAACAATTCAGAACTCATTCACACAAATGAAATACTAATTATAGATAATTATCATAAAATATATCCTCTAATAACTCGCAGGAAGATACAATCTATTGGCTTAATGTATTTCTGGATCCACTTATAAAATTACAAACAAGTCCTTTAAAAGGTTTTTGTTCAGAATTTTCTCAATTTAGCCTTGTCTTTTTCCCGAATTAGTACAAACAGATAATGAACAAATTAAAAATATACTCACTAGTGTCTTATTATGAGAACCCAGAGGTGATTAAGAAGCTCAGCACTAGAGATTTGAATGTCTACAAACTAACTATATGGACAATTCATCACTCCCTGAGAGTTTATGCAAATTTCTGAAGAAAAGAAAAAAAAGACTTCCTACAGAAAACATATTAGGAGAGTTTTTTTATTGTCTAGGTTTTGTAAACTATGACTCCCAAAACTCTCAACAGGGTCTTAAGTCAGTAACTTCTCCTAGGGAGAGGGATTCTACAAAGCCAAGTTTCTCCAATAGATTCAATTTTATCAATTAAGACAGTCTAAATTATTTTTTAGTAACAAATTAATTGTATTAATTAAGCATTAATTGTAATTATTTCCACAATGCTTCTGATGTGTGCAGCATCTTGGACAATCCAAACATCAGAAAGCAAGTAAGCACAGTTCCTTCTGTTACCCACATTCTAGCCCCACGCAACGATTTCTTTTACTACCTTGGAAGGCAAACCTAGTATTTCTCCTCTGCTTATTTTTATTCTCTCAATGCCTGGAAACGAAAGAACGAAGCCAGGTGACAGTCAGAAACCAAAGGCCAACCGCAGCAGGAAATTATTTAGAGTATTCTGTGCCATTTGCCCTCTCTCACCCTGATCAGCTGCAGGAACTGTGAACATCACAGGGTGCAGGCCAGATTCAGAAAGCACAGGCACTCCTGCAAGCACAACCACCTGTGGGTCCTGCCCCTGCCCTTCTTCACTGACCATTCAGTGCTGGTAAAACTTTAGAGCAAAGAAGATCACTCAAATTCTATGGCTATATGTTAAATGAGAAAGGACAGTTTAAGAAATCTCTTAATCCAAAAAGAAAAAAAAGATTAACGTACAGTCATGTGTCACTTAACAACAGGGCTACATTCTGAGAAATGTTTTAGGCGATTTCGTCGTCCTGCTTCGTTGTGCAACATCATAGTGTGTGCTTACACAAACCTAGATGGAATCGCCTATTGCACACCTAGGCTCTATGGTACTAATCTTATGACACCACAGTCATATGTGCAGTCTGTCACTGACTGAAACGTCATTATGTGGTGCATGACTGTAATAAAGAGAAATTCTTGTAAGTGTGGTCTAAACATTTTCCAATCATCATGAGAACTGCTGTATTTCAACATAAGACTATTCACAAATCATTCCTTATGCTCAGAAGCAATAGCACCAAAACAAAGGACATCCATTTGCATAAACAATACAAATTTCATGAACTCTTTCTCAGACAACTTAGTCACAGGGGATTCTAATACACTCCTCACACAACATTTTGTGGTACACACACTCTCAAATCACTGGTTTCTGTACAATGTGAACAGGAACAGTCACTCTAGCATTCTCACTCTCATATGAGCTTACCCTTTCATTGTGATGACCATGCAAAGGTTATTTACTGGTCAAGTGGGTGTTCCCAGTAAGTAAACAGCACATAGCAGAAAAAGATCGAAGAGACAGACACATTTTGTTGTGTGGACACGGCAAATACGAATGCTTAACTAGTTAACGCCCTTCTGTGCTTATCTTAGCAACAGTAACTGGCTAGACCAGCAAAGAAAATTGGAAGTTTCACAATCATAAGTTTGTTAATATCATCAACTTCTAAAATTTGAGTTCCTGATCACAGAAATGATTATATTTAGCACAAGACTGCAATACTGTCTTTTGCACATATGAAATATAAATCTTAACAAACTACGAAGCTGAATAAGTGGAATACAGTTTACATAAAATCCCTGATTTTCACAGATTTCAAAATGTATTTTAGAATCTACCCCTTGTAATTTCAAATTCCCCTATTAACAAGAAATCTATATTAGAAATTTGAGGCTTTCAGTTAATGTGTCAGAGGTTGAGCTGGATTAGTTTTAACACAGGGATTTTAAATAGAGGTGAGTCTGTGCAGTATAATTCCTGGACCCTAGAAAGCACTGCCATAAATAATCTATAAATATAAAAGTATTTGGTTTTGTTAAAGAAGTTCCTTCATATCTAAAATGTGGTTTGTTTGCTCCTAGAAATGGTGAACTCCAGAAGTATTTTATTCCTTTGTACAGTTTGTGTTTATAGTGTTGCAAAGTACAGTTCAACCCAAGATCTTAAGCTATTACCTAACAATTTCAAACCCAGAATGAAACAGAAAATGGTTCAACCCTCAGCACTCTGGTTTCTTCCAAAGATACAAAATCACTCATCTTCACTTGACTTTAGCTTAAGACTCCAAGATCTATTTTAAAAGAGAAACTACTGCTTTTACAAAGAGAGTTTCTTGCAAAACTTACCAGTGTCCAATCTGAACCAGTCATATAGGAAGTTGTGCCAGAATAATCAAGAATCATCTTGTAACTCAAAATATATTTTTTTCCTTTGCGAAAATGACATACACATGTACTTAAGTTTTCCTTCCACAAAAAGGCAAATGTAACTCACAAACAGGACAGAGGTAATTATTAAAGGCTGCTAACCTAGGTTAAGAGGATCTCAGGCCCTAATTTAAATGTGATCAAAATTACTACCATCAGACAAAGGGTGCAAAATCCTTTGTCTGATGGTGGTCTCAAATCAGGGAATAAGAAAAGAGGCCATAGGAAAATAGTCACACTCTCAAATGGGTAGATTTTAGTGGCATTCCTTGAGCAGTGTCAAGGTTTTTATGGGCAACATATTGCTTTACCCTTTAGAAACAGCCCCAAACCCAATATAAAACTAAGGATCACCGACTAAGATCAGAGATGCACAGACAGAATTTATGAATTTACTTTTCCCTTTATGGTAGAACGCAAATCTAGAAACTCCAGCTTAACAAAATTGATTTACAGGGACACAGCAGAATTAATCAGTTAAAAGTTGCATTTTTTGCAAGTCCACATACACAGAATGAAGTTTTACATGATTAATGGAGTTACTATTTACTTTTTTCCTACTTATTCACAATAAAAAGTAAAAGCTTTAGAGTCAACTCAATGAGAAAATGAATACATCATGCAATTAATTTTAGGGATGGCCAGATAAACTTATAAGCTATTTCTTCCAACTGTCTAAGTTATTCATCTTTGCTTTTTGCAAGGTTTATTTTCATTACCATAAATGCATCAGGAACAGACTGACCCCAACCTGAAGCCAGGTGCCAGCTGCTTCAAAAAGTCTAATCTGCTTATTGACAAAAAACCAGAAAGGGAATAAATGATTGCTATTGATTCCCATGATAGCTCTACACAGACCCAGCAACTTCTCTGGATTAGTACAGACAGAAGCCAATTAGTTTTATTTCACATGTAAATAGCAGCATAAAGAGGTACAAAAAATAATTTACTGGATTGCTTTATCCTAAAGTACAAGACACACATTTTGAAAGTCACTTCAAACACAGTTCTTGCTTATGGATCTCTTTCTCTTAAGCAGGAATTTTTAAAATAAATTCAAACTCATCCAGCTGTGTATATTCAAGAAATACCAAAAAGTCACAAGGCATAGTAAGTTTCAGCTGTTCTCCTCTCTCCAGTGTTATCAATAACACATAATGAGTTAGTTCATACATCATCACAGCTGTGCAGGCCAGAGCTAACTTGGCTAATCCAACTCTTCCAGTAGAGTCCTTCAGGAGCTTGCTCTGCTTTAGATAATCCACCCTGCAAGTCATATAGAAAATGGTAGCATATGCTCTTTATTATCATTAATACGCAATTCTCCTTGTCTTCCTTCAGAGAGGTCCTGTGAAGTCTTCTAATGGTACTGTCCCTTGGACATTTTAAAATGAAAACAAAAAAACAAAAAGAAACTTCTGAGAGCAATTAGCAGCCAAATCACTCGAAACTAAGACTATGACAATGCTCTAGGCTTAAACCATAAGCAAGTAAAACACGCTCTTTCATCAATATGCTTTAATTCCAAAAGAAGAGAAAAAGAACACAATTAAACATCAAGTCAGGGTTTGCAACTTTCTTCTTCACCTTCCTCCTTTCAGGAAATTCAGAATTAGAAATAATCACTGGTCATATTTTCACTTACAGATTACCTCCAAAATAAAGTTTGCAGAGTGCCTCCTCTTTATGGGTGATAACTAGAAGACTACTCTGGCACACTTTAAAATGAATGTAATGTGAAAACCAATGATGATCTTAGTTGCTAAAGGGAGATTTGCACATCCTCCACAATCCCAATTATCCAAAACAGGATTCCACACAGTTAGTGAGGCTCTTTTAAAACTGCTTAGTCCTGCCATTTAGTGTCATTTTCTACAAAGGAAGAGTGCCTAAACTGTCAGAGACTGTGTTTTCTCAATCGAAAACACAACATTCGATGTTGTTTTCTTAACTGCGTATTTGGAATTTGGAAATTCTCCAAGCCCATCCCGTGTGCAAAAGAAGCCTTGGCATCTAAATATGGGAAGCTCAGACATACAACTGGTTTCCAGCTGATGCTGGCAATAAACATCTGCAGATGTACAAAAGCAGAGTGAGAAAGCAAAGTGGGAATATATCATAATTTGGGGTGAAGGCAAAACTAGAAAAGAAAAATTAAAATGATTTCACTATAAAATGAACCAAATAAGCACTTATTATTCTTGAAATCCTCTTTTATAAATGTTTTTCCAATATCTTAGCATCCTGACTGGAGAGTTGGAAGGGATCAGTGAACTTATCTAGCTCAACTTCCTTTCCAAGTTCATTCTTGAGAATAAATCGAACACTGCACATCTAATTTGGATTAACTTAAATGTTATATCCAATATACTTGCAAAACAAAGAATTTTATCTGCAGAGTTTGAAACTATGAACTTTTGTCTCTGCTAGAGACCCAGAACTATGAACTTTCCTTAAGTTCCATACAATGAAGTATTATGGATACAGTACATAATAATGATTTACTAAGTCATAAAAACTGCTGAAAACAAGTAGAATAAACAACTGCCATTCATTTTTCCTGAAATCTAAAGACTACTGGGTCCCACTTGGACATATACACAACTGAACACACACTTCCTGGTTATGTGCAATCTGCACAGATAGACCAGCTTTACAAGCCTGACCACAGAGATTAATAGCTTTAGCCAAATAATGTGGTAACCATGTGAACCTGGGCTGCTCCAGCTTGTTTGTGAATCTCTCAGCAAGGCTCAACATGCCGTTATCTGCATCTTGTTGCCAGGAAACACAACATCGCTTTGGAATACAAGGAAAACCAGGTTGCAATGACCACAGGTCGACTTCCCAAAAGCCTAATTTTTGATGCTTAGCTATCTACAATCTTACAACATTTCTTACTGTTTTCCATGGAGAACTTCACTTTACTAGCAATTAACAGTGAGTACTTTTTGCTATTTTTTTCAGGGCAGGACCACTTACTACCATTAACAATGTAGCAGCAGCAAAGTAATTATAATAATTCACTCATACTTTTCCTCTCAAGTGTCAAACATTAGTTTACTTCACTAAAACTGATTTGAAAATCAAGCACTCACTGCAACTACTTTATAACTGATTCGACAATACTTGCTCATGGGCTTATTATCTATGTGTTCTTCAGCAAAGCAATTTTACCAAAGGGCAAAATACCCAATATGCTGCTGACCTAAGAGTGCCTGGATTCTCTAAGACCAAAATACCTGTCTTGCCTTGCTCATGGTAACAGAATGTAATGTGTTGGACAGTAACCCTGCTACTTTCTTCCTAACAATTCAAACAGAGAAATTTAATGTACCAAGATGCTGAAATACTCAGCCGACTACAAATTTGCTTCCTAAGAGCGAAGGGGGAGGCCACTGTTCTGCACAGTTTTGCAATCTGGAGATGGAAGGATTACAGTGCCTTTAAGAGTATATAAAATTAATTATCCTTGACACACCAATTAGAATTGCTAGCTCATGGACAATAAGGATTTTGGACAATACCTTATTAAAAAGATTTTTAAGATAAAATAGAAAATATTTTTTTCTCTTCCAATGCTGGCTTAAAAAAAAAAAGTTAAAAGTAGCTTTATTACAGGATCTAAGAATTTTGCTACCCAAGCAAGACAGAATCTTGAATGCATTATATTATCAAGATAGTACATTTATGATCAGGAAAACTACATTCTTGATATAATCTTATTTTTATGCCAAAAGGTCTTCTATACAAAAACGCCATTAAATTTGAGCCTTATGTTGTTTCTCATCTTGTTCCATATGTTTCTTTTGAAACACAAGATGCAAAGGTCTAGTCTGTATGACTGTTAGGTTGCTAAAGACACACAGAGCTGTGTACTATATAACTGAAATATTGAAATATTAAAAGAAAACCACTTACCTAATACTAAATGGGAGCAAGAGAAGTTTAAAAAAAAAAACGCCCAGGTTTCTGCAATGGCAACAATGCTCTGGCACTATGCTAAAACACAAGAGTTAACATCAAGACTAACAGAATTAGACAACTTGGAAATGGTTTATTGCGAGCATTTGCTTGCTGACTCTCCAGACACTTGGGTAGTATAACCCAACTTATCTGTGAACAAAGATGACTCTCAAGAAAGTTTTTCTCCTCGACTTCTGGGTTAGGATACCCTGAGTGTTTTTCCTCCCTATGGGTCAGGCTTCTCAGTACTACATCAGGATCTGTGAAGCTGTCAGGTTGCCCTCATGGTCTCCCAAATCAGGTAGCATGAATAAACGTGCTCTTCTACCCTCATAGAATTTTAATCCTTACTCTTGGTCATACATAAACAATTATTAACATCACACATTTTAACCCCCTCTATACTACAGGACAAACAACTTATAAATATAAAGATTAATGCTTATTATACAGCCATTTTTGCACTAGCAACTTCACGTGGCAACTATCATTTTGTTCTTCATTTTTAAGTTCAATTAACCAATGAGAAGTGGAAATTTCAGTTCTCTATCAGTGAATACTGCTTGGACATCCATACTAAAAGAAGTGACTTATATGTCTTGCATATAAAAACACGATAACTGTTTTTTACATAAATCATAAACATACTCATTAACATAAATCTTCCCTTCACTCATTGTTAAAAGACTCTTTCAAGTTTAAAGAAATACCTTAAATTGCGGAACAATTTATTTTACCTGTAAGATAAATAGAATAATAAACTGAATGGTAAAAAATTAAAAAAAAAGAAATTTAAAAAAATTTTTAAAAATCTTTAAAAAAGATTTAACATGTTTGGGCAGGATTCAGAAGTTTGGGAGGAACTTCTGAATCATTCACAGAAAAACTGTAGCATTCAAAATGAAAAGAGGGCCACAAAAATCTCTAAACAATACTATTTTCCCTGAAAAACAGCAGCTACTCAAAATGCAAAACTTTATAAACTTAAGATACATTTGATATTCATTATTTATAAGATTCACCATGGATTTTCTTTGAAAAGCTCTCTTGTATGATTAAAATAGTATCTGATTCACAACATTCAATGTATATGCAACTTCTCAGTCACACAAATATTGCACAGAGTGACATGTGAATTGTTCAAATCATAAAACCTTCATTGTCTGGTTAGGTAAATAGCCTGCATTCAACCACCATGAAAAATTAGGATAGCATACAGCCAAAAGAATAACAGTGAAAAAAAGAATAAACCAGTTAGGTTACTACTGAAAGAAACCACCCTACGAAGCTTTTAGCCTCTTTACCCTCTCCACAGGATTTAACAACAGCTTTAAAGTAGTTATAAATACATACCCGTACTTCAGTCTCATTCTATCGTTCTCTGGGTTACAGTAAAATCTCTCCAAGTGCTCCTGGGAATCATTGGAAACACTCTGCCACTTCTGAGTAGTTGTCCTCTTGATCTGCCAATGATATGGCAAGACTGTGTGGTGCTTCAAACAATCTCTGCCATAAATACAAGTGCCTTGCAAAAACTCCATGCAAATTTCAACTCCATTCTCTTGGTGAGTATGGTACTGTAGCTGGTTCACCAGCTCAAACACAAGGTCAAGGGAAGCCTCCTCACTTTTGTCCTGAAAGAGCTCGGTACTCAACTTATCACTGGTGTCCAAAATGTACTGGATTGTAAAACTGTTGTCTTGGAAAACCCCTGGAACGTAATCCATGACTTTGTCTATGCAGTCAGGACTAGCAGGAACATCACTTGAAACTGGGTGCAAAAGGTCAGTCTGGAAGTGCCCTGCTGTAGTATCTGCCACAGTCCTACTGATGGTTTCTGGGGGAAAGCTGTGATCTTGAATTGGAACCACTTGTTCTGGAGCATCAGTGGAAGGATGGGCTTCTGGTATTTGGCCCCCAACACTTGTCCTATCAGGAATCAGGACAGACATATTGTTTTCTGCTGGTGGACACGATGGATTGATTTCCAGGGCTTTTTTCACCATAGGTTCATGTAAGCTGCTCTCATCTGCACTCTGGTTTCTAGATCTAAAAACCCCATCAAGTGAGCCAGATTCTAGCAAAGTGTTTAATATTGGCCTCAAAGATCTCAGGGTTCCAGTTCCCAATCTCTTCTGATCTTTTTTCTTAAAACAAGTCTTCAACGGAGTGATCTTCTCAGAGAGTCTCACTTGGCATGAAAAGTCATCAGGAGGAGAGGGAGGCTGCACTACACAGTCTGGCTCAGGTTCGGTGGTTTCCATTTCCATGATGTGGATTAGCTCCAATTGCTCCTCAGAGTCTAAAAATCCTACCAGGAAAGGAAAGAAGATGATCATTTACAAGCTGACAACAACCAGATCCCATTCACTCATCAAAATGTTTTGTTCTAGTCTGTGACTAAGTCTCTGAAATCACTCCTCTTACATATCTTCATGGGTCAATTTTAAATTTTATTGAGAAATCAAGGCTTCAAAGCAGCCAAGGCTCTTCAAAAGCCCACAGCAGGTAAGGATAAAAGAGAAATAGTATCTTCCAATAAGCTCTTGATATTTACTTGTGGACTATTATAATGTACAATGATTTGTAATTCTGCTGGGGTAAGACTTTTTACTGTAAGCCTAGTGTGGGTAGGGGGCGTGAGGCAGAAATAAGTGCATCTAACTGATGACAGCAGGGAAACCACATCTCCACTGCTTTGTGGTTCTCTTCATAGTTGTTTATGCATCATCTACCTCATGAAGTGACAAAAACTTTTTTTGTAAAAAAAAAAAAAGTTCATCAAATGAAGGATAAACTTCAAAGTTAAACAGTGAGCAAATTTGGAGTGTGAGGATATACTCAGGAAGCAGGGGCTCTCAAGTTATATGGGACAAAGTCAGCAGCCTGTTGAAGCATTTCTATATTCAGCAAGTTCCAGCATATTCCCCAAGGATGTTAAGGGTCTACTTCTGCAATCTCCAACATTACCATTACTGGAGGAGGAACACAAGGGCTTATTTATCGACAGAAGCTCCATCAGCAACAACCGCTGAACACTGTTTTAGAAACCACACACACCTTCATAATACAGAAAGGGCCTCCTTGTCCCTGTCTTCAGAATAGTTACATACACTTTTTTAAAAAGGCAAATGGAGGCATATTATAGAAAAATAACATGAATATAAAACACACACCAAACTTCACATTCCTAATGAACTACTGAAAGAGACTAAAAAAGTGGTTTTTTCAAAGAATCAGGCCTCTTGAAAAAAACTGAAACAAAGTAAAAAGCAAAGTGTGTAAAATGACAAATGGTGTCTCCTCCACAATCTAGCATTCATTAACTAATTCTGAAAATATTTACTGAGCATGGTGCCAGGTAGAAAAGGGGTGATGATGAGCAATTAATCCTCTTCTTTCTTGTCCAACAGACGGAAAGAAATCTTTGATGCAAGAGCTCATGACTTCATCAAGCATGCATCCCAAGTGCGAGCACAGTGCCTAGCACAATGCACACAGTGGGTGCTCCAGGATAATGTTTGGCTGAATTATTGAAGAAACGGCACCTATTAAATGCCTGGATGTTAGCCGTTGTGGGTCAACAGTAACAACAAAATGATAAAATTGAGTCCCCAGAAAAGTATTAAAGATCCAATTGGAGAGATTCGTTTATGTACGTGTGTAAAAGATGCATAAGGATCGAGCTCAGAAAAATAAAATAAAAAGCAGTACAGAACGAAGCGCTGGTGTGCACGGTAAACACAAAAGGAAGAGGCAGGAAAAGGAGAGTTCAGCGTGCGCTGGCAGCGTTAGGGAAAGCTCCGCGAAGAAGGAGGAACTTGACATAAGACATAAATCAACTGGAAAGCAGCCAAGCCAGGCGTTATTATGCATCATTCGGCGCTCTCGCCTCAAGGCACAATTGGCACAGACTGTGGTATTCCCTCCCCACACCGAACCGGCCTGTGCCTTCCCTCACGCACGCACACGCACGCACACTACCCATTCCTGTCACACCCAATCAAGGCGAAACACACGAACCAATTCCATTCGTACGTGTGCACACACACTACGACTCTCCCGCACTGCCCTCTGCCACACTCGGAAATAAAGCTGAGGAAGAGGCAGAGCACGGGGGAGTGGCTGAGGGGAAGTCACTGGAACCCAGTTCCCCAATTCGTTTGCATAACACAAAAATAAAGACTGCAAGGACGCTTCCTCCGGCCCGGCTGGGGCGGCCGCCGCGCACCCCGCGAGGCCCTGCTCCTCAGCACTCGGGCTCCGGCCCCGGCCCCGGCCGGACACCGCCCGCCCCAAACGGGGGCTCCGCCGCCGGCCGCCCCGGCGCCGAGCCCGGGTCCGAGCGACACCCCCTGCCGGCCCTGCGCGCCCCGGCGCCCCCCGCCGCAGACCCTCGCCCGCCCCCTCGCACAGCCGGCCCGCCGCCCCCCGCGTCTCCCGCTGACCTCCGCCCCGACCTTCCCGGGGGTGGCCCGCCCAGCCGGCCGGGCGCGCGGGGCCGCGGCGGCGGCGGCGGGAGGGGAAGACGCGCCCGCCGAAGTTCCCTGACGGCAGCCCGCAAACTTCGGGCGCGGGGTCCGGCGGCGCGGAGGGGAGCCGCGGGCGGCGCGCCTGCACCCTAGTGCGGCGCTCCGAGCGCTACACCTGCCGGAGGCCCCGGGCGCTGAGGGCTGAGGCGGAGCAGTTCCCCCGGCCCGGACGCGGCCGCGCCGACTCGGCGCCTCAGCCCCCGACGCGGAGAGCCGGCGGCCAGGCCGCCCCTCCGCGCCACCTTCCCACCCGGCCCCCGTCGGCCCCCCGAGCCCCTACCTGAGCGGGCAGCCCGAGGGGACGGACCCCGGGAGCGGTCGCGCACGGTCGGCTCGCGGCGGCGTTCGCGGGGCCGGTGCTGAGGTAACTCGGCGTCTAGGGGTCGCAGGCCGGGGACGCGGCGAGCAGCGCCTGGGCCATCCCGCCACCGCGAGCGCAGAAAGCCGCGGCTGCAGTCCCAACCCAGCTCGCTCGCCTGTCACCCCGAGCTCTGCTTTAAAGTGGCTTCCGGTCGCCTCCTCTCGGCAGCCCGTCGCGGGGGCGGAGCCTGGGCGCGGGGGTGGGGCGAGCGCGGGAAGCGGGCCCGCCCCGTGCGCGTGCGCGCTGGCTCGCTCGCGGGGAGCGGCGGGGAGGGTGCGGAGGCCGCGTTCCGGAGCGCGCGGAGAGGCAGGGCGGTGCGCGCCGCGGGGGGCGGGCTCCACCTGCCTGCCGACAGAGGGAGGATGTGAAACGGGAAGACCCGCTTCTGAGCCGGCGACTTGCCTTGTTTGCCTCCTCACAGACGACTCCTGCCCCTGACGCCGCCGCACCCAAGAGGCGGCGAACGGCTGCTCCCGCCGCTGCGGCCAGACGGGGTCGCCCGCCCCGCACCGGCCGGGCCCCCTGCCCGACGGGGTCGCCGGCGATCCTGTTTCACGGGAAACGTGCGGGGCGTGGCGGAAGGGACTCCTCGCTCTGGGCTTTGGACGATAAAAGCGCGTGTACGTGTGTGTTAAAGCCCACAGACAGCGTAGCGACTTCTTGATTCATTCGGCAAATACTGTGGAGCGCTGTGGCGTGCCAGGCTGTGCCAGGCTTAGACGACAGCCCTGATCAGCGCCGACACCGCACCTGTCCTCGGGGAGCGTGCAGGGCACCGCTACTCACCTCTAAAAAACACACCGCATGTGAATTTGCCGTATTTTCTGGACTGTAAAATGCTTTGTATGCTAAGTCCATATATCGAATAGCTTTTCAGTGGTGGAGGAAGAAACTACCTTAAAGTCATATAATCACCATATATGCGGGGAAAGGTCCTGGTCAAAATCAAAGAAAGTTAGTAACAGCTGGCAGAGAGAGAAGGGAACACAGCTTGCAAAGAGATGGCCTCTGCCTGTGGCCTGAAATCTAAACTGACTTAATTCCATAATTTGGAGCCTTTATGGGTTGAAGTGCTAACTATGACCTTAACAGACATGGAAGCCTGTAAAAATAGCAGCTAAGAGGTGGTAGTCATAGATACTATGGTTCTAAGCCTTTCTTAAACTCTTCTAAAGCAGACTGGGTGACCCATCAGCAAAAACAGATTAAGGTAGCACCTCCGCAGCAGATTTATTTCAGATTGCATCAAGGCAGGGCCGTTAAACTAAGGTGGGAATGATATGGACAGAATTCAGAGGCTAATAGGTGAAAGACAAGAATTTTCAGGCTTAAAAACCCTTTTGAGAGAAGATCTTGGTCTGGTGCCTACTCATACATGGAATCCTAGAAGTAAGTATCTAGTTTAAATCTACCATTTTGCTGTTCGCTTTCTATTTGTCTCATCCGTTTCATGTTCTGTTCTTTCCTTTCTTACTTTCTTTTGGATTAAGTATTTTTCATTCTGTTCTCTCCCAACAATTAGGTTTATACATTCTTTATTCTTTTAGTAGTGTTTCAGTTATTCATTGCTACGTACAAACCACCCCAAAACTTAATGACTTAAAATAACAACACTTATTTGCTCATGATTCTAGATTCTCTGGCTCAGGGATGCAGTCAGGGCATAGTGCATGTGGGCTCATCTCTGCTCCATGATGTCTGGGGCCTCAGTTGGGGTGGTTCAGGTGGCTGGGGCCTGGCTCAGCTAGAACCGTATATCTTGGACCTCTGTTCTGGCTGTTGGCTGAGTTCTCTGGTTTTTCTCCACGTGGCTAGCTTGGGCTTCCTCATGGCATGGTAATCTCAGGGTTCCAAGAAGACAAGCCTCAGTGTTCAAGCCTCTGCTTGTATCGTGCTGACTAATGTGCAGTTCGCCAAAGCAAAGCAAGTCACACGACCAAGCTCAGCGTCCATGGCACGAGGCCATGAATATTGGGTGATATGGTTCATTGGGGGCCAAATTAAGGGCAGATCACCTTAATCCGATAAGGGATTAATAACTAAAAATTACTTCCAGTGTGTAACGCTTTGGAATTCCAACTTAAAATCTTTCCTCCTTGGGTCCTGAACTCAAATTTTTCACCCTCCCCTCGAGGCAGTTGAAAACTTTAGCTAGTTCTCAACCTTTCCAGTACTGCTTTCAGAATGGCAGTTGCCTCAAAGGGAAGAGTGGCACCAGATTCTTGACTCACCACTTTTGGATCTAGGCTCCTCAGACTGCTAACGTGTTACCGCTCCGGAAAAGGTTTCTCCACAATGTCCACCTCAGATGTGACCCCTGGAAGATAATGGAATAGGCATATCCTCCTGCAGAACAGAACCAAGAGCTGACAAATTAACTGATCAAGGGCACGGATTCCTTGCTATAATAATCCTACAGGATTTGAGATGTTCTATGGACCATTGACCACTGTGTTTCCCGTTTTCCCCTTTTCTGAATAGGAGTTTTACCAACATCTTGTACCTTGTCTATCCACCATTACTTATTAAGAGTATTGAGGCAAATAACTTTTCCTTAAAAATTGGTTCCCAGAGCATGAAGATCCACACTCTTGAGGGGGAATACCTCACATCATCAGGACTTCTGGCTCCTAGACTCTGAGCTCATTGCAGTAACTGGGTGAGACTTTGGGACAGTTTCTCTCAGTGAGGGGATGAATGAATTCCTTATATGAGAAGAAGGGGCAGATACTGCTTGTTGCCCCTTTCTCATTAGAAATACCCTGATACGTTTTTTGTTTTGTTTTCTTGGAGGAGGAGGGCTGGCAGAGTACCCAGCAAAAACCTCATTTTCCTAGATCCCATACAGCGATGAGTGGCCGTGGGATATAGTTCTACCTATATAGTGAAGATTTCTAGGAAAACATAGCTCTTCCTAATTTAGTCACCCTTTCCATTTCTTCCTTTTTTTTCTTCTCCCTAGAATACTAACATGAGGATGAAAATGGAGCCTCATGATGAGAATAAAGGTGAACGTGATGTGGAAAATATGAAGATGGAATCCATAAGCTAGGGATGCTGAAGCAGAAAGATAGAAGGAGTCTGGGTCATTCGTATCATCTGGAAGCTGCTGCAGCAGTCCTAGACTGGCTACCCCTGGACGTCTTGTTATGTCTGAAAAACCCCAATTTGGTTAAAGTGTTTTCTGTTATGTGTAGCTAAACATGATGTTGGCTAATATAGAAACTATCATAAGTTATCTTCTAAATGGTCTTCTTGTTTGCAGGCTCTACCAGTTAGATAGCAACATGACTTAGTATGTCAGACATATATGAGCTATCACAAAGCAATTCATCAACCTCTATAGCATTTCCTGCCAATTCCACAGATATACCAAATTGTAGTATTAAGAAACATATGTTGATAAAGAAAAATTAAAGAGACGTAAGAATACCCATAGTTGAACCTCCTGAAGTCCCATTTTAACATTTTGCTATAGATATGTTCTGTCTTATGTTATTCAAATGTTTTTTCTATTGTTATAGCATTACTGTATATTCATATTTTACCTAACACTATATCACAAACAGCTTTCCATGTTAACACTGTCTTTTAAACAAATAGCTGTTTAATGTTCCAAGTAACTGTAACAAATTTTACTTACCTGGTTTCTTGTCATTGAACTTGTCAATTCACTTTTTTTTAAATTGTTGATTCACTGAGTATCTACTACATTCAAGTCACTGGATTAAATATTGTAAGTGCCTATACGTGAATTCACATGAAGCCACGTGAATAAGTGGCTTCTCTTTGAATGCTCTTCAAAACTACAAAAGACACAGACATATAAATGCAACATATATGGCTTATGCCTGTGTACACTTTCTGGCCCTAGGCCATTTAATTCTTCTTAAATATGCTTATAGGTTGAAGTATGCTAATTTCCTTTCCACATATTCTTTTTATTGCTAATTTCTGTGATCTTTGTCTGCCAGATTTGCCTTAGCCTGACTAATCAGTTCAGTACAGTACTTCTAATGCACAACTTATTAATGTAAAAGCCAAGACTACTTGCTTGAAATTTCAAGTGACTCAAGACCTCCCGTTTTCATCAACAGAGTACGTGCTATGAAGTATCAGTATCTGCTGCTTTCTGCTTTTGCAATTACTACTAATAGTTAATTCCCCAACATCCTTCTGGTGAAAAGACAATCATTTCTGGTTACCACACCAAGAAGGAAACTGAATAACGTGACTCAGAGAGCACAGTGAAAGACCTGAGATTTGGAAACAGAGGCCTTGGCTCTTAGCAATGCTATCCTGAGACTACATGGAGAACACAGCCAACTCGCATAAATGGCAGACTGACGGTTCCTTATCTAGGAGTGCTAAGTCCAAGCTATAATGTTTTCTGACTGTGTAAATAAGGGCAACTCATTTAACTCAGTAGAAGTTCATATGTGCACATATCTGATATATTCAAGGTGAAAGGAAAGTGAAACTGCTATTATCTAGGCAACTGAATTACTATTTTTAAACATAAATCCATTCTTGAAAATTCTGTCTTGATGCTGTTACTAATGAGCCAACTCCTGGAACTTATGTAAAGGCAGAGTTCCTATTTCCCTGAGAGGGAGTTCTGCACTCTTGGGACTCTAGAACAAGGAAAGATTGTTGGCTGAACTTTATTAACCGCAAGTGGGTTTTAATATGGTTTTGTTGAGAGAAGATTGGAAAATGCTACTAGAGGATATGTCAGAGCAACTAAAGGTAGGGACTTTAATCAGCATGAATTAAGGGAGAATTAACAATGCTCAGAGGTAGGTTGATTTAGAGCCCAACACGAACATGCTTTGATAAATGTAATCTTAAGATTTATATTTTCACAAAGTGATAGAATGTTCACTTTGCAGACCATTTCCAAGTTTTAAAAATATTTCTCAGTTATAATCTCCTCTTTCTTGACACTCACTTCTTTTGTCCGCCTGTGATGAGGCCACAAGGTGCCTCTGTCTAGGAAGATGAGGGTACAGGCCTAGTGGAAAATGAAACAGATAAAACATAAACAGGAGAGGCTCTAAAATGCTTATGCCAGATCACCAACAATTCTGTTTACCTAAGATTTGCATTTAGAAACTGATAATCATCCTGGGACTGTTCTTATCTTCACAGGATCCATGACAGCCAGGTGTGGTCTTTAATCCCCTTCAGTTTGGACCTGGTAAGTAATTCCCACAGCATGTCATCAAAGTGCTGACTAACTGGTTTTGGGTCTATATGAAATGATTCCCTCAGAGAAGTCCCCAGATGTTTTCTCGAGCATGCTGTCAGTTGATTCAGTGCATATTTATCGGGTGTGTTATGTGCCAGACACTAGTTATGCAAGGTGACTAAGATAGTCCCTACCCTGTCAATTTCTTATAGTGAATCTGTGAACTCACCATGCAGATCACCTGGGCAAGTCTGCTGCGGAGTCCCCAGCCCCACCCTAGGCCTCCTGAATCGAAATCTCGCAGGGCAGGGGATTTTGTGCTTTGAAGAAGTTCCTTCAGTACTGCTGCTTTACTAGCTCAGTCTTTTAAAACACTTGCGGGGCATGGTGCTGGCAAGGGAAGGAGACTTGGAGGGTGTGGCCTGTGGCCAAGTAAAAAATAAATGAACACACTATAGTGTGGTAAATGCTGTAATAGGGGAATAAACCTGCAAGGTGTCAAGAAGATAGAGAGAGGTGGAACTGAGCCTAACTACATGTTGTCAGAGGAGAGAAGTACCAGATTTCTTGAAGTATCCAGAATTATTATTCCTTAGAATTTTAAGAAACTCAGTTGTTTCTAGTTGGAGTACACCTAAATTTAATAGGGAAAAAAAAGTTTACTTTTTAAAAAAGTGAATTCTCACAAATTAAAGATGGTCTTGAAAGTCATGTGCAGAGGTCATGTGAGTTATACAATATTTCAACTTGTGTGAATTTATCCTAAGGATGTAATTAGGGTTATAGGCACAAGTTTAGCTACAAAGCTCTTCCCTACAACAAATAAATTATGTCCACGTGCTCTTTTTCGTTAAGTCCCAGACTCAGTTCTCTGTGGGACAACCACCCTGTCCCTACTTCTCATACTGTCATGAGACATTCTGGGCCATAAATACTTCCCATTTTTGCTGTTCAGGCTCTGCAAAGCCAATACTCTACCTTTATAGTAAAGACGTTTTCCAGTGACAAAAACAGAGTTTAAGAATTTAACTTCATCAGTAGCCCTGGCATAGCATAAGTTTTCATGTTGATGTCCAAACTCAATATGGTGATTTTGGTAGACTGGACATCCTAGCCATTCACTGAGGAGAGAGGTTCTGATGCCCACCTGCTTTTCATCGTCGACTCCTCCACCAGGCAGATAGCTTCTAGACCATAGGTTTTCACCTGGCCTGTACATGAGAATCACTTAAGCCATTTAAAAATATATACATAGCCATTTCCAGTCTCTACACAAGACCAATCAAAGCAGAATCTCTCAGGTGGGGCTTGGGCGTTGAATAGGAACTGTATCTTATTTATCTTTTCCTCCCTAGTTCCCAGGAAAGCAGTTGACATTATCAGGTAGTTAATAACTCCATTCATTCATTCATTCAACATATATTTATTATTTGTGTTCTAGATGTTTCTTAGTGCTGGAGATACAGCAGAGAATAAAGCAAATGGTCACCTCTTATCAACATTCTAATGGGGAGAGACAGGGTATCAGGTGGTGATGAAAGGTATAAAAATAAACATGGTAAGGGTGGACAACCACATAATTTATCAAACAAGGACACTTTGAGAGTGATTATTTATAATTATGTCAAGACAATACAGATGAAACCAGGACTGTCCTGGGTAAATGTTACCCTAGGTAAGATAGTAAAGAGTACTGTGGGTGAGGGAATGAAAAATGATGTGCTGTCAGGAAAGGCATTTCCTAAATGGAAACATTTAAGCAGAAGCCTGAGGAAGATAAAGCGGCTAGCCATGAGGACATTAGGGGAAGAGCATTCCAGGTAGATGGAACAGTATCTGCAAAGGCTCTGAGGAAGGGGCAAGTTGGCATGTTAGAGGAAAATCACAGAAGCCAGTAAGATTGAAATGGAATGAACAAAAGGGAGTTCTGCCGCAGAGATTAAGAGAGTGGCCAGAGGCCAGATTTCATATTTTTTAGGCCTATAGCAAAGACTTTGGATTCTACCTTGAGACAAAAATCGATATAGTTTACATTTTAAAAGGATAACTGGCTGCTGTCTGTAAAAGAGCCTTGTGTGATAGCAAGAATGAAAGCAGGAAGCTCAGTTAATAGTCAAGACAAGAGATTACGGTGGTGTGACCAGTGTGGGGACTGGAGCAGTGGTGAGATGGGCTTAGGTTATGGACACGTGCTGAGGGTAGAGCTGAGAGCATTTGCTGTTGAATTGGATATAGGGTATGAGGGAAACTGAAGAGCCAGGGATGACCCCTCAGTTTTTAGCTTATGGAGTTGTCATTTATTGAGATAGCGAAGATTGTGGGAAGCAGGTTTTGGGAGGAAGGGGTAACGAGTATAGTTTTGGACATGTAAGGTTGACATCTATTAGATGTCCAAGTGGAGATGGTTAGTAGGCAGTTGGATGATGAAGACTAGAGTTTAGGGGATAAGTTGGAACTGCTTACTACCATATCTAAGAATATCCCCATTTCTAAACCTACACAGTGAACACATTGATCCCTCCATTTGACATGAAGGTTAATTAGGAGGGCTTAAATGTGTCTCTTTTAAAAAGAGGCTTTTAAAAAAAGGCTATATTCTGCATTTGCAAAGCAGAGAGATTTATTTTCACAAAGCCTGGAAATGAGGTGTTGCCCAATGGTGTGTCCACTCATTTCATATTTTTCCAGCAGAGGCAAACCATAATCTCTATAAACCTAAGCTAATTTACAATTCCCATTGCTCAACTTTGTCAATGAAGTCCCCAGTCGGGGAAGCTGACTGAATAAGAAATTACTTTGAGGCTAAAGAAGTGAAACAGTTGACATTTGTATGTTCTGTGGGTTTAGAGAACAAAAAATAGCCAACTCCAAATCAAGCATGTTAAAATATGAAAATAAAAAATTGGTACAGGCTCATACAAGTTTCCAATAAAGTAAGCTTAAATCTGGTTTTAAAACAAAAACCTATAATATCAGAGTTCCCATTATTTATTGACTTCTTGCCTACAAACTTTAAAGAAGCAGCTGTCTTTTATTTTCAAATGCAAAACAGATGGAAATTTACTCTACCAGGGAAATCTATATTAAGCAAAAGAAAATATTTGCAACATTATTTGCTGTATTATTTTGACTTCATCACCTGCCTGAGACTCTGGCTTTTATTTTTCACTTTCTGAGGCGAGGCGTTAGCTAAATTGGAAATCAAGGATGGGAATGGCTTTTTCTCAATGATCAGTGTGTTTACACTGAAACCAAGGTAACCTCTTCATTTCAAATTTTGCAAAGTTGCCAAAAAACTGTGTTTCTTTGGTTAAAAATAACACTCTGTTGACATGAAATCAAGAAGACCATAAGAGAAATGGAAACTGAAACTGTTTTTTATCATACTTCACAGTTAAAAGCCAGGAAATTTTGGCTTCATCAACAAAACCCTAGGTGCAGATCTATAGGTGGAAATAAATGTGCTCATTGCAAAGATAAGTGACCCAGAAAAGGCCTTGTTGATTGACATTCATTTTTGTTCATTCCTCTATTGTACTGAATGCCTGCTACAAGTAATTGCTGGGCATGCAATGGTGAGCAAAGCTGACATGATCCCTGCCTTCATACAGCATGTGGAAGAAGACAGACATTGTTCAAATAATCGCTCAAGTCAACATATAATTACCAACTTTAGTAAATGCTTTGAAGAAGAGCAGGGTGCCATGACTAAGACCTGATCTAGGCTGGGGGAGCCAGGAAAGGCTGCCCTGGTGAAGAAACGTTGGGCTGAGCTCTGATGATTAAGTAAGCATTAACTAGATCAGAGGAAGATAGGTGGGAGCAGTTAACAGCAGTCAGAGATGGAACCACAAGTGCAAAGCCAAAACTGTGAAGGTGTGGCATGTCAAAGACAGTGAGTGGGTCTGGAAAACTGAGAGGGAGAATGGCTGGAGATGGTTTGGGGATATAGACCTTCAGGCCTAATTAAGGATTCTGAAGAAAAATAACAGTCATTAAAGTATTTTAATTAGGAAAATGACATGATTGTATTTTTATTTTTAGAAGTCAACGCTGGGGTAAGAGGAACTTTCACTTCCAGTAATGGATTAGGTGATTCAGGCTAAACCTTTTATGGAAAAAAACCCACAAAAGTTGGACAAAATATTTTTAAAATCACTCCGAGAGCTAACATGAAGAATTAAGGCAACAGGATCTGAGAGAAGGAAATCCAGAGAGGTGAGCAGAACATTTAGAGCCACTTTTACCAAAGAGGTGGCTGAGAAGCTGGACAGAACTTCTGATGGATTTATAGGGATAGGGGTAGAAAAACTAAAGTCTGAGGAAGGTCAAAGGGAGTGATGCCAGGCTTTGGGTTGGGACCCAAAGGACTGCATTGGGAGTAAGGGTAAACCGGAAATAGACCAGCTCGCCCCACTTCAAATCCTCTCAGGTCTCCCAATTAAATTAAAGTGATCTAGGATTGCTAGTTGCCTTAACCTCTTGCCAGAAGCAGATGTAAATCCTCCTTGGAGAAGGATATTATTATTATTAATATTATTCTAGGCCTCAAACTATTTTTATAATTATCCAAATGCAATATTTGGCATTCAATTAAAAATAACCAGATAAGCATTCACAAACTGATGGGACGTGTCAAAGGACACAGAAGCCAGATTAACGATCCTCCTACTGGCCAAAACAGAACATTTGAACGATAAAAACAATGATGGCAATTCATTATAACATGCTGAATGAAAAAGAATCCGTGAGTCTATAAAAACACTTATAAAAGGGACAGGGTGCAAGAGAGGAAGGAAAGCTCTTCTTTACAGAAGAATGCCAGCTAATAAATATAGACAAACTGATAGAATTAGGAAATCATCATTTTATAACCACCAAAATAATGATTGATAAGGAAAGGATTATCAATGGATGTTAACACAACTGGGTGAAAGGTTGTAAAATAGGATATTCATATAGTTGCCCAGTATCTCCTTATGTATAACTCATTAAGAGCAGAAGGAAAGAGGTAACCTGACAATACAGAAATGTGACACATACCACCTTAACCAACGCTCAGACTTAAAATGACCGCCAGCGAACATTATATTCCTTCTGATATGATGAACAGAGGAGAACAAACCATCATCTATGTAGTATTCTTATAAAAAATATACATTTTTTTTTCAACTCAGCAAGCATTACAGGTAAAGTATGTGTTAGGAGCTGTGGAGAATAAGACCTTAAGATATCATAACTAGTTTATAAACTAGTTGATGAGACAAGCCATCCCTGAAAATTATAAGAGTTATTTTGCTTGCCACGACTAAAACAACAATATTTCAATCACAGATTTCTTTTCAAATGCCTATTGGGTCATCCCCAAGAGTCTAGTACTCTCCCATATAAAGTGTTATCAATAGAAACACGTATCACTCTGAAAGCAGTGCTTTCATGAAGACAGTTTGATCTGGAAATCTTTAATCTTGCCCACTGAGCTTGTCATCAGTTCAATTCAGTAAAAATTCGGAAAGTCTATCATGCCCTGGGAACTGGATGGGCACTGGGCATATGTCTTCACAGAACTTTGCTAAAAGGTAAATCCTCCCCTGTGAGATGTGTCTTTTTAAACTGCTGATAGTCATTTCAATTTCAGTGTAAGGGTTTTCAATCTTTTGAGAGTAGATTTTGATTGGGATAGAGAATGAGAGGGCATTTGAGCATCCAAGGGGTAAAAAGAGGGACTCCCTTGAAAGCACTGAATGAAGAAAATGGGTGATGGAATCTCAGTCATTCTTGAGAATGTGTGGGAGGGTTGAGGGAGTTAGTTGTGGAGTTGTTTGGTTTTGTTTTTTGGAGAGAAGATTGGTTGGTTACTTGGTTGGATGGTTAAGGAGAGAGAGAAAGGAGTAAAAAGGAAGAGAAGAACATACAGAAATTTCTAGCTATAGCTAGCTAGGCCCTGGTTTGGGAGTGGGAGTTGGGCACGTGGAGGAAACAAGTTGTAGAACATAAATATTTAATCTAAATCTACGCAGGAGAGCACAATCAGACAAATCCAAATAGTGGGACGTTCTACAGAACTCTAAAAAATATCAACGGCTTGAGAGGAAAAGAAAAAAAACAGTGGGACTAGATTAAAGGAAACTAAAGACTATGCTTGATCTTTTTGTAGATACCGGATATTTAAAGATGGTGTCAAGGGTATTATTCAGACAGTTGGGGAAATTTGAATGTGTACTGAA
Source organism: Equus quagga (assembly GCF_021613505.1). Classification (NCBI taxonomy): domain Eukaryota; kingdom Metazoa; phylum Chordata; class Mammalia; order Perissodactyla; family Equidae; genus Equus; species Equus quagga. Next base: position 59,174,926 of record NC_060270.1, read on the forward strand.
TATTACATATATTATGATATCAGTGTTTAATTTCTTGAGAGTGATAAGAGAGGTATTGTGATGACGTAGGAGAACGTCCCTGTTCTTCAGAGCTAGAGATACATGTTGCCATATTTAGGAGGTGAAGCATCATGATATCTATAGAGCACTTTCAAATGGTTCAAGAAACAATATATATGTATACATATATGCAGGCCTAATTTTGAATGAAAGTGCAGGACTCAAATATGACCATGTAATGTGAAACTGTAAAATGATTTTAATAATCAGTGAGATAAATTATCATTGCTTCATGATCTTTAAGCATTTTTGTCAAAATATTATGAACTCTAGTGAAACTTATTTTTTATTTAGCATACTGTAGTTTAAAACATTAGAAACATTGAAGATTAAAGTATTTTATTTCTTCGTAAAAGACTTAGGGTAGCTTGAACAGTTCTAATCGTATAACTAACTATATGGATCGAGCATATTCTCTATGCCTTTGCAAATTGTCACACTCCTTTCTAAGTTTGGGTCAGCTTGCAGCATTTTATCATTTGCACTTACACAATGTCATGAAATATCACCAAAAGTTCGTTTAGTGGGAAGTTTTTGCCAATGTCTCTTCCTCCGGTACATTTTCATCCTTTTCATCACAACCACTTTCCTTATGAATCTCAATAAGTTTGTCCTGACTGAGTTCCTCTGGCTGAATATCTAGAGTGTTTCTAATGGTAGCAGAGTCTATATTCCCAGTTATCTCTTCTATAACTCCATTTATGTTTCATTCAAATTGCACTTTCAGTGTTATCACTTTAAATTTCTTTCCTGCACTTTCACCTTTTTTGGCTAATTTCCTCTTCCAAATATCCATTTTTGTAAAATGTCACATGAGTTTATCACTGAGAGTCAAGGAGGCAACACAATTGCTTGCTTTGATGTCTGTTCATGAACTGAATAACAGATGTACAGTGACCAATCACTGACGGATTTTGAAAGTGTTGTGTTTGGTCACTGTCACTGATCATGATGGGCATATGCTAATTATGTAGTGATTTGAAGACTGAAGCTCTGGCAGGGAAGTTTGCGCTCTGTGCAGTTACAGTTAGTCTACCATGGTACCTGAAATTTGAATCATGTCATGTGTAACTGTGTGTGTGGGTGTGTGGGTGTGTGTGTGCGCGCGCGTGCATGTAAACCTAGATATGTGTGTGCATCTAGATAAAGGGTATATAGGTGCCCATTGTACTTTTCTGAGTTGTTTTTTTTAAAGATTGACACCTGAGCTAACAACTGTTGCCAATCTTCTTTTTTTTTCCTGCTTTTTCTCCCCAAATCCCCCCAGTACATAGTTGTATATTTTAGTTGTGGGTCCTTCTAGTTGTGGTATGTGGGATGCCACCACAGCGTGGCCTGACAAGTGGTGCCATGTCCTTGCCCAGGATCCAAACCAGTGAAACCCTGAGCCACTGAAGAGGAGTGCGTGAACTTAACCACTCAGCCATGGGGCTGGCCCCACATTGCACTTTTCTTGCAGCTTTTCTGTAAATTTCAAATTTATCATAATGGAAGTTGGAGGAGGGGAGAGAAGCAGGTCATGAGGAGACAAGACAATGCAATAGCAAACCTAGAGAAACAACAGACAATAAAAACAGAGCAACAGGGAATCCAGAGAATAGAAAAGGCTATGGAACCCGACTGTCTGGGTTTGAATCCCACTTTATTCATCAGCTGTGTGATCTTGGGCAAGTTATATAACCTCTCTGAATCTGTTTCCTTTTAAAAAATGGAGATAAAAATACTACCTACTTCATAGGGTAACGATGATTAAAGAAGTTGCATATATGAAGTACTTACATCATTAGTGGTACATAGCAATTACTTTATAACTGCAAACTGTTATGGGTTTATTAAGATAGGGGAGACATTAATCTGTTTAGATACTGATAAGAATCCAGAAGAGAGAGGTTGAAGTTAGAAGAAGGGATAATTGATGGTTATAGTTCCTAAGAAGGTAGGAGGGGATGGGATCCAAAGAAGAAACAGAGGCACTGGTCTTGGACTAAAGGAGGAGCATCTCTATTTTAACAGGAGGGAAAGAGAATAGCATGGGTGCAGGTGTAGGTTGGGTGGTGAATTTGCTAGGGAGAAGGTGTTATAGTATAATGATTTCTGTATTCTCCAAGAAACAAAAGGTGAGGTATCTTCTGAGAGTGAGCAGCAAGGCAGGAGATTAGAGATTGAAGAGAGTGGGGAAGACTTGAAATGAACCTTGCAGAAAACAAGAGGGCCAATTGGCCAAAGAAATATAACAAGATGGTCAGCAGTGTTGAGAGCCGAGCTAGTGACCTTAAAACTATAGTCTTACCAGCTTGCCCCTTTGTGTTTCTCAGTTGTGGTGTGCAGCTGCCTGGGTACAGGCATAGAGGATGTTGAGTTCATCCAGGATCGAGGTTTTTCCAGATTGATCTAAGGAAAAGAAAGAGACAAGGGAATTTATGGTATTCGCAAGAGGATTACTGAGAGTATGGACCATGAAGTCTAACCTGGGAGGGAGGGGGCCGGAGAAAGCTACTGATGAGAGAAAGTATAGGGGGCCACAAATGGGAGAAGGGTCCCCTGAGGTCAAGTAATGGTCCTAGTAAGAATTGTTTAACAAGGAAACTAGCCATTTCCTAAATTAGGGAGCAGTGTCCTGTGTAAACAGGATGTTCAATTGGGGCTCTTTCTGTTCTAGTTTTGGCTGAGGCCCTAAACACTGAGAAGATGACAATAGGAGCTATAATGAAGGGCTATATCACCTATGCAGGACTTGCAAAAAGAGGATCAAACTGGTTTTGTGACTCTTGATCCATCACCTACCTGGAGTGTGTACAAGCATTGGGGTTGAAAAATTGAGAAAGAATTGTTGGAGTGCTTTGCCTTTTTTCTTCCCCTCTCTCCTAAGGGAAGAAGGGAGTGGTGCTCCCCGCTGCTTACACCAAGTGAGAGAGGTACTTTAAGGAAACTACTTGAAGAGCTTCACATGCGCCTTCTTGAGTTTGAAGAGTATGAGAACTGGTAAGAGAAGCTCTAATCAAACCAGGTTAGGGGGTGGAGGGTGGGGAGCAAGCTGTATATCCACCAGCAGTGAGGCAACAGTATTTCTCCTGGGCCAGATGTGGGCCTGTGGGAGGAACCAGTCTGGAACTATCTCAAATTCCATGACTGGCTGGAGGGAGTGGCCACGAGATTGCCAGAGGCTGAGAAGGAATTGTAGAAAGCCAGTAGGAGCCACGAGACATTGCCTCCATCATGGGGACTTACTGGAGTTCCAAGGGGAGAATATCTCCTCAAAATTCACAAAAACACCCAGTGAAAGAAAGAATGAGCAATGGGATTCCACTGTTCCAGAGGCTGCCGTGGTGGATTGTGTCTGGGCCAATCAAGTAAAACCTTGACAACCTCCTCTCTCTTCCTGATTCAGTCCTCAAGAATACAGAGGTAGCCGAACTGGGGTTGGGGGGTGGGAAAGAGAGAAGCTGCCATCTGCACTCCTCTCCCTCTCCACAGGCTTTCCAGCCAGAAACAGTAACAAGATTGGGGAGGACAGGAGCTTTAGCTTTGAAAGTGGTTCAAATTTTATTGAACATTTTAATTATTGAACTGAGACTATTATTGTGACTAAGAGTTCCCAGGAGACTTTTTATGACCTAAAAGTAGCCAGAACAGTTAGTAGTTTGCCCTAGAGACAAGGAAACAAAACAAAACAAAAACTAGCTTAGAAAGGGATTTGAAAAGGGTAATTGGCAGAAAAAAAGAACTCGCTGTATAATTCTGCCCTATAGAGTGCAGCTCATTCACTGTAATCGTGGTTACTCCAGGTTAGCGAGATAATGATGACCAGGTTCAGAGTGTGGCTTTGGGAGTGGCTGGTTCTGATGGAGTGGAGTAGAAGGTCATAGAGGGTGAAGAGGTCAAGAAAAGAGAGGTCTGGTGTTGGCCGAGTCGTCTTTATGGAAGATGAAGTCTTCCACGATGCTGGCAAAGGTTGGGGTAGAAAGACTGCAAGCCATGTGCCCAAGGCCAGTGGCTCTCAAACTGTAGAGTGTATCAGAATCAACCTAGAGGCCAGGAGAAGCTACAGAGACAGGCTGGTTGAAGTAGGATAGCACCTGGGCTTCTGTTTATTTTTACCAAGTTCCCAGGTGATCTGGGATGTACAAAAAAGTTTGAGAACCACTGCCTATTATATGGTGGAGAGAAAGAAATGACTGGTCAGTACAAAACAATATCTACTAGAAGAAAGAAAGAGAAAGTAGTTTTGCCAAAGAGCAGGGGCCCCTAGGAAGCAATTTTTTGTTATGTGGGGGTAGGGAAATAGTCTAAAAACAGTAATGGGGACAACTAGCCTCCTAACCCATTATCCATAACTACTACTTTTCCTACCTTCCTTCCTTCCTTCCTTCTTGTGAGAATGAATATTATGGGTTGAATTGTATCTGCTCCAAAAAAGATATGCTGTGGACCTAGTCCCTAGTACCTTAGAATGTAACTTATCTGGAAATAGGGTCACAAAAATTTGGAAGTAGATGTAATTAGTTAAAACGAGGTCATACTGGAGTAGGGTGGGTCTCTAATCCAATACAATTGGTGTCCTTAAAAGAAAATGGCCACTTGCAGACACAGGGAAGGCCATATGATGATGAAGTCAGAGGTGAGAGTTAATGCAGCTGTGAACCAAGGAATGTGCCAAAGGTTGCCCGCGAACCACCAGAAGCTAGAAGGAGGCAAAGAAGGATTCCCCTATGGGTTTCAGAAGAAGCATGGCCCTGCTGACACACTAATTTTGGGCTTCCAACCTCCAGAACTGGGAGACGATACATTTATGTTGTTTTAAGCCGCTCAGTTTGTGGTACTTTGTTATGGCAGCTCTAGGAAATGAATACAATGAGATAACCGATACAATGACACCCTCCTTTTCTGGCGTACTGTAAATCATCTCTCCTACATTCTGCCCATGTTGTGTCTCTGCCCCCTCTCCACTGAATTTATAGCCTCTCTCAGGACTCAGAAAAACCATGTTTAAGTCAATGGATGCCATTAGAACATCAAGAAAAAGTTCACTGCTTCTCGACATGCTTAAGCTGAAACACAATACACTTCATGCGTTCTTGATGAAGTAGTCAGCTCCCATATTGGCTTTTGCACTTATTATTGACGAATGAGTCAGTTCATACAAGACTGGTAGCTTCTTTCAGTAGGTGTATGTTAAAGTTATTTTGAAAAAAGGAAAAGAAGCCTGTAAAGTATACCTGCATGCTACTCTCACAAGAAAGCATTCCCATGAGGAATCTGAAAAGTCTTCATCAAAGTGCTGAGGAAACTTCTTGGCAGTCATACATAATGTGTTCCACTTCCAAAAGTCCTCCCATCTTCTCTGATTTTCATAGTATTCTCTTCTTCCCAATATTGAAAGAAAGTCTCGAGACCACACTAATGACCCCAGGAAAGATTAAGGTCCTGATTTGTTTAGCAAAGGCTACAGAAACCAACCAGAAGATGCTACTCAGAGCAGTAACAGAGACACAGCATATCTTATTCAGCTTTCTCCAACCTCCTGTAGGCCCTACAAGGGTGCACAGCTGCCTTTGACATGTCAGATCAAGACATACCTTGTGGCCTAGAAATGCTACTTCTAGAAAATTACTTACAGAAAAAACCCAAAGGACCAGGTAAAGGATTAAGATGCCGTGTACATTACAGAGAGAGGACGGAGTCCGTGGTTACTAGCTGAGCTGAGTAGTCCAAGACTTCAGTCTGGAAGAGGGGTTATGGGCTAAATCTCCTCTTTTATGTCAGAGCCTTGAACATGGACGACTCCTCCTTGAGGAAGGGGAGATAGAGTACCTTAAAGGGGCATCTAGGCCAGAGATTCTTGTTCCAGCTTTGGCTGCACACACATGGTTCCAAAGCTCTCTCTCAAGTCATAATCCAGCCTTCTGTAAGAGATTTTCACTTTGATGCTCTGAAGCTCACCCTACCTAAAAAGTTAGTTTATCTCAGGCCCATCTTCCTTCCCCAAATCTGTCTCCTCCTCCTGAATTTCCTTTTTATACGCTCTCCCAAACTCCCCCCAAAAGTTTTCTGCTTGTGCACTCTCAAATTTCTCAGCTCCCTCAGGCCCTCCAATCTGTCTTCAGTATCCTTCACATTCCTGAAACCGCCTGGTTAAGGCCTCCAGTAACCCTGGTGGTGTCCAATCTAATAGTCACTCTAATCCCCTCCAGCAGCATTCAAGCTGCACACTTCTTAGCTCACCATTCTCCTCTCTTGGCTCTGGTTACACAGCCTGGTTTCCTTTCTAATTCCTTTCCCTGTTCCTTCTCTATCTCCTCACATTCTCATCTTCTATCTCTAAAATGTGGAGTTCCTCTGACATATCTTTAAATACCATCCATATGTGCTGATAAACCATATATCCAGTAGGCTCCGGACTTGTAAATGTAATGACTAACTTGATGTCTCTCTCAGTGTCTCTCAGGCATAACATAACCCCAACCATACTCTTGATACTCCTTCAAAGCTCCCAGTCCAACCTGTTCTTCGCCAGTCTTCCCAACTCAGAAAATGGTATTCCATTGTATACAGTTGCTCAAGCCAGAAACCTCTCCCTTTTCTTCACTTCCCACATCTAATCCATCTGTAGACCCTATGGTTTCTAACTTCACCATAAATCTCAAATGTATTTCTCTTTATTCCCCTTCCACAATTTTAGTCTAAACCTCCAAACTGATTTCTCTGATACACCTCCTGCCACCCTTACCCCAACCCCAATCTCTTCTCCCACAGCAGTCAGAGAGTAAACTTTTAAGAACTCCTTCCTTTGGCCTATAAGATCATGAATGATTTGGCTTTTGCTAGTCTCTCCAAACTCATCTCATTCCATTCTCTCCTTTGCCCACAGTTTAAACCTGCTGTCCTTTCAGTTCCTGGGACCAGCCCAGCTCTTTCCCCGCCTCAGGGCTTTTGCATAAACGGTTCCCTTTTCCTTGAACGCTCTGCCTACTCCTTTTGTGTGTATCTATGCTTTTTGCCTAACTGCACTTGACATTAGGTAGAGTGACTGACACCTAGTCGGCTCTCAGTAAGTAATTGCTGAATGAGGGCAACAGATGGATCTGACCAGAAAATTCTACCAGCAACCTGTTAGCCAGTGAGGAGGGCAAGGGGAAACCCTTCACTCTGTGCCAGAAAATACCTCTTAGAAAAACAGACTGAAGTTCAACTGATAGCTAACACTGGTGCTCCTTTCTCTTAATGATTCTACAATCTCATTGGAAAGATAATAACCAAAATATTGAAAGAAGAATATTTAGCTAGCATGAGACAATTTAACTGCTTTCAGAAAAAGGTAGAGAATAAATCACAAATAATAACTACTCTTTTAGGCAGCAGCAGTGTAGAGAGATAATTGCCAAATGATTAGTATAGGTTCATGGTTCCCAACATTTTCATCACCAAGGATTTGTTTCATTATGCTTTTCCCACAGGGACCTCATATTTTCAAAAAAGTCTGTATACTAAATAAACTACATTTATCATGCAATAATTTACTTTTCCATTTTTAATCATATGTAATCTCTAATTAGACATATATAACTCCTAATTGGGGCATTTTATCAACATGCTATGAAAAATGCAAGCCAAAAGTAGGGCCAGGTAGCTTTGTTTTAGTATCAATAGAATTTTCACTGCACTTTTTGAAATACTCAAAATATCTAGCAAATTTCAGCCTGGTATTCCTTTCAAAGCTTTAGCCTCTGTATTTTGTAAAGAAAATAATACACACGGTTTATTTCTCTTTTTTCTTCATGAAATTCTCCATTGGCTCTTTGCTGATTAGCAACTATAAGGTGGATTCTTTGGGGGAGACTCTTTCATCCGTGTGGTGTTTTGATAGTAAGGTAATTGGGGGTTGGATAGTCGAGCGGAGCCAAACCGTACAACTGACAGCAGAGCATCGCTCCCCATCATGGCAGGCGCCACCGCAGATCTAACACGCCTCCTCTTTTCTCCAGTGCTGCTGGGGAAAAATATCCATAAAATGAACACTCATTCATATGCTTTAAAAGTGTCTGAAATAAATTAATGATGCTTTTCAAGCTCTCGCTTTGAGAACATTTCCTAAAAACTGACCATTATCAACAAAATCAGTGTTTCTATAGAGGTATCCAAGATATGCAAGCAAATCATGTTACATAAGTTCTAAAGAAGAGGAATGTTAATCATATAGTTATTAAGCAACTTAACACCGGAACTCAAGATATTTCAATTCATAATTTTGCTAACAGGTGCTGAATCTTTTATATTTTTATAGCTTTTGTGTGGGAAGCAAGCTGCCGCTTAGTTGGTGGAAATTTCATCTTACTAGACAAATGCTTGATAGATCAGGATTTTGGGTTCTTAATGCACCCCACGATGGATCCAAATTTTCACATTTTTTCCCGTCAAGATGTTCACAAACATCCCCATCTTAAGACTTTAAAGGACTTCACAAATGGACATTTTTCTTCCCATTTTAGGCACAGACAAAACAGCTGCAGTGACTCTGTGAAGTTATATATAGCCTCTGCCAAGCTGGAATCTGAAGCTGTAGGTTCTTTTTCATTAGGTATATACAAATTTTTTCTTTTATTATGGTAAAATATACATAACATAAAAGATGCCATTTTAACCATATAATTCAGTCTCATTAACTTCGTTGACAATGTTGTGCAACCATTACCACTATTTATTTCCAAAACTTTTCCATCACCCCAAACTCTGTATCACTAGGTATATTTTATGTAACATGTTGAATGACTGTTTATTCATTAAGTAAGTAGTTCATCCACTAAAAAAATACTTATGAAGTACCTTCCATGTGTGTCATCCTGCACTCAGTACTGGAGATGAACAATGTGAACAACGTATGATGAACACAAGTGAACAATGCAGAGAGTGGCCACTTTTCAAATATTTGTGCCTTTCTGTGAATGTCCAAGTGACTGATGAAAATATCAGTAATAATATTAATATTTGCCCTCTGACCTAAGAGCTTTATGAATGTTAATTCATTTACTCCCGACAACAACCCTATGAGGTTAGATAGGTAGAACCTAACTATTATTATTATCCTGATGCTACAGGTGATGAAACTGAGGCAAAGGGAGATTAAGTAACTTGTCCAAGGTCACACGACTACAAGAGTTGGAGCTGGGTTTCCAACCCGGGCTGATAGGTTCAGAGTATGTGCCCTTAAAGCATTATCTGTAACGTTTTTTAAAAAATAAATTTTATTGAGGTATAATTTCCATAAAATAAAATGCACTCAATTTATGATTTAACAAGTTTTAACAAATGAGTACAACCATGGTACAACCAGTCAAGAAATGGCATGTTTTCATCACCCTAAAACGTTCCCTTGTAACCTTTTGCAGCCCATGCTCCCTGACCCACAACCGAGTCTTAGGCAACAACAAGCACACTTTCTGTAACTATGGATTAGCTTTCCTTTCTAGAATTTCACATAAATGGAATTATACACAATGTACTCTTTTACATTTAGTTTCTTTTGCTCAGTGTATTGTTTGAGATCATTGATATTGTTGCATGCAGTAGTATTCCTTTTAATAGCTGAGTAATATGCCGTTGTTGGACATTCCTTAATTTATCAGTTCATCTGTTGATGAACATTTGGGTTGTTTGCACTTTGCCTACTATGAATAAAGCTGCTGCAAACATTCATGTACAGATATATACTGTTACACATTTTCATTTGTCTTGTGTAAACAACTATGAATGGAGTTGGTGGGTTATATGGAAGTGTATGTTTAACTTTTTAAGAAACTGCCCAATTATTTTTCAAAGCAGTTGTAGCATTTTATGTTCCCACCAGCAATATACGACAGCTCTAGTTGCCCCACATCCTTGCCAACAGTTGGTGTTTCAGTCTTTTGGATTTTAGCCTTTCTAATGGATATGTAGTGGTGACTTGCTGGGTTTTACTTTGTACTCCCTTGAAGACTAATGATATGGAGCATATTTTCATGTGTTAACTGGCCGTTCATATATCTTCTGTGAAGTGTCTGTTCAAATCATTTGCCTCTTGTTTTATTGGATTATCTCATTATTGAGTTGTAGGAGTTCTTTATATATTCTGGACACCAGTCTTTTGTCAAATGTGTATTTTGCAATATTTTCTTCCAGTTGGTGACTTGTCTGTTTCTTTGATTTTGTTTTCCTAAGAGTAGATGTTTTTCATTTTGATGAAGTTCAATTTATCATTTATTAATAATTCGCCATTATTTTTAAGAAATCTTTGCCTATCCCAAGGTCACAAAGATTTTCTCCCATGTTTCCTCATCCAGCCTTTTATAATTAAGTTACAGGCTTTTGTAATGACCTTACCCAGTTTGGAGAAGTTCCTTTCTACTCCTGATTTACTGATTTTTGTCATAAATGAAATATTTGTCAAATGCTTTTTCTGTATCTATTGAGGTGATCATATTGTATTTTCCTTTATTCTGTTAATATGGTGAATTAATTACTTTTTGAATTTCAAATCAATCTTATTTTCTTGAGATAAACCTAATTGGGTCATGATATAGTGTCCCTTTAAGTAATGCTGCATTCAATTTGCTAATATTTTGCTAAGGATCTTTGCATCTACATTCATGAGGGATAAATGTCAGTGGTTTTCTTTTCCTATAATGTCTTTAACAGGTAATAAATGATGTAGAATTGATATTATTTTTCCTTAAATGTTTGATGAAATTCACCAGTAAAGCTATCTTGGTCTAGAGTTAGGCCCAAATCAATTTTTTAAGTAGATATTAAGAGTTCAATTTTCTTTGATAGATATGAGGCCAAGCAGGTTTTCTATTTCTTCTTGAATCAATGTTGACTATTTATGTCTTTTAAAGAATTTATTCAAGTTGTCAAATTTGTTGACAATGGTGTTCGTATTACTTTATTATGCTTTTTTTTTTTTTTGCTTGAGGAAGAGTCACCCTGAGCTAACATCTGTGCCAATCTTGCTTTATTTTGTACGTGAGTCACCACCACAGCATGGCTGAGTGGTGTAGCTTTGCGCCCAGGATCCAAACTTGTGAACCTGGGCTGCCAAAGCAGAGCATGCTGAATATAACCACTATGCCATGGGGCCGGCCCCCTTTATTATGCTTTTAATATTTGTGGAATCTGTAGCGCTGTCGCCTCTTTTGTTTCTAATATTGGTGTCTTTCTTCTTGTCTATTGATTTTATTGATATTTTCCAAGAACCAGCTTTTGGTTTCGCTGATTTTCTCTTTTGTCTGTGTACTATTTTATTGACTTCTGCTCTTTTCCTTATTATTTCTTTCCTTCAGCTAAGTTTGATTTAAAGTCTTTCTATAGCTTCTTAAATTGAAAGCATTGGTTGTTGATTTTGTACCTCTTTCTTCTTTTCTAACATAAGCCTTTAAAGGTATAAATCTCCCTCTAAGCACTGCTTTTCTGTATCCCACAGATTTTGATATGTTGTGCTTTCATTTTCATGCTGTTGAAGATGTTTTCTAATGTCCCTGTGTTTCTTCTTTGATGCATAGGTTTAGAAGTGTGTAGTATAATTTCCAAATATTTAGGTATTTTCTATATATCTTTGTTGTTGGTTTCTAATTAATTTCCCCTGTAGTCAGAGAATATCCTCTGAATGATTTCAATTGAGCCTTATTTAATGGCCCAGAATATGGTCTATCTTGATGACTGTTCTGTGTGCACTTGAAAAGAATGCATATTCTGCTCTTATTGGGTGGAATAAGTGTCAATTAGATCAAATTGGTTGTTGTTCAAGTATTCTACGTCCTTACTGGTTTTCTGTTTACTTGTTCAACCGATCATGGAGATATAAGTATTGAAATCTCTGTCTATAATTCTGGATTTGTCTATTATTCCTTGCAGTTCTGTTAGTTTTCACTTCTTGTATTTTGAGGTGCTGTTATTAGGTGTCATCAAGGACATTCCACTCTGGCTGGTCAGAACTCAAATGACTTCCAGGCCTCTGTGAGTGCTGGAAATTGGCCTGGAGCTCCCCAGTTATTGTATAAGCTCTTACAATATGCCAGATACTGTGTTTACTAATCAGTATAGGCTAGGTTATGCTGTGATAAAAAGCAACCCCCAAAGCTCAGTGGCTTATAATTATAACAGTGAAGTTTTCTTTCTTGCTTATGCTGCATGTCCACTGCATGTTGGCTGTGACTCTATCTGTTCTGCATCTTCTTTACTTTGAGATTCAGAGTGATGGAGCAGTTACCGTCTGGAGCACAGCTGGTCATTATGGCAGAGGGAAAAGAAAACATGGCAAACAATGTACTGCCTCTTAAATCTTCTGCCTCAAAGTGTCTATGTCACCTCCATTCCTATTTCATCGGCTAAATCAAGTCTTACGGCCAAGGCTGACATCAGTAGGATTTGGAAGTCTAGTCTTCCCCTAGGAAGGAGCACCAAATATTGGTGAACCATGAAATAGTCTACCACGCTCTGCTAAGCATTCAAGAGCACCTTCTCCTTTAATCTTCATAACAGCCTTCTAGAAATAAGTACTGTTATTGTCTCCATTTTACCGATGAGGAAATTGAGGCTCTGAGAGTAACCTGGCAAAAGTCAAATAATAATCAAATGGCAGGGTCTGGACGCAGCTTGTCTGACCCCAGTGTAATGGTGCTATACTGACATAAGAAGAGAAGAGGAAAAGGAAGGAGTGAGGGGGTTTGGGAAGGAGTGTAGCAGAGAGAAAGGAAATGAAGGGAGACATGAAAAGTAATTGTAAACTACTTCCTATGGAGCTCTGATCTAGTGATCAGAAAGGGATAAGGAGAAGAGAATGGGGAAGGCCAGAGAAAGGAGAAACTCCTCTTACCGCAGTTCTTCCTGGTCCATCTGTCCATCCCTCATCTGTCCGTCTTATACCACACACCCTTATCTCACGAAAGCCCGGCTCCTGCCTCTCCGCATTCCAAAGGCCCTAACCCCCTTATCTACAACAAGGTTCCCCAAAGTCCCAGTGCATTTAATTGATTATCCTGTTTATATGGTGAAAAAAATATGAGTTACCATACAAATTTAGCATTGACCAAAGATATGTCCATCACTTATGCCTGGCATGTTGTACATATCTCAGTACTTGACAATTTTGTACTGTTGTCTCTAGAGACAGGTATGTTAGTGATTTGTGTCTACCCTTTGAACCAAGACCAATATTTTTTTTTAATTTTTTTATTTTTTTCTTTCTTTTTGAGGAAGATTAGCCACGAGCTAACATCTGCTGCCAATCCTCCTCTTTTTGCTGAGGAAGACTGGCCCTGAGCTAACATCCGTGCCCTTCTTCCTCCACTTTATATGTGGGACGCCTACCACAGCATGGCTTGCCAAGCAGTGCCATGTCCGCACCCAGGATCCGAACCGGCGAACCCCGGGCCGCCAAAGCGGAACATGCGCACTTAACCGCTGAGCTACCGGGCCGGCCCCTTGAACCAAAAGCAAGATTCAAAGCTTTCTGAAGCAATTCTTTGACACCTAGAGTGCATATATCTCCTTAACACAACCTTAGAATCACATTAAAAAGAAAAAATAAAATGAAAAATATTAGCATATATTAAAAAGGCTTAAAATCCATACTATATAAAATGCTCATACAAAATTTTGGATCCTTATAAGTAAATGAACTGGGGGAAGAATTGAAGGAAATATTTCCTTCATTCAAGAGGAAATAACTAATAAACAAATACATGGAAAGGCGTTCAATCTCCCTAATGTAAAAGAAATGCAAATTAAAACAACAATGAGGACATTTACGCTAATTAAAGGGGCATACAACTCTTTAAATTTCACTACTTGGTCCTGGGTTTTTTCCTGTGAAATTGTTACAATCTTCAAGTGCTGGTGCTACTCCTTGTTCAGAACCATGTGGTAACAACATATAACAAGCTCATATGGGTTAAAGGTTGTAATATTTAAGCCTGTACTTCCCTGAAGTGGACTCTGAGCTTGTCCCAGCGTTCTAGTGAGAGGACGGCAGTCATGAGATGAGCCTCTGATGGAAGAGGGGGGCCACCGGCAGAGTGCTCAGAGCCCCTTGGCCCAAGGCGGAAGTAAAACCTCACAGACCTGCTTTTGACCTTTTATACTACCTCTTGAATGTATTCCGAAGAAATAAGCCATAAGGAAAAAAAGCTAAACAAACAAAGATCAACTGCAGCATTATTATAGAAAACATTACAATATAAATGCCTGACAGCAGGAGAATAATTAAAAATATGGCATAGTTATTAAAATTTAAATTACAAAGACTACATAGCAACATGGAACATACTTCTGAGATGGTTTTAATTGGAAATGGGAAAATGCACTCACTGCAATTCTCCCAAGGGCTAGAAGGGAGCAGGGTCCACTGGAAAGTACCTCTGCTGAGGTGACAAGACTGTGAGCAAAAATTCTCTTATTTACATTTATTGTGTAATACAGATAGAATATTTATGTAATAAGAATCCTATTTTTAGAGAAAAGGAGAAATAGGACACTATGACTCTCTTCTACTCTGGTTCTCGTTGGTAGCTCCAGGATTTCGTTAAAATGCAAAACTCAAAATCATCCTCATTTTTGGTATATTTTGCTAAATATATTATAAGCTTACTCTGAATATGAATTGGTCCTCCCCATGGGAGGGTTTCTATGTAGATAAATAGCTCTTATATTAATCCAGTTAGCTTGGAGAACTGTCTAGGGGGAATGTACACTAATCATACTGTCTACTTGCTAAGTTCATTCAATTACATGGCATTATGCAGGGTGTGTGTAAAGTCAGAAAGCATGGGAGAAACTTGCATTTTGAAAGCATGGTATTTACATTTTTAAAAATGCTCAACACGTTTTTGTTTTCAACTACATTTCAGGTGAGGAATCTCTCTATTTAAAACAGTGGACTTAATTGTTAATCTGAAAGAAGTACAATAAATACACAATTTCATGTGTTTCCAGATTTTTGAATACTCTTGTAGTATTTCTATTGCACCTTTCAGATTAACAGTTGGACCCACTGCATTACATTTACAGGGGTTTGGATGTTGAAGAAAAACATTTGGCATATTTGGAAATGTAACTAAAATATTGTTTCCAAACAAATTTATCTGACTTTCTGAACACTCTGTGGTGTCTTACCCTTAGCATTGAACCTCCTCAATGGCCAAAACAGAAAAGCCAGACACAGTCTCCTAAACTGAGGGAATGGAGAGTAGAGCAAGAGAGGAGGAGGGGGAGGGGAAGGAGAAGAAAGGGGGGAGGAGGGAGAGGAGAGGGGGGAAAGGGAGGCGGGGGAAGGAGGTGAGGAGGAAGGGACGGGGGAGAAGAGGGCAGAGGGGGAGGAGGAGAGGGGACAGGAGGGGGAGGAGCTGGAAGTTTTTGTGGCATCTTGACTGAGGAAAGTTAGGTTTGAACGGAAGCCTAGAAATGAGTTCTGGGCTCACTGATCTATGGGGATGAGACTGGGGGGAGTGAACAGGGGTGGGGGAAAAAGAGCAAAGTGCCCTCCAACCCTTCTGTGAACAGCTTTCTTAGTATTCACACGCTGAGTTGAGGCCAAGTTGCGAGGTGGATGAAGCTCTGGAGATGCTCCTCTCTTTTCAGTGGCTCTCCTAGCTCTCAGAGATGATGGCGTGGAAAGCACGTGCCTGTGCGTATAGACTGGGGGTGGGAGCAGAGGCAGTGGTGTGAGGAAGGAGAGAAAAATCTCAGAGAAGATAATGAGGCTGTTGAGTGTGGGAGCGCAGAGCAGCAGCTATTCTGGTACAGAGAGAACAGGAAGGCATGTGCGTGAATGTGTGTGTCTCTCTTTTTAGATCCTTTCATTCAGGAGGCATCTCCCTGGAGACTGAGTAGATGGTAGGAGTCCCCTGGGGTGCTGTCAGCTCCACTCGATGAACCTCTGGAGAAAGGCCAAAATACTAGGTAAAGGAAATGCCTCCATCCAGCACCTAGGGAGAGGCAGGACTGGGAGGAGGAGTGGGGAGGTGAGGGACCCCTGACCTGAATACGCTGGAGCAATTTCTAGATGTGGTTCCCTTCCATTCTCTCCTCTCACCGCACTTGCGCCCTGTCAGGAAGGAAGACTGTGCTGTCCTGTGGCCCCTCCAGCCCTAGGACGCCCAGAAGGCTGCTCCCCAAACTGGTGCTCTTACTTTCCTTTCTTCCGGCCAAACCCCAAACCCCAAACCCCAAACCCCCAGCCTCAAAGAAGGGCTGTTCCTCCGACAGTGCTAATGACAAGTCCAGGAGTGTGGTTGGAAGGCCTTTCCCTCCAGGAACCTCAGGGCTCTGTCCCTCTCCTCTTCCACCCTACCCCACCCTCTGTCCGAGCTCCTCCTCAAAGGCTGCCTACCAGGGGGCTATTTCTGCCCAGGAGCCATCCGGGAGGGGAAGTTGGTGTGGTTGAAACGCCACACCACACATTTGCAACAGCCCTCTTGGCTACTCTTTTTCATTGCAAATGTAAAGTAATCCATCTGTGGTGTTGTTTCTGTGGTCCTATTTATATCATTGTTTCTGGGGAAAGTGTGCTCCGTGTGGAAAAAAGCAAAACAAACATTTGGAACACAGACTCTTTAAAGACTGTTGTCTCATAGCCCCTGGAAATGCCACCTATTTACTACAACAAGCGTCTCTTGTGTGCCTCATGCTGGGTGGGGGGAACACTGTCTGTGCTTTCATCACCTGGGCCCTTGCTGCTCGGGCTCCGGGCTGGTGTAGGGTGCCCTTGACAGGATAGCGAACGCCATCAACTCACATAGCGAGAAAGGTAGTATTGCTTTACTTCTCTTCCTCTGATCATACCAGAGGAGGTCTTAGTTTGGAACTAACAGAGCTTTAACACGATTCTAATATTTGCTTATTGCTATTATTATTATTACTACTACTACTGTTTAACAGTTGCAGGCTCAGAGCTTTTGGCTGGTTTGGTTCATAAAGAGGGCAATGTTCAAACTGGTGGCTCTGTGGCCAGATCCAGCCTGCAGATATGATTTGTGCTGTACCGTATTTTTTTTTAGCCAGCATTTAAAAACTCAGGAAATTTTGCCTAGAAATCCAGATTTCTAGCTTCTGTTGAATAACCAGAATATCTGGCAACCCTAGGCCCAAATTTCTTCATGACAGCAGCTGGTTGTCCCCTTTAAAAGGACACATGCTCTCCAGTTTGCCACAGTCTCCACCACTCCTTACTGTGTCATACAGGACCCATATTATTCACTTCCATTACCTTCAAAGCCCCTCTGAGCATTTGAGTCTTGGGCCTATTTTAGGAATTCTATGGTTAGAACAGTAGATCACAGTCAAACCTGAGTTCCAAACTGAGGAATTCAGTCTTCATTCCAGAGGAAATAGAGAGCCATTAATAATTTTTTCGTAGGGTAGCCAAGGCTTAAAGCAACTCTTTCAAAAATGATTGTGACTTTTATTTGAAGCTGGGAATGAGGGGAAGAGACTGGAGGCAGAGGGCTGGTGAAGAGGGGACGTCAAACCTCATTGCCTGGGGAAATGGGAGCTGGGAGCTGGGCTTAGGCTGTGAAATGAGTGAGCCTGGCCTATGTGGCTTCTGGACACTCAGTTAAGAGCAGGGCTGGGAGCCTGGGGCAGTGCAGGGGCAAGCAGGAGCCAAACCTGGACAGGACCTGCATGGTCATCAGTGAGGCGAGGCTAGCTGGCTCGGAGCCTAGAAACTCCTTGAAGCAGAGACAAGGGGAGGGGGTCTTAAATAGAAGGCTACAAACAGGAAGGGAACCATGAAAGAGGTCAAGCTGGTTCTGGCCAGGCAGGCAAAGGCCATACCAGGGTGGTGGCTATGGGAATGGAAAAGCCAGAGAGAGGTCAGAGCTGTTTGGAAGAAAGGTTCGCTAGGATTGGTGACTAATAGGAAAGGGGGTTTGAAGGAGGGATGAAAAAATGACTCTAAGACCAGAAAATAGTGGTGCTATTAACACATACAGAGAAGTGAAGAGGAGGAGGAAATTTCTAAATATCTGAAGTATCAAAGTGCCGTCACGATGCCCAGTAGGCATTGGAAGGACTGGAGTTCGGTAAGGTCTAGGCTGAAAGTAGATGTTAGGGTATCATCTGCACAGAGGTGAGAGATGAAGATGGAGCGAGGACAGAGGGAGGAGAGGAGAGTGAGGAGTGAATCCTGGGGCATATCTGTATTTGGGGAGTCCATGAAAGTATCAGGAGTGGTCTGAGATGGAAAAACACTGAGCTCCGTGCTGTCAAGGGGCAAGGCCATGGTGCTGAGTTAAGTCAAAACCTTCAAAGATCAAAGCAAAAGAGGACCGAGAAACAGAAGCAGAGACAAAGGAGAGTGTTCTCTAGGGAAGATCTCCACATTCATTCCCTCGACAAATATTTATTGAGAACCTGGCCCTCATCCAGGCTTTCAACAAACTGACATGGGCAAAACGGAGACTTTGTCCTCACGGAGCTCACATTCTACTGGAGCAGGAGGAATGTGGGAGCAGTAGAGGGATGGAGGGAGCCAGCAGAGAGGGAGACCTGGCAGGTGCTGTGAGGTGGGGGAGGAACAGAGCTGAGAACACAGGGGAGGAGGAGGGAAGCTGTTACATGAGAGAATAAAACCATCCACACCCAGGCTCTTCAGAAGTTCTGAGGCACAAAGAAGGCAGGTGTTCTGGCCTCCATTTCAACCACTTTTGTTTTTTCTTGCAGATGGATCCCTGTGGAATGACGGTTGTCATTACAGGCAGGTAAATTCGCCAATGCTAAAAGAGGACTCACTTGTGGGGAAATTGTGATTTTGTGTTTCTTGGGTATGACAAGAAAATGTTGACCACTCCAGACCTCAAGTATAGGTCTAGAACAGAGGGCTTCTGACCTCAGGCTAACTAGAGTTTTAAGAATAACACCTCGTGACGTCCCCTCCTTAGCCTGACTCCAGGGTTTCCTGAACTCTGGGGACCAACATGTGGTGGTCCCCTGCAGCCTCTCCTGAGGGCTACCACTCTCATCCTCTCCACACTAGGTAGCGTGGTCCACCCGGCTCTCCAGTCTGCACACCGGCACTAAGTCAATGTTCTCAGAGTACTGCTTGGATCACATCCTTTTAGCCTTTTCTCAAAAACCTTCAGGGTTCCTTCTTACCAAGTTGAAGGAAGTGCCTCTTCAGAATGGCCCCAGCGTGCTTCTGTGTCCTACTGGTCTCCTACTCGTCCGGGATCCAGCCAAAATCCTCTGCTTGCTCTCTCCGAAGGTGCTTTACCTTTCTGCCTCCATGCTTTCGCTCCTGCTCTTCTCCCAATACCCTCCTCATCCTTCTCTGCCTCTAGAAAACCTACTTACCACTCAAGACCCATCTCTAACACTACTTTCTCCATCAAGGCTTTTGAATGTGACCACCCTCCTTAAAATCCTTTCACCATTCATGCTATTTTTGTGGCATCTGCCGGACTCTTTCCATGTTGGGTTATCCGTGTGCCTCTCTTAGTCTCTCCTCCCCCATTAGACTGGTGCTTCAAGGGCAGAAGCTCCCTTTTCCTCTTGTTTGTATCATCTGAGGTCAGTAGCACAAGGCCTTGAACATAACAGGCAGTCAACAAATACTGAGTTGGATTGCTTTTCAGACGAGACAAACAAGGATTCTGAAAGAAATCAGAATGTGGGAAGAGCAACTTCTAAGCAAGTATGCACAAATGTTGGAATGTGCTGCAAGGAAAAGCAGAGGGGCGGCCAATGAGATGGACACAGGCGTGGTCCGCAGCCAATCACATGGGCCTGGCAATGAGGGAGGCACAGGCCTGGAGCCAGGGCTGCAAGGTCACCCTCCCACATGTGGCCCTGCTGTCTGGAACAACCAGCCCAAGGGTACCCTAGACTGCAGAAGTTAGGGTGCCACACTTGAGACAGTTTGCTCTCCTGCTACAGGCTCTTCCAGGAGGCTTGGGGAGGTCCTCTCACTGGTCATTTTTACGTGATGGCTGCATGAACAGAACAGCTGACCTCCTCCTCTCTCTTAATTTGTGTGTCTGTCCTGGCTATAAAGCTTCCATTCATCAGACCAGTTCAGACTCTCTCCTCTTCATTTATTCTGGTTCTCTGTTTACCAACATGAAATTACCCCAAATCTGTGACCTGTGCCTAACCATCAAAATAACTTGGTACCATAGACAACTAATTCCCCAAATAGCCATTTCTGCTGTTGGAGCATGAAAGAACCTCTACCGTTACTTAATTCAGTTGGCCCCCAACTAGGCTACAACGCTGAATCAGCTGCACGGCTTTCCTGGGCCCCACCCTTGGAAATCGCAATTCAGTAGGTCATGGTGGGGCCTGGAATCTGAATTTTAACACATCAGCCAGCTGGTTTTCACCCAGCCTTGGGAATGCTGATGTAATCTCTCCCCTCATCTTATAAATGAGGACCCTGAGGCCAAGCCCTTGGCCACCTGGCCCAAGGTCATGTTGCTCTTGGGAATAACAGCACTTCCTTAACATTTCTCACGGTAGGTACCTTATTTCAGGTGTCACCCCAATAAACCACGAGGCTGCTGTTATTACAGGATCATCCCCAGTTTAAGAGGAAGGAGAGCAGCTGTGGGACAGGCAAGTGACTTAAGGTCTCACTGTCAACAAACAGACCAAACTTGCACCCAGATTTCTTGAGCCCCGGTCCTGCCATCTTTTCACTGAACAATGAGTCCTGAGACCAAGCAGGTGGTGAATAGTGCTGGGTAGGAAGGACGTTTAAGTCAAATTCCATACAGTCTGGCCCCTTCTTTCTTGCTGTCACCTAAAAGAAATGAGTAGTATGCAAAGGCATACATCGACTTACTGCAAGGTTTACAAGCTTTGTAATGGTCAATTTAACCTTTTCAACAGATTTTTAATTATGAAACTGTTCAAGTATACAAAATTAGAAAGAATAAAATTAAAAATCCGTTTTTACTCAAAATCCATATTCAACAATGATCACAATTTTTGCCACATTTGCTCTATCTAGCCCCTTGTATTATTTTTCTTCTTTATTCTTTGATGGAATTCTCAAATTTAAATATTTTTAAAGGAAATCCCAGACATCATGCCATCTTTCCCCTTCGCACTTGAAGAGGCATCTCATCAAAACACTTGAGCTCTGTGTTTGGAGGGGTGTGACTTGCAAGCAGAGCCACCTAGGACCTCTGGGTACAGGAGCACAGACTCCAGAGAGCACAGCAGAGCTGCCGGGGCGCTGGCAAGTCTGTGTCCCACCCGGGCACCAGGTGTGGGTTCTCAATCATCCTGGCTGGCAAACACATTTTGGGCTCCCTCCAAGCCCTCTGACACATTTGGGTGTTGATTTACTCCAGGCTCGGTTTGCCGGTTGCTGCTGAGTGCTGCCTTTCCTGCTTACAGACTGTCAGAAAAGGAAACAGGGAAACAGCCTCCAGACAACAGCTACTCAATTCTCAGTTCGCAGGTAGGAGTGTAACTGATCCCCTCCCCACAATGAGAGAGAGGACATAAAGTCCTGCCCCTGTAAATCTGAGACAGTCACAGAGTGAGGAGGAGCCCGGTGGAATCTCTAGCACACATCAGGCAGGAAAGAGTGATCATTATTTTTAGCAACTACTTGTTAAATACTTCCCTGATCGATGCTGGCGTGCACACCAGCCACACTAAGATGAGAGGTGCTCTGACAACACCTCTGCAGCAGGAGGAGTGTGACAAGAGGGCTCTTCTATAGTCCACTTGGTTGAGGCTGTCGTCCTGTACAAGCCACCAGCTGTTGCCATCGGTACTATGCCTATACAGTCCAAGCCGGAGCCATGACAGGTGGAGCGAAGCATGTCCACCTGCAGCTTTAGTTCTGGCCCGAGCACTGCCTCACCCAAAGCCGTGTGCGAACCTCCCTTAGTCTGCTGGCCGCCGCCCAACATCCCTGGACCCTGACGAGGTATTCTTAGGAAGCTCCAGAATGTTAGTCCACCGAGATTCTTCACTATTCATTCTGCTGACGCATCATCCAGCACAGGCTGGACATGGGAACCACAACTTTGGGTTAAGTTACCCACACTTCTATTTCTGGGAGACTGCAGCACATATGTGTCCTAAAATGCTTTCAGGAAACAGGAATAGCCAAGCTCGACACATATTTTTACAAACACCTACTAGTTTCCACTTTTAATTTGAGTAACTGATACACTACTTGACTACTCAGTAGCTACGTGAGGACCTCAGTCCTGGATTCTGCCACCACCACACTATCTGACACCCACTGACTCACCTAATTAAGTTCTTCTCTCACAGGATCACATTCTTGTTTTCATGTGGGTGAACAGGGACTGAGACAATCAGGGCTGTAGTTATTTTTCAACTCATAAGGGAATTGATGTCATCTGACACCAAGATGCATACCCCAAATTGAAATTAAACTGTATGTGGCATCATTTATAGATAAGTGTGTGTGTCTTTATGATGCTGGAACCACCACTGAAAAATTAAATAGTTAAGTTGATTTAACTGTTTTGTATAAAAGATTATTTGACGGGGGTTTCCTGTAAATGACAGGCACCGCCTGTTAAATTTACCTAATCTGAATCAGATTGGAGACTAGGGTGAGGCCACCTGAAGTGCCTAGAGCACAAAATTTAAGGAGGCGCTCACTCTCAGGGTCATGGAACTGTCAACCCTAGAGTTGCACAGCCCTGAGAGTGAGCGCCTCCTTAAATTTTGCACCTTGGCTCTTCACTTGCCTAACCTGGTCTCAGCCTTGCTGAGGTAGGGGAGGCCTTGTGAGGGCAGGATAGTTATAAGTTACCATCTCCCAGTCCAAACCAGGTCAATTCCAGTTCAGTACATCTGGGGTGCGATTCAGTAACCACTTTAAATAAGCTCCCTCAGATAATCCTGATAGAGCCAGGTTGGGAGTCCACTAATGCAGTATTTAGACTACCACAACGAGAAGATGACATTCCCTAAATTCAGCATGATTAGCTCCCAGTAAGGTTACTGGCTTCAATCCTGAGTTTTCTCCACTTAAAAAGTACTTGGAGATCTGATTCACTGTCAGTTAGGATTGTGTTCTGCTGCAACCAACGTGAAATCCTGCTAACAGTGGCTTAAACAAGGAGGGCTTTACTTTTCCCATAACTAGAAGCCTGGAGGTAGGTTACTGCCAGGGTTGGTCAGCAGCATGCTAACATCAGGGTCAGGATCTTGTGATTCTCTTGGGCTTTCCTCGGGTTTTTTGCCTCATGGCCCCCAAAGGGCAGCTGTAGTTCCAGCACTGCCTACCTTCAGGGTGCCGAGGGAAGAAGCAGAAGTGCACTGCCAGCCTCGTCTGTTCCCTGGTCTCAAGAAAGTAAGTGCCTTCCCAGAAGCCACCTCTTCCCAGACCTCTGCCAGGTCTCATTGGCCAGAACTGGGTCACATGACCACCTGTTGTTGAAAAGGAGGCTGGGAAATCAGGTACCAGGCTCATCCTGATGGCCTTAGACTAGCGCTCGCAAATCCTAGCAGACAGTAGAATCACCTGGATGGCTTGGCACAGTGGATTGCTGTGGGCTCCACCCCGAGCTTCTGATTCAATAGGCCTGAGTTAGGACCGGAAGATTTGTGTTACCTGCAGTTCCCACTTGATGCCGATGCTGCTGGTCTCAGGAAAACACTTTGAGAAGCACTGACTTCCAGCCAATGGCTCCCAACTCTGATGGTGCTTTAAAAACACCTGGAGAGCATTTTTAGAGATATAGGTCGCCTGGGTCCCACCCCTAGACGTTCTGATTTAATTTGTTGGTGGGGTCCAGGCATTTCTGTTGTCAATGCTATACAGATGATTCTGATGGTAGCCAGAGAAGGGAACCACCATTTTAGGCCAATCATAATCCCTTATGTGTGGTTGTTATGGAGGTTCTATTGGCAAGGAGGCAGGAGGGGAGGAAAATAGGCCTGCAGTAGGTTCAGATGGTGGTTCCCAAACTCATCTGAAATTTGAATCACTTGGGAATCTTTTAAAAATTCCGATGTTCAGGACATACCCCAGACAGTTAAATCACAATGTCTGGGGGTGGGACACAGGCATCAGTAGTTTTTGAAGCTCCCCAGGTGATTCCAATGAGCAGACAAGTTTGGGAGCCCCACAGTTAAGAGAAGATTGCCACGAAGATGATTGTATTTGAAAACAGTGTAAGAGGAAGGTATGAAGGGAGGTTATTTGGAAAAGAGAAATCTGAAGATTTCTTTAATTATGGTTTCCAGGTGTCTGAGAAAATGTCACAAAGAATGCTTTTGTCCATCTGAACTGAAGACTAGCAAGGAGGAAATGGGATTAACCTGGTCAGAGGCCTTGGGTTCCATGCAAAGATAAATTTCCTAGCTGCAAATTGTTAGAAGGAAATGTGGTGCAGTGAGAATGGGGTTGTGCAATCCTGTCATTTAAGAACTGTAAAAATAGTATAGATTCTCATCTGTTTACAATATTTTAATGTCATTCTTTCTGAAGGTGAAGAGGTAGATGAAATGACCTGTCTAGATTTATTCTTTGAAAATTTTCTGTTTTATTCCTCTTCTCCTTATTTCGCATTTCAACTTAAAAGACAGACCTCTGTATTAACAATTCAAAGAAAACATAACCTTTGCCTTCCTATTTGCTTGAATGGGTAAAATACCTAACGGCTGGTAATAGTTTGAGATGCCACTAGCTCAAACTATTTGGATCTCTGAAAGGATATTTCGAGTGTGTCAATGACAAGCATACTGCCAAATAGAGAGGACCATCTGAATTTGATTTGAATAGGTTCTTGTGTTTGAAATGTAAATGTTGTGCTCAAGGATGATACACCATCGTTTCTGAGCCCTGGTACACACACACACACACACACACACACACACAACCAGAATAGCTATTTTCATGCCACACAGAAATAATACATGTGTTTAAATATAGCTACAATTAAAATGTGTTCTCTGCTGTATATGAAAATGTCACTGGCTATTGTCAGGAGGACATGCCCTCGGAATTGTCTTTCACAGGGCTGGTAATGGATTTACCCTAATCATATTAAACCTTATTATCAGTAACATGCCCCAGTCCAACTCCTGGGCTTTCAATTCAGAGGAAAAAATAGGAAGCCACTGATGAAGCAAGTCCATGCTCAGTGGGTCTTGGGTTGAAGATTTCAAAGATTTAGGAGTGTTTTTCCCCAAATTTGCTGCACATTAGAATCATGATGGGAAGCCATGCGTGTGGAAGCCAGGCATTAGAAGTTTTTAAGATTCTCAGGTGATTCCAATGGATAGCAAACTTTGAGAAACTCTACCTTAGTCACCTTCATTATGGGATCTAAAATCTCTTATAGAAAGAATTTCTCTTAGGTCTCATGTCAAAAGTGGAGGTAGGAATTAGGTAAATTTTTCTCCTTGCTCAGTATGTCCCAAATATTTACATCTCCCAATTCCTCCATAGTAAGAGAACCTCTAAAAGCTCACTGCTTGGCCACTCAGAATAAAGACTACTTTTCCCAGCTTTCCTTGCAGCAGAGGCTGGCCTTCTGTCTCAATTCTGGCCAATGGGATTAAGTGGAAGAGGTGTGTGCATATTCCTGGACAATCCTTAAAGGGAAGGTGTATGTTCGTTTCCCCTTTCACCTTCTTGCTCACTGGAATACAAACAGAAGAGATGAAGCTCCAAAAGTCAACTGGACAATGAGATGACTTTGGGAAAATGGAAGCCACAGAAGGCAAAGAAACAAGGTAGAAGGACCCTGGTTCTCAACACCACAGAGCTTGACACCAGCCCTAGACTGACTATCTCTGGGCTTCTTAATGGGCAAGAAAAACGAACTTCTATCTTGTCTATGGCACTGTTTCTGTTAATTACAGCTGAACTTAATTCTAAGAGACTCAGTGATTCTCACATTTTGGTAAATATCAGAAATACCTACAAAGCTAATGAAGCATATTGAAGTAGGTAGTTCTGATACCTAAGTTTGAGAACAACTATATCCCTGGGAGCTAAAGAGGATGCATGGTGAAGGTAAACCTTTGAAAAGGAATGATTGATCAGACCCATTTTGGAAAAGGAAATCTGCTGAATACAATATTTAGCAGCATGGTGTAGTGGTTAAAGACTGCAGTTTCGGAGACAAACAGACCTAGACTCCAATCCTGGACTTGCCACTCACCAGACACTAGTAACTCAACGTTTCTAAGCCAGTTTCCTCGCTTATAAAATGGGCCAGTAACAGTACTTATTACTGGTGTTATCGTGAGAATTAAATGAGATAATCTAAGACGATGCTTAATATAGTAACTGCCACACGGTAAAGGCTCAATTAAGTGTTGGCTTGAAAAAAAAAGAGGGTAGAATTTATGATCTGGCTTTGAATTACATTTTAATCCCCGACTTTAGTTCTACTCTGTCCATCATGGTAGCTGTTAACCACATATGTCACCACCACTTCACACTGACTAGAATGACTATAGTTAAAGAAAGATAGTAACAAGTGTTGGCTAGAATGTGGAGAAATTGGAACCAGTATACATTGCTAGTAGGAATGTAAAATGATGTAACCACTTTGGAAAACAGTTTGGCAGTTTCTCAAAATGTTAAACATGGAGTCATCACATGACCCAGCAGTTCTCCTAGGTATACAGCAAGAGAAATGAAAACATATGTCCACACAAAAACTTGTGCACAAGTATTCATAGCAGTTAGTGGAAAAAACCCAAATGTCCATCCCCTGATGAATGAGTAAACAATGGAATATTATTTGGCAGTGGAAAGGAAGTATTGATACATGCTACAACATGGATAGATCTTGAGAACATTATTCTAAGTAAAAGAAGCCAGTCACAAAAAACCCACAAACTGTATAATTCCAGTTGTATGAAATATTCAGAAAAGACAAATTCATAGAGATAAAAGGTAGGTTAGTGGCTACCTAGGGCTGGGGGTAGGGGGAATGGGAATGACTGCTAACAGTTGTGGGATTTCCTTTTGGAGTGATACAATGTTCCAAAATTACACAGTAGTGATGGTTGCACAGCTCTGTGAATGTACTAAAGACCATTGAATTGTTCACTTTAAATGGCTGAATATTATGTGAATTATATCTCAATAATGCTGTTAAAAACAAAACACGATGCCCCCCTCCCGCAAAAAACACAAAAAAACCCAAACTAGCTTTGTAGGAAAATAGGGGAGATATAAAATTTACCATGGCAACATCATATAATGGAAAGAACATTAGCCAAGAGCCAAGACCTACATTCTAGGCCTGCAGTCACTACTTACTGATAGCAAGGCCAAGGGCAAGTCTCTTGTCTTCCACCTCCAGTCTGATCATTTATTAAAGCACGAGGACTCCATTTCTAATGTTTGGTGTCAAGCATGTCTCTCCTGTTGGCCCGATAGAGCAGCTGTTGCGTCACATCCTCAAGGGGCTTCGTGATCCAACACACGCAAGAGCTGCTCAGCCCTGTGCTCTCCTTACTAGCGAAAATCTGGTGAAACACCTGCTGGAGATCCCCAAGTTGCAGCCCATGAAACATCCCTTCCTCAGCAGGAACTGTGTAGTATATTTCCAGAGGAATCCTACAAAGAGAAAGGGGATCATGTTCTAACTCAGTTTCGATGGAAGCATTTGGCGCAGTCTCTGTCCTTCCCTTGCAGACCAAGAGCAATGTGAGGGAAATAAGGCACTCTTCAAGTCATCTCTGCTCACAATTATCTTCCTTATACTATATCAAGAATAAAACAAAAGAAGAAATCTATGCAATTACAGACTTAGCTCAAAAAGAATAATATAAATATGGAAGGGGAAGGGACACTTATTCCAATCCTCTCCTCTCACAGATGCAGAAATCAATGACTGGGTTAAATGACTTGTTCATGGTCCCATTATCTGCACAATTGGACCAGAACCCTTACTGTAAACTCCAATTCAGATGCCATTTTCTTTGACCTAATATAATGCATCTTCTCAGTTGAATTTCACAGAGTGGGAGATGGAAGATTAAGCCTAAGATACACACCTTAGTTTCATTTAATTTAATTAAATAATCAGTACAATTAAATTACAAGGGAATGTTGAAGGAATTAAATCTCAGCCTTTATCTGAAAGAATTACTTCAATCAAACATAAGGCCAGTGTTTCCAAACTCTTGTTGAGAACTTGGTATGCCTCCTGCCTCTCTTGTTGAGAAACATAGTTTCTTCCCTTCTCTCGGCTCTGTTTGTTGGTCTCATGCTGTCTCCCTCTTCAAGATCTGCATACTACAGGATGATCTCACTACTTTAAGTTCTCGTCTGTCTTCCTCATAACCCACATCCGATCCACCAGGAAACCCTGTTGGCTTGACCTTCAAAATATATTCAGAATCCAGCCACTTCTCCGCTTTCATTGCTGCCATACTGGTCCAAGCCAACACCATCTTTCGCCCCCGGATTACTGCTGTGGCCTTCCAGCCACTCCCTTGTTTCTGCTCAATATACCAGGCAAAACAGTGCTTTGAAATGTAAGTCAGATCTTGTCACAACTCTGCTCAAAACTTCCAATGGCTTCCTATTAAGGCCAAAGTCCTTACAGAGGCCTCCGAGGCCCTACATGATCTACCCGCTCCTCTGACCCCCTATGCTTGTTCTGCTCCTGCCGTGGGAGTCTCCTTGCTATTCCTTGAGCAAGGCAAGTGTGCTCACCTCAGAGCCTTTGCTCTAACTGGTTCCACTGGAATACTTTTCAGGGGTAAATCCTGAAATGTGTGCAAGTTTGTGGACCTTCGTTAAGAAATCCCAAATACAAAATTAGATATAAGTCCTTGAAGGGGTCCCTGCAAGTTAGGGATCTTGAAATTTAAGCTTCACAGTAAATCCACTTCTTTTCTTCTCTCAAATGTCTGCTTGAGCGACTCCCTCCCCTCCTTCAGAGCTTCATTCCAATCTTACCTTCTCTTGAGGAACCATGACCTCTCTCCATAGTACTGCGACTTGTCCACTTCTCTACTTTTTCTCCCCATTTATTACCTTTTAATTATTATCTTTTTATCTTTTAACTTATCTTTTGACATACTATATAATTAACTTACTTCTTATATTTACTGCTTCTCCTCCGCCACCTCACTGGAATGTAAGCTCCAAGATCCCAGTCCCTAGAAAAGTCTTGGCACAGAGGAGGTGTTCAAGAAACATCTGTAGAAGGAAGACATTTCTGTTTCTTCAATGAGATTTTTAAAGCAGTTAGAACTCCTAGGCCTGGCATGTGCGAGATGTTCAGATAGCCATCATCTGAAGATTGCCTTAATTTTAAAAAGCCATCCTCGCTACTATTCATCCAGTATCTAGCATGTGCTGAATTCTTTTTCACATTCTTTTTTACAGTCCCTTTAGTTAGGTGTTATTATTATTCCCATTTTACAGATGAGAGAACCGAGTTTAAACATATTGCCCATGGTCACGTAGCTCAGAAATAATCGATGGAGTTAAATGTAGGTCTGTCTTTTTCTAAAACCTGTGATCTTCCCATTTTGCTGGTAGCAAGTGACATTAATACTGCAGTTTCTTTCTGGCACGGCTGAGGGAGCAGCAGAAAAAACTGCATGAATTTGAGATTGATGCACAGCTACAGTATGTGCTTGCTTTGGTACCCTGGGCAAGATTTTTAACCTCTGAGTTTCAGTTTTCTCATCTGTAAAATGGGCCTCATAGTTTGAAGAATGGATAAAAGAAGTAAAGGAGATAGTGTTTAATATCAAGGCTTTAAAAGGCATTTAATAAATATTCCCTTCAAAGGATCTGAAAGAGCGTATAATTAAACACATGTTCATAACTAGAGTTCAGAGGAGGGTGCTAGCCGGTTGCTAGGGGGAAGTGGGGGGCAGGGCTTCTCTGGGGCCAAGCACACGGAGGCTGGGCTCAAGAGAACAATGTACTGGTGGGGCAGAGGAGAGCAATGTTGCAAACCACAAGGGAATGAGAGACACTCCTCTGAGGTTACATTGTGTCCTTGCCTCCCACAAGTTGCCTTGCTCACATCTTTCTGTAAGACTGTGGAGTAGGTCTTTTTTTCAACACTTCACTGAACAAATGTCACAGGATACCTGAAGTTTCCTGGAATTGAGTCATCCCACACAATTTCAAATATTTGAAATGCTAAATGAAAGAAAAACTCCAACTTGTTATATTTCTGCCAAGCTTCTTTGGGAATAATAGATGAGGAAAGCCAATCTGGCAGGGTTAGGTGTGGGGGAGGTTGAGCCAAAGGCGAGGAGGACCCGTGGGTGAGGAGTGACAGGCTGGGACCCATGAGGCTCCAGTTAACTTGTGGAGGGCCCAGGGCTTGCCTCAGGCACCCCTGAGGGGCCCACCTCTTACACAGACCTGGCGTGGGGCAGGCAGCATTAATTCATGTTATTTTATTTTTTTCTTAATGTTACCTGGGCACCTTTTGGATATTCTTTAAATAAACAATTTAATCTTACGAAAGATGAATTTGCATCTGTAGAATATTATAAAAGAAAAATGTAAATACCTGTAAACCTATGACCCTAATGTGGCAACAACTGAAAATATGTATTTTATAAAGACTGTGTCCATGTATCTAATATATGTGACATTCTTGGTTTTCTACCTCATAATGCAGTGTTCTGATATTGAGGAAGGAGAGACCGTAAGACATAAGACGTGGCGAGATTAAGCACGGCTCTGAATAACAGAGCCTTGGAAAATAGTGGATTAAACAAGACAGAACTTTATTTTCCTTTCATTTAAAAGAAATCTATAGGTAGTCAGTCTAGGAGTAGCATGGTGCTCCATGGTCATCAGCTACTAGAACTCCTTCCAGCTTGCTGTGTCTGCCACCCTTGGGCTGTGGCACTTGATAGCTGCTGGAGCTCCCTATTTGAAGCAGCTAGAAGATAAAAGGGAAGTTGAAGGGTGTGCCCCTTCCTTTTAAGGTGACTTCCTATAATTTCTACAATTGCATCTTTTCTTATATCTGATTGGCCAGAACTTAGTCATATGGCCACACCCAGCTGCAAAGGAGGCTAGGAAGTGTAGTCTACTAGCTGGGTGTATTGTGCCCAGAGAAATAT
Source organism: Equus quagga (assembly GCF_021613505.1). Taxonomy (NCBI): domain Eukaryota; kingdom Metazoa; phylum Chordata; class Mammalia; order Perissodactyla; family Equidae; genus Equus; species Equus quagga. Next base: position 59,206,030 of record NC_060270.1, read on the forward strand.
CAGGTTTTATTATAAGAAAGGGAAGAACCAATATCAAAAGACTGTTCGCAGTCTGCCTCCACTCCCTTTATAACTCTAAACTGTGCTGGATAACTGAATACCTCTGCTGTTCTAAATACTAGGAAGAAGGTCTATTCACATACATTATCATATTTAATCCTCATATAGTCAACAAAATGCCACAGGATGGGAGTCAATAGATGTCCAAAATTATGAAACAAAGGGGGGTACAACAACAACTCAAAACGTGGGTTCAACACCTGATTCAGTTTCAACTGAGTAATCTCAGCTGACCTATGATGGGAGGTAAGTAAAACCCTAGAACAGTATTTAAAAGTGTTTTTTACTTTGAGGTAGTGATACCTTTGTGTATATTGTTTAGTAGTAAGTTTTTAAAATCATTGTGATGTTTTTTATACATATGATTTTTAAAAAGATATTTGATATGCTTAAGAGAATGTGATGATTGAATTCTTAAGTCTGATCTATTAGATAAAGAATTGTTTAAATTCAGAAAGATTTTGTTTGTGAGATTTATAAGTCTACATTGTTAAATGTTTGAAGGGTTTGAGAGAATAAACTATGGTAAACACATAATTATAGTTTGAAATGTCTAAAGGAATCTGATTAATTATGTAGGAGGTATTGATCATTTAGGAAATTCTCATTCATTAAATCTATGAATGAACTTAACATTAAAGAATGAGTGAAAGATATTCCATTTGATTTATAAAAATATATGATCTAATATATAATGGCATAAAAATATAATATAAAAATAATTTCTGTGTATTGTGCTTAATGGCTTAAAAAAACAGCAGGTTTAAAAATGAAGACCTTTAATATAATGGATATTTTAAAAATCCAAGTAGGAGTCAGCCCCAGGGCCAAGTGGTTAAGTTAGCACGCTCTGCTTCAGTGGCCAAGGGTTGCACCGGTTCGGATCCCGGGCCCGGACATGACACCACTTGTCAAGCCATGCTGAGGCAGTGTCCCACATAGCACAACCAGAAGGACCTACAACTGGAATATACAACTGTGTACCAGGGGGCTTTGGGGAGAAGAAGAAGAAGAAGAAAAAAAAGATTGGCAACAGATGTTAGCTCAGGTGCCAATCTTTAAAAAAATAGAAAAGAAAAGAAAATCCAAGTAATTGGGAGTGCTGCTTTTCACACACAAAAGTCCTCTCAGTCATTAAAAAACCAACAACAGGTATTATTTCCCACATTTCACAGATGAAAGTAAGACTCAGAATAGTTGAGTCATTCCCCCTGGGTCCCACAGTGGGTCCCCCAGATGAGACTTGAACTGCGCTTTCTCACCCTCTCTCAGGTAAAGCCACAGCTCCATTCTCAGGAGGCGGCCCCGGGCCCTCCTGGCTCAGCAGCAGTGAGAGAGCTGTCTCCTGCTCTGGCTGGAATCGTCATACCCTGGCTGATGCCTCTGCAGTGAGAGCTTCCGGGCCCCCTCACATCAAGAATAGGAACATGTGCCACATTTGTATTGTTTTTAATTAATGCATTTTGACTGAAAAATTAATAGTGCACATAATAAAAAATCCAATAAAAATTCAGATGGTACAAAAGTGTCATTAAAAGTAAGTTGCTCTGATTTTCCTTGCTTCAGACCCCTGAAATTCCCCTCTGCAGAGGCAACCACTGTAAATAATTTCTTGTGCATCTTTCCAGAAATATTCTGTGCATATGCTAACACATTTGTAGCCATGTGTACATACTTCCCCTGTTTAAGCTTTTCACTGTATATTCTCTGAATTTTTCTTTTTACCATGTGTGCATATTACTTTTTCAAAATCAAATAGGTAATTTTGCCCAGTTCATTCAGTTGGGTGGGAAAGCATCTTTCAGACTCTGTTCCTTGGGTCGTAGGAATTGTAAATCACTCGTGGAGATTCTCTCAGCACATCTGGAATCACACAACAGCTGTCTGAACTGCTCATGGATAATGCTAATCCAGAACCACAGGTGCTGCAATGGAGGGCGTCATGGGTGTGCCTTTGAGACCAACTATCTGGTTATTCGTCCTTCTCTCCTTGGTAGCCAGTTCTCTGCACACAGCTGCATCACTGGCGAAGGCTGGCATGGCTCTGATTTGCTTCAGGATTTCTGACCTTTCTTAGGTGAGTTCCTCCAAGCTCTGTTCTAATAATAGATGTGCAATAACTTTGAAAAGTAGGTAACCCTGTAACCAGGCTTGAATACCAGGGAGCAGAGAAATCCCTGTTGAAGATTCAGTGGGAGAACACTTAGAATTATCAAGAAAGTTCAGGGAAATGGCTGGCCATGAGAGAATTTCGCAGGAATGTGCAGTTGCCTGGAGACCAGCAATACCAGTTAAGCTGATGTTTCCCACACTTTGGGCATTAAAATACCACCTTCATCATTTTTCCTATATCCAAGTACCACTTCTGCTATTATTCACTTATTTATCTTTCCATAGATTTATATTTATTTAAATTAAATGTATTAAACTATTATCCAGATTGTAGCCAGTGATATTTTTAAATGTCAGTCAGATCACATCACCCATCTGCTCAGAATCTTCCAGTAGCTTCCATCTGAATTAGGATAGAAATCGTCTAGAAGGACTGTGCGATTGCACCCTCTAAGCATCCTCCTCCCCTCATCTCCTGCACGCGCCATCGCCATCACTGAGCTTCACCCACAATGGCCTCCTTGCTGTTTCCCCGGCCTGTTAAGCTCCTTCTCATCCCAGTCACTCTGCCTTGAAGGCTTCTTCTCTAGATATCTCCTTGTCTCACAGCCTTCGTACTTCCAGGTCTCAAATATCTCTTGCTCACAGGTTGATCTTACCAACCTGCCCCAAGATGGCGCCTGCTCGTCACTGCGTGCCCTTCACCTGGCTTTACTTTCCTTCTTAGCATTCATCACCACCTCAAAGATTATACAGTGATTAATTTCTTTAATGATTATCCATCTCCCGTGACTAGAATGTGAGCTCCAAGAGTTTAGGGGCTCGCTTTTTAGTTCACTGTTGTAGTCCCGGAATCTGGATAGTGCCTGGCACACAGCAGGTGCTTAATGGAAATTGTTGACCAGATGGACAGAAGGACAAAGGAACAGATTTGATTGCCTAGGAATAGACCCTATTGTGTAATCAGGGAGTCTTCACCAATAAATGGGATGAAGGGCTTAGTCAATAAAAGTCATAGAAAAAGCTGGCTAGCCTGTTTTTTGAAGTCAATATACTCACCACCATCATACAACTAAGTAAGTAAATATGTGTCCAGATGGATTAAAAATGTGGATGGTTTAGAGAAAATCATTTTTAAAAACCCATAAAAATATAGCCAAATTTTCTTCTGATTTCTCATTGAGAAAGAACTTTCTGCACTGTGCAAAAATACTAAATAAAAAGATCAGTACATTTGAATTCATAAACTGTTAACTTCTTTAGACTATTTATTGCATTAGGTATTGTTTGTTTGTTTTGCATTTCTCAGGGAAGTTAAAATTAAAATCACAATGAAATCACGGTGAAACCACCACACATCTATTATGATGGCTAAAAACCCCCTGAAAACAAAACTGGCAATACCAAGGGCCAGTGAGATGTGGAGCAACCAAAATGTTCTTACAGTCCTGGTAGGAATGAAAAACAGCACAGCCATTTTGGCACTTTGGCAGTTTCTTATGAAGTTAAATATATACTCACCATACAGCCCGGTGATCCACTTTGAGGTATTTACCCAAGAGAAATGAAAATTTATGTTCAAGCACTTATATGTGAGTGTTTATAGTGGCTCTATTTATTGTTGACAAAAACTGGAAGTAACCCAAATGCCCTTTAACTGGTATATGGATAAACAAAATGAGGGATTTCATACAGTAGAATACTGCTCAGCAATAAAAAAAGAACATAGTACTGACTTACACAAAAACATGGATGAATGTCTCAAACTCCTTATGCTAATTGAAGGAAGCCACACTCAAAAGGCTATATTCTGTATGATTCCATTTATATGACATTCTGGAAAAGGCAAAACTATAGGGATGGAAAACAGGTGGGAGGTTGCAAGGGGCTGGAAGGAGAGAGGGTTGACTACAAAAGGGCAGGGGGAAATTTTTTGGAGGTGATGGAAATATTCTATATTTTGAATGTGATACTGGCTACCTGACCATATGTGGAAATTCACAGAACTTTACACTAAAAAGGGTGAATCTTACTATATGTAAAATATAGCACAATAAACCTGACTTTTAAAAAGAGGGTAAAATTAAAAGGTGAGCAAACTAGAAAATGTTTTTAAAAAACAACGTATTTATATTAATACATAAACAGTACATAAAGTTGATCAGAGAAACACTAGTCACTAACAAAGGAAAAAATTGTTCATTCTAACTGGTAATCAACTAATAGAGATTAAAGCACATTGAGATACCATTTCCTATGTTCATTCTCTTCTTCCATCGCCTTTTTTAAAAGGTTAACACAGAATGCTGGTCAAGTGTGGAGGGATGCCTATACTCACACAGTTTTGATGAGAGTGTCAGCTGGTTCAAATCTCCCTGGGAAACAGTCTGGCAAATCTTTTTTTTTTTGAGGAGGATTAGCCCTGAGCTAACTACTGCCAATCTCCCTCTTTTTGCAGAGGAAGACCGGCCCTGAGCTAACATCCATGCCCATCTTCCTCTACTTTATACGTGGGACATCTACCACAGCATGGCTTTTTGCCAAGCAGTGCCACATCCGCACCCGGGATCTGAACTGGCGAACCTGGGGCCTCCAAAGTGAAACATGCAAACTTAACTGCTGTGCCGCTTGGCCGGTCCCTGGCAAATCTATATTGAGAGATTAAAAAGTGTTCATGCTTTTTGTTACAGTAATTTTACCTCTGAGAATTTATCCTAAGGAAATAAACCGAGTTGCAAGAATAGTTTTATGCATAAAGATGGTTGGCACAAATTATTTACCATGGTAAAAAGTTTGCAACAACCTGAGTGTCTACATTAAGGTAATGGTCAAAAAAATTGTGGTTTATTCATATGAAGAAATAGTATAAGGTAGCCATTGAGAATAATGTTTTTGAAGAATTTTTAATGACAGAAAATGTGCTTATGAAATAACGTTAAGAATACAGAATAGCATAAAAAGTATAATCTCAGCTGTGTAGAAGTATTCATATGTAAAAAAGTGCAGGAAGATAATTTGCTAACATGTTGCTCATAGCATCGGTGGTAGCTGATTTTCTTTTCTTTCTTATTGGCTTCTGTTTCTTCTAAAAAATACCCCAAAAATGTTATTGTGAAAGAGGCATTCTGAGGTTAAGGGCACTCAGCAGACAGCCCTGACCTCGGGTTCCAGACCACTGGTGTTACCGTTCCACAGACGCATTCCATCTTGAAAATCTACTATATTTGTGGGTTTTGTCTCCAAAAACCATAAGCCATAACATTTTGAAAAAAAATAGAATACAGTAATGTTTGGAATATAGTAGAGATTTTCTTAGAAATTAATGTATGGCTCTGTTTATACTTCTGTAGTTAAAGTTCAAACTTTTAAATATGAGATTCAAGACTCTCTAAAACTCCCTGTCCAGGACAGCGGCCACTAGCCACATGTGACTGCTGCGCACTTGAACTCCAGCCGGTTCCCACTGAGGGCTGCTGCAAGTGTGAAACACACGGTGGATTTTGAAGACTTCGAATGAAAAAAAGAATATAAAATATTTTGTTAATAACTTTTTATATTGCTACAGGTTGAAATAACATGTTGTATATGGAGGTTAAATAAAATGTATTATTAAGATTAATTTTGCCTGTTTCTTACTTTTTCACTGCGTTTCCTAGAACACTCTAAGTTACCTCTATGGCTTGCATTATATTTCTGTTGGGCAGAGCTGCTTTAAAATCCGTTCTGCATCCAGCCTTCGAGCCTCCTTTCCTCCCTCGTGTTTGCACATGAATAACCAACATAGACTCCTCCTTCATCCCGGGCGGAAGACAGAATGCTATTCGTCCTGCACTTTCAGCTGCTGTTTCCTCAGGCTGCAGGGCCTTTCTCCACCTTAATTCCGGCTTAAATCCTATTTGTCCTTAGGCCCGATTGAAATGCTGCCATATCAATGAAGTTTTCTGCATTAGTTAGGGACACTATTCAGCTGCATGCAATAAAAACCAGTTAGGTGTTTCAATCAAAGAAATGTTTTTCTTTGTCATGTATTCAGAGGTGGGCAGTTCAGGACCGGTGCAGCAGCTCCCGGGGGTCGTCAGCCTCCAAGGTCTTCCTGCCTTTCAGTTTCACCATCCTTGGTGTAGGGTTTTTCTATTCATGGCCACTTTATAGTCACAAGATGGCTGCTCCACCTCCAGCCATAAATCTGCATTCCAGGTAGGGAGAGGAGAAAGAAACAAGGAGGAAGGGAGACATCTATAAATAGGAGAGCAAACTTTTACAGAAATTTTCAGCGGACTTTCGCTTGTTTCTCATTGGCCTGTACTGTATCAAACAGAGACTCCAGTTTGTGAGAGAGAGGAAAATATAGGTTTTTTTTGTTTTTGCTGTTGTTGTCACCCTTGTTATTGGCCCTGGTTTTGACTTTTTGCTGGACACATTGCTGCAAAATATATTAGTAAAGAAAAGGGGATTCTAATAGTGCTTGCCCACGTCTTTGATTTTAATGGTCCCAACTTATTTCCCTGGATGGTACTGGAGACACACTAAACGTTTTTACTATTTTTGCTTCTCCCTTCCTGGCCTCGAGGGGTATTGTGTTTCTTCCATAAACATAGTTTTTCTTCAGGCAAAGAGCACAATCATTTATCACATTGTGGGTTTTCTTAATTACCGTCACACGCCAGTCTACCCCTGGGGCCTGTTCATTCCTTGTGCACAAGGCGTAGAGTCTCAGAGCTTCTCAGGGCCCCGGGAAATTGTATTGGCTGCTAAAGCCACAAAGAAAACAGTGATATCAAAAATCATCAATTTAGTTAATTGTCAATGAAGTATATAGTTATGCTCAATACATTAATTGTTACATTTAGTATTCACAAAAATATTATGTTTGCAATATACTTGCAGATTATGATTTCACTTTCCTGAGTGTGCATAATAATTATACAGAAATCGTAGCCAATCAGAAATTAAATAATTTCCTCCCAGCTTCAGTGCACGTTGCAGTCGCCTCCGCACACCGTTTCCAGTCAGGTTGGCGCTCCCGGCCTTCCACAGCACCTGTGATTCTAGTGAGCGAGTGAGTTGGAAATGGAGAGTCTAAGCCAGTCAAGCCAGGGAAATGTGAAGAGGAGTGTACTGGCCTTGTCTCCCCACCCCTTCTAGTTGTGAATGAGGAAGGATTTCGCCTGCTGGCAGCATCCATCTCGCAACCAGAAAGAGATCCAGGCTGAGGACAGAGCCCACACTGCGGTATGCAGGGCAAAGAGACACAAAATGATCTAGGCCCCTGAAAACATGGTAACCGCCCGGAATCGGCAACTCTGAAGGCTGGCCGTCCTCTGGACTTCCAGTTGTGTGCTCGTGAATCTCAGCGTGCCCTGCAGGGCCCACCTCATTAAAGATAGAGGACACAGCGAAGGGCTGACACTCATGCAGCTCTCATAATCTCACCCCTGGTGTATCTGAAGGACACTGAGACTGTGTATTTAACTAATTTACTCAAAGTTTGCTGTATTCGTTTGTGAGGGCTGCCGTAACAAAACACCACAGACTGGGGGCCTCAAACAACAGGAACTTATCTTCTCGAAGTCCTGGAGGCTGGAAGTCCAGGATCAAGGGTCAGCAGGATTGGTTTCTCCTGAGGCCTCTCTCCCTGGCTTGCAGATAGCCACCTCCTTGCTGCGTCCTCACATGGTCTTCCCTCTGTGCACGAGCACCTCTGCTGTCTCTGTGTCCAAATTCCCTCCTTTTGTAAGGACACCAGTCAGGTTGGATCGGGGTGCATCCTAACATCCTCATTTTAATGCAGTCGCCTCTTCACAGCCCCTCTCTCCAATACAGTCGCACTCGGAGGCTCTGGGCTTAGGGCTTCCATACAGGAACTTTCAGGGAGAGAAGGGGACCCAATTTAGTCCATAACAGTTGCTCTCTGCTTTCCTACCACAAGGCTAGAGGTCAGAGCAGGACCCACATTTCCTGACTCCTAGTTGTGCTTGCTTACCCCGATGAAGGGAATGTTGAATTTCTGTGTAATATCTGTAGGGATTATGATGCAAATGTTTAGAAGGAATCAAGGTGGCATTTAGAAGGAAAGGGGTGGGGGTGGAGGTTTAGCAGCAGAAAACTGGAAGGAATGTGGAAGTGCCAGAAAGCCTGTCTGAGCTGTTGACTCTAGATGCCAATTATATAGAGAGGGCATTTTCATTGTATGATCCAGAAAAATGGAACGTACTCACACTATGCAATAACAGAGGATTATTTGGGTAAATCATGGTATATCCATCCACTTGGAATACTATGAGCCTTAAAAATTATGAAGTAGATATATATTTCTTACCTTGAAAAGGTAAGCATGATAAAATTTTTAAATTGATTACACAACTATACGGTATGTTCTGGTTTAAAAACATACGTCCGGGGCCAGCCTGGTGGCATAACAGTTACGTCCTGGTGCTTTGCTTCCATAGCCCAGGTTTGCAGGTTTGGATCTGGGAGGGGACCTACAGCACTGCTCATCAAGCCATGCCGTGGCAGAGTCCCACATAGAAAATAGAGGAAGATGAGCACAGATGTTAGCTCAGGGCCAATTTTCCTCAAAAACAAAACAAAAACACACATCTATGTGCTATGTAATAACTGGCAGTATGCACATAAAGCTATTAGTGCTGGATACTTGGATTGTGGGAAATATTTTTTCCTAAGAAATTTTAAACAAATCTGGGAAGTTTGTGTGTTGAATACTGAGAAAAGTCTCCATATTTGGGTCAGATGTGGGGACTGTTACTCCCTGATCAAGCCAGCAGCAATCAGCAGCGAAGTGGGCACACTCTGGGCGCCAAACTTGCGAACGAGCTGCTGCCCGGGCCCTCCATGCATTCCGCGCGGACTTCTCGGTTTAGGAGGCGGCGGCCCTGCCTGTCTTTAGGGGCCTGGCACCCTGCCCGCCCCTCCCTTTGGCACTGTATCGGGAAAGTTCTTCTATTTTGTACTTCTTCCAGCGCTCCAGCTGCCCGCGTTGAAGGCAGGGCCAGGAGCTGCGGGACAGGCGGCCCGGCGCGGAGCTTCAGCGGGAGCAGGGTGCCCGGGGACCCCGCGCCCAGCCCCGCAGGCGGCCCGCCGGCTTGCCCTCCACGGCCCGGGCAAACGGTGGGGACCCGGTAGCAAGCCGTTTGAGTTCTTTGGAAAAATCTCTTTTCCTTGCCTGCTCCCCACCCTGAGCACCTACCCTTGCTTCTGGCAACGGCCTTCTGGTTACCACGTGATCAGCACATCCCGGTGTGTCGAGTATTTCACACACACCATCCATTCCGGAAAAAGGACAGCAGAGGGGCTAGGTGCAGCCTAATTTCAGGTGCCAGCCAGGGGTTCAGAGCAGGGCACTTGACCTCTGGTTTCAAGCTGCTGGAATTGTGTGAGGACCTTTTCCCGCTATCTCCTGTCTCCTGGAATCTTCCTCTTGGAGAGCTGAGGCTAGAAAGCGGGCCATCACGCCGCCAGCGTGGTGGAGGAGCGGCGCTGGAGTGGATCTGAGGTTCCCTCAGCACCCTGATCGGCCTTCCGCCTCCGAGCCTTGGTCCCTCCGGCACCGCACTGACCGGAAGACAAAAGTGGAGGGCACTGTGGGGAGAGGGGGCCGTGTGAGGATGAGCGTGATTTGGAAACTGGACAGGGGAGCTGCTGGCTCTTGCACATTTTTTTGTCTGCGGCTTTAGGATAAGCAGGACTCGGCAGAAGTAAAAACATGTGGCTATTTTTTTTTCTTGGACCTTGGGAAACCAAGTGATAAAATAGAGTAACACCAACGAAACTCTCTCTGAAGCACTAAGTTTAATGCTAATTACAGGTACCAAGAAGATTCTATGTGATTTTAATGTCTTCTGTGTTGCCATTTTCTGCTTACAAGGAAGTGAGATAAATGGAGGCAATGAAACCGATTAAGTAAATTGCGTGAGAAAAGTCTGAGTTCTCATATGCTTTCAGTTACTTTAATCTTCTGATTATATTGATTGATACTAGCATCTTGTTTTTGTAAGTGGACAATGTTATAATTTATTTCTGTTAGCAATTAAGAATTACAATGCAAATGCCAGATCAGTAGTATAGAAATTAAGAGCAGATTTGCCCTAAGGCAACTTTGCTTTTATCGGTCAAAGTAAAGATTGCTTGAAATATAATTATGTGAACGGAAGCCATTGCTATATGATTCAAATAGATTCTTTCTAGGGAAATAAATCTGTCATCATCTACAGCAAATTATTTAATTTCCAGTCTCCTACCCTAGGGCTATCACAAAGAATGAAGATCATGCAATGGACACAAATTTATTGAGTGACAACTCTCTGTGTGATACCGTTCTGATGGCCTCCTATTCACCCCATTATTGAAGGGGGGATTTACCACCCTAAATAGTACAAGATGGCCAAACATACCACACCTGACGCTGGACGGATGAGACTGACAGCAGTTTATTGGTTACAGACACTCACCCCCTGTGGGAGGACAACACATACCATGTAGGGTCACACAGGGGGGGCACTTGGGAGTCGAGTGAACAGGGGCTGCCTGCTACACAAGAGGCAGTAACAAGAGGACAGGGTGACCTCTGGTTCCCAGGGGAGGATGTGACTGGCTTAGGTGAGTAATTTCATAGGCTGGTAGGGAAGTAGTACTCCATCAGGTCGAGGGGCAGGCGGAGTGTAGCTGGTCCAGCTAACAGGGGAAGTAGCCTAGTGGGGAGCCTTTCTCACGGGGTGGTGGAGTTGGGGGGAACATATCTGCTGAAAGCAGGAGAGCTCATGGTTAGCCCTCTGGGGTCACACGAGACTCAAAGATGTCCAGGCAGCACATGAAATTTTAGGCCTTACACTATAGATACAAAAGAAGAGTAAGACATGGTTCCTGACTGCAAAGAGCTTGAATGCTCCAGGCTGGGGCGAGAGAGGGGGCTGGGTCACGGGATCGTCGAACTATTATAACTATTATAAATGGTTCTGACTGTAAGCACAGGAGGACTTCCGAGCACGTAGAGGAAACTGGGTACAGTAACTGAGACAGACAGACTTCACAAAAAATATGGTACTTGGCTAGAACTTCAAAGGTGGGTAGGACGCATGGTTAGGAGGAGCCAAGCAGGGGGAGCATTTCAGAAGAGGAGTGAAGTGAGGAAGTCTTGCTTATGTTTAAAGATTACTCAATTCATTTATTCAAGATACACTTACTGAGGGCCTGTTCAGGGCACAGGCTGTCCAGGGAACAGGGTGAAAAAGAACCTCTAAGGACAGTGTGGGCCTTGTCTGTCAGGTTGCCCGGTCCAAGTTGGGGTGAACTCTGGGGCAGTGGCATCCCAGACAGGCATGGGCCAGGCCTGCCACTCACCGAGGGCCTCCAATGTGGACTTTGGACATAATCTCCAATGAGGTAAGACAGAAATACACCAACAGGTAAAGATACTCAATTTGTAGTTTTAATTGTTGTAAACACTTAAAATATACTCCAATTTTAATCTTTTTCAGCATTTATTTTTTAATATACAAGGACCCTTAACAGAATGGTGTAGCCCTGGTGTACCTCCACTTCAGGGGGGTCCCGCTGGCCAGGCTGCTCCTGGTGGTCCCACCCCCCAGAACCTGGTTGGCTCTTCAGGGCTCACCTCAGACTCCCTCCCCTTCAAGCCGTCTCAGCAGCCTGGGAGCACGCTGGGCTTGTTCTTGCCTGTGGTGCTTAACGCTCCAGCCAACTGAACTACCCGGCGTGTACAGGCAGCCACAAACAGAAAAAGAAGCCTCTGACTTACTGAAGGAGCACTATGTTCCTTCCAGAACAAGGCAGTCATTTTCGGGTTGTCCAGCATGAGTGTGTACCCACTGAGATATCTATGGGAGACTTATTTTACCTCTTGTACTTGGCAGGCATCGCATGCAGATGCACACCAACGTGTCCTCGGGCTGTTCCAGCTTCATACCCCAAATGCCCTCTGAGAGGAGAGATTAAGGGGTGCTTTCTGGCTCCAGGAAATTCATTATGACTTAACTCTCTCTTCCTTAGTGAATGACTATGTGCTATGTATTATTTATTTGTGATACGCCAAATAGTTTAGCTGGTGAGATACAAAGAGAAAGAAACCTCATCATATCTTCAGGAACTGACAATGACAACAACAAAAGCTTAAAAAAAAAAGAGACAGAGAGAAGAAAACAAGCTTTCATGGATACAATTATCCCACATGGCAGCAAAAACGTCCAAAAGCTAAAATAGAAAATGACGAAAACTCTGAGGGCAAGAAATGAACTTGTCCCGGAATAAGTGTCTGTACAAATGAGCCCAGAGAGCCCCAGCACAGCCAAGTGATAGACTGGTCCTGGGGGAGGAGATGTGCGCAGACATCACATCAGCCATTCTAAGAACTGTTGGCAGATTTTAAAGACAACTGTGACCGTGTTCACCGTGGCCCCACCGGTGACAACGTTCTCAGAGCTGGACGTGAGGATGTCTCTCAGGATGTGCTGGGTGAGTTAGGAGGAGGCCATGCTGACCCCCAACGCGGGTATGACTTCAGCTGACACCTCAGTAGGAAAACAAAACATCCAAAGTCTGTTAAACACTCACTAAAGCGGACAGTGTCCTGGAACAGGGAGTTCCTGCGGCACACATTCTTCAGGTGTGTGACATTTCAGATGGGTTCTCACAGCCTGGAGATTATTTGGGAAACAAGCGGAGAAGTATTGTAAGACCGAGACAAATCACCGCTCACAGCCTGAAGAATTCTGACTGCATCTCCGCACTCTGGTTTTCTTTGGAGCCGAGCTGCTTTTCAACTATGCACGAGCTTAAAACCGACCAAAAGGGCTCTCACATGAAGCGTGGGCAGATGCAAACGTGAGCCTAGAGGATCCCAGACGCTGGAGTAACGTGGGAATTGCTAACACACCCGTGTCGGCCGGACCCTCATAGGGCTGCTGCTTCACTGCTTTTGATGGCTCCTGTGATCAGGGAGGTCCCTGTGCCTCGGCGGCTCCACCCAGGCCAGGAGGCACTGTGATTTCTGTCTTCTCTCTCCCAAAAGTTAACCTTCTGGAATCGAAGGCAGCTTTGTGAAAGAGCAATTACATGAACAAGAGCACTTGTGAGTTCACTTTGTTTGACATGATACACAATCTGCACAGAAATGACCTGTGACCCCTGCATTTCATTTAGGTCAGTGTGGCCAGCACTATCCACCTCTTCCTCCTCTATGCAAATACTGTGAAGAAAAGAAGAAAACCGCCACTGTGGCAGGCTCCCGGGGGCGGGAAGCGGAAGAAGAGGGGAGGGCCGTGAACCAGGAGGCCTGCCCTGCCAGCCCAGGGATCTCTGAAGCCTCGTGGTCGGCAGCCACCCTTATAGTGTCGGCATCCCCGCGTGGCAGGGTGGGGACACGGAGCTGCCGCCTCCGCCCCCAGCTCCATGGGTCAGCATTTTGTATTTACAGAAAGTGTGTCCTCACCAAGTCGATAGAGTATAATTCGATTTTTCTCAGACGAGGACAGTTTAAGGCAATCTCGCCTCCCGGCTTTCCCTTGGGCCTCAGCTCCAGTTTAGGCAGAATGATCCTGAGTGAGCTTTCGACACTCGGATCGGATCCCAAGGCCTGGGGCTCCCTGAATAAAGGGGAAACCCCTGAGCTTGACACACAAGCCCCATTGTGAGCTGCTCCCTGCATTCGGCTCTGGTCCAGATCCTGCCAGGCATATCACAGCCTGACAGTCTTCTACCTACATGCTTGTTATTTCATTTTATTTCTATTGAGGCAAAATAGGCATAAAGTGCACTCATCTCAAGTGTACAACTTCATGATTTTTACACGTTTATAGCTGCATACATGAATACATGATCAACACCCAGATCAGTACCTAAGACCTTTCTCCACTCCAGAAGTTTCCCTTGTGTCCCTTCCCAGTCTATACACACCCCACCCACCACCCCAGGCTTTGCCTGTTCTTAAACTGTATATGAATAAAACTATACAATATGTATTATATGTCTGTATTCTTTTTTTTTCCTTCTTTTCCCAAAAGCCCCCCAGTACATAGCTGTACATTCTAGTTGTGAGTGCCTCTAGTTGTGCTATGTGGGATGCCGCCTCAGCATGGCTTGATGAGCGGTGCTATGTCCATGCCCAGGATCTGAACCGGCGAAACCCTGGGCCACCAAAGCGGAAAGCCCGAACTTAACCACTCAGCCATGGGGCCAGCCTCAATATGTCTGTATTCTTTCAATGTAACTGCTTGTGAATTTCATCCATGTTGTACATATATTTTGTTCATTTTTTTTTGCTGAGTAGTATTCCACCGTATGAATATATCACTATTTATTCTCTTGATTCCTTGTCATATTTCTCTTATGGCACTTAGCACAATAGAAGGTTTGGAAGGCACGAGGAGGCCGAGGCCTGCCTGGGAGGCGGTTTTCTGAGGCGCAGGGAGACTCGCTGCTGCTGTAGAGGCTGACCTGAGGCCCACAGCCTCGCCAGCCTGCACTGTGAGCCTACGCAGGGACCCAGAGCACTGTGTCCTCAGGACGCAGGGAGACAGCCAGCACCCATCCATTTATGAGCGAGGTATGGGGGTCATAGATTCAGGTGAAGACATTTCATACATTGTTTAAATGGTTGTGTAATGTTTATGTAGCATTTCTTCCAAGGAACTATGAATACATTCAAATAATGAGTTGCCACAACATCCTGGTAAATAGGCTGTTGGAATTTACAAATGAAGAATTTGGTACAAGAGGAAGAACTAACGCTACCCAAGGCAGCATGTAAGGAAAACAATCGGCTTTAGTCATATCTCTGCTTTGCTTTTCCTCAAGCCTAGGAGGCAGGACAGCCAAGTGGCTAACGCTACAGGCCCCCAGGCCAGAGGGCACGGTTGGAATACGTGCTCTGCTCCCACCTCTGTGCGTGGGCAAGTTGCACTGCCTCTCCCTGCCTCAGTGCTGCCACCTGGAAGAATGGCACGGTGACAGGAGTTCAGTGAGCTGACAGAGGCAGGGCGGTTAGAACAATGCTGGCATGGCAACCGCTAAAAAAGGTTGAGAATTGCAGCTTTTACAAAATTGTCCCATTTGCAACAACATGGATGGACCTTGAGGGTATTATGTTAAGCGAAATAAGCCAGACGGAGAAAGACAAACACCATATGAATCACTCGTGTGTGGAAGACAAACAAACACATGGACAAAGAGAACAGTTCAGTGGTTACCCGGGGGAGGGGGCTGGGAGGTGGGCACAGGGGCTGAAGGGGCGCACTCATGTGGTGATGGACAAATAACAATGTACAATTGAAATTTCACAATGTTATAAACCATCATGACCTCAATTAAAAAAATTTATCCTTTGTCAAAAAAAATTGCAGCTTTCATTGTCATCACTTTCCTCATTCTCAGAAAGTTAGATCACATTTAGGCATTACTAATCACGAAGGCCTCAGCTTGAAGTCATGGTGACGAAACAATCAGTTTTAAATTCCTGAGGGATGGGTATTTCCAGGGAAGTGTCAGTGCTGGCGACACTCGACACACATTCTTCTGATGGCAACTATAAGGAGATTAGGAGAAAAAGACCAAACATTAGTCAAAGCATGCCAGGGTGATTAAAATGTCACAAATAGGGGCTGGCCCCGTGGCCGAGTGGTTGAGTTCGCGCGCTCCGCTGCAGACGGCCCAGTGTTTCGTTGGTTCGAATCCTGGGCGCGGACATGGCACTGCTCGTTGAGCCACGCTGGGGCAGCGTCCCACATGCCACAACTGGAGGGACCCACAACGAAGAATATACAACTATGTATCAGGGGGCTTTGGGGAGAAAAAGGAAAAAAAAAATGTCACAAATAAACATCCCAAAGTGATTAAACTGATTTAAATAAATATATTGTGTTAGGGACACTGTCACATACACATACAGTGTTCTGGAAAAGCAGCGGTGAAGTGTTACTAGAACTGAGGCCTCTTCTGGGATGTTGCTAAGGAAAGTTCACAATCTCGGGCTGCTAATTAAAATTACTTCTACTTATTGTGCATAAATTAGGTCCTAATAAGGTGAGAAAATAGTTAAAGAATGAAAATAGCTTCTCTGCATAAAAACAAATCCAGGGAGCCTTCCACCCTCAATTCCATCTTGTTTCTCCTCAGCTGCAGTTGGATACAAAGAAAACAGCACTGACAGCAGAGAGAAAATCAAAACGGAATCTTTCATGTAATTAGCATATACAGTCCACACAGGGCACACAGAAGACGGGTGAGCGGTGGAGAGCGAAGTCTTTGCAGGCATTGAAAGACAAGCCCCGCAGGATTTTGAGCTCTGACCAGTCCAGAAGTGAAGGACAAGTGCCCAGGAGAGATTATGATTTCAAGCCAGAATGATGTGAGTATGAGAAGTTGAGGATTAGTGTCAGAAGAACCAAATTAAGTCATAATCATTTATACCTTTCAAAGGTTCCTCTTAAAACATAACTTGATGAATGTGTTCAAGTTCCACTCTTAATGAAAATAATTATTTTTGGATAGCTAGTGAGAGAGAGAGAGAGATGCAGGAAGTCTGAATATATCCATGTGTTGGATTTTCAAAAACGTAAGAGGCCCAGTGGGACTTCACGGAGAAGGCAAATTCCGGGTTGCCAGTTCTTGGTAAGATTCCTAAAGACATTGAGGGGGTGGGCATTGGGTCTCCTGAAATTGGAGATCACAGTCTGGGAACCCCTTAGCTGAAATCTGCCTGCAAACCCATTTTTGGTGATCTACACTGGGTTAAAAATGTTTTTGAACCCTAACTCTCAAAAAAGAAATTAATCTTTTTAAAAACCCCAGTTTCTGGCTTCTCTCACAAGCGTCCTGATGGCCGGGCAGGCGGGCCGCCTACCCACAGTGGGCAGGGCCTGGGAGGGGCCGCTCCTGAGGCAGTTTGGCGCAGCCCGGTTCGTCTGCCCCCCGTCTGTTATTGCTGGGCGGGAGGGTTTTGAAGTTTCACCCTGGCCAAGGATACTTATGTTGGTGGAGGTGTCTTAGTGGGGAGGAACTGTAGGGCCTTTGGAAAACCTTTTTCAAGGCAAAATATATCTGTGTCTGTTTGAAGGCAAACAGATGGGAGTATTGTGGGCTCTCTTTGGGGATCCTAATGGACAGGATTTTTTGCCCCACCTGTAAGACGCAGCAGTCACTTCTCAGGCAGCTCTCGGGGTATGAATATTTGGCTAACTCCTTCCAGGCTGAGCTTCTCCAGGGCAGGGCATGCAGTCTCATTCATCGTGTCCTCAGCACGTGTCTGGCACAAAGCTGGGGCTTAATAAAGATTTATTGAATGAATAAAAGGTCCCTGTAATATTCTCCACCCTCTAAATTGAGCATGAGAACGTATTTGCTTTTTAAAAAAGAGTCATTCAGTTCTCTGGGTATCATCTCTCCCTACCGCGCATGAAACTTTCCATTCATCCTGTTGACCCTTGTGACCCTCAGGAAGTTCTCCTGTTCACCAGCAAGCCAGAGGGGAAACTTACTGGGCTGCCCCTCGACGCCTTCCAGCACACGCCGGCCTCCTCGGAGGCGCCAAGGGTCTCCCGCCAGACCGCCTGCTGCGTGACAGGGAGGAGGGGCCATCTGTCGCTCGCACATCTGAGCATTACAGCGTTCGAATGAGGGCACGATGACTTCCACAAACGCCGTGAATGCTTCTTGTGTGAAGCAGCTGCTTTCACTTTGTTGAAAGGAAACCGTTTTTCAGTGTTCCAATGTACTCGGCCAGATTTTCGCCGGGAGGATGATGAGCCAATGCTGGCTGTTTGTAAACCCTGCTTATTAACCAGGGCTTCCAAACTCAGCAGCCCACGGGGTCAGGCCGGCCCTGGACAGGAGCGAAACTCGCTGGGCCGTGGGGCAGCCGCTGCTCGGCTACAGCCGCCCACGCAGGGATCCCCTCCCGGCTACACAGGGACCTGGGACCCCCTGAAAAGAAACGGGGTTTTATTTTTTTCCTTGGTTTATTCTTAATGACGCAGTTTGGAATCTTTACAAAAAAAGAACCACATAAATGTATTTAACTCACAAAGTACTCATGTGGAAATGAATCAGTAATATTAACTAAAGACAACATAACCGTTCTGCAGGCAGCTGGAACTGTAGTGCACATTAGCAGGCATACGTGTGTGTGTATTTTTTTTTTACCACAGGTAATTGATATTTGTTTTAAGAATGCTTTTTTATTCCAAACTGGGTTTTTCTTTTTCTGTCAAATAACCATGGGATGGAAATGCATCCTTGCCCAGAGCTGTTTTGTTTTGAATGTGGGGAAGGAAATGGGAAAACTTTTCAGGCTTTGATGCCTGGACCAGATTGCTTTCTGACTCACAATGAGGCCACAGAGAGGCCACGTGACTAGGACAAATGCTGAGACCCTGCATGGGCCAAAGCCAAGCAACGGGCTAGGCCCCTCTGGCTTCATTTCTTTATTTTGTAGTAATAAGGAAAATAAAGACAATGATATTATCACTTCCATTCTGCCTGTGTGTCTTACTTTGTGGGGAAAAAACATTGTGACTAAAATTCAAGCCAATTCTGATTTTTAAGTTTTCGTTTGTAAAGTGGAGAGATTAACGACTACCTTGTAGGATTTTTGTGAGCGTTGATGTCTAACATCAGGAAGTACCCAGCAGAGTCCCCAGTGCATGGTAGAACTGGAGAGGTAGTAGGTAGTGCTATTGCTGTTACTTCGTACCTTCACGTACGCTTCCTAACCCTGCTGCTCCAAGGGTGGTCTGGGATCGGCAGTGCCAGCCCCCTCGGGCTGCTTGTTGGGAACGCAGGATGTCAGACCTCCCCCCAGACCTACCTGCCTCGCCCATGGGGCTGCTATAACAAATTACCACAGACAGGGGGGCTTAAACAACAAATATCTGTTTCTCACTGTTCTGGAGGCTGGAAGTCCAAGATCAGGGTGCTGGCATGGTGGGGTTCTTGTCGAGGCCCTCTTCCTGGTTTATAGGGGGCTGTCTTCTTGCTGTGTCCTCACAGGGCAGAAAGACAGCAAACAAGCTCTCTGGCCTCTTCTTACAAGGGAACTAATCCCATTCATGAGGGCTCCACTCTCCTGACCTAATTGCTTCCCCACGGCCTCCCCTCCAAATACCATCACTTTGGGGATTAGAGTTCAACATATGAGTTTTAGGGGATGCAAACTTTTAGTATATAATACCTATCTGAATCAAAACCTGCATTTTAGCAAGCGCCCAGGTGATTGGTGTGCCCAGTCAAGCTGGAGAAAGCACAGCTTTATAAAGGGAACTCTGTACTTAGAAGTCTTCATATTTTTTTTTTTCCTTTTTCTCCCCAAAGCCCCCCGGTACATAGCTGTGTATTCTTCGTTGTGGGTTCTTCTAGTTGTGGCATGTGGGACGCTGCCTCAGCGTGGTCTGATGAGCAGTGCCATGTCCGCGCCCAGGATTCGAACCAACGAAACACTGGGCCGCCTGCAGCAGAGCGCGCGAACTTAACCACTCAGCCACGGGGCCAGCCCCAGAAGTCTTCATATTTTAAGCGTTCTTAAATGGTATTCAGAAAGTTGAATTCTTTTGTACCATCTATATTTGCTATATCTGTGTTCCATGTGTGTCATTATTTACTTAACACATATTTTGAATAGTCTTAATTTAAAAAAAAGACTTTAGTCTCCTGCTAAACAGCTATTAATGGGTTTGATATCCCAGCTACATTTATTTCTAATATATTTTGAAATAAATAGTTAACTATTAAGTTAAAAAGGTCCTCCATGTGCCACTGAAGGCATCCTGGTGCCCCAGGGCCCACACATCATCTTTCGGGCAACATTTTCCCGGGGGGACTCACCATTTAAAGAAGGTTGTACCAAATGATTTAATAAAGTGAAGACTCCTCAGTCGGCCCTGATGGCCTAGTGGTTAAAATTTGGTGCACTTTGCTTTGGCAGCTTGGGTTCAGTTCCCTGGCACAGAACCACACCACTCACCTGTCAGTAGCCACGCTGTGGTGGTGGCTCACATAGAAAAACTAGACAGACTTACAACTGGGATACACAAATATGTACTGGGGCTTTGAAGAGGGGAAAAACAAAGCTTTTCTTTTAAAAAGAAATAAATGAAGTGAAGTCTCTTTTTCCAATCTGGGTAAATACTCTCTGGTTTTTCTATTTTGTCAATTCAAACTGAGGCTTCATGATGAGAAAAGATTTTACCAGTCTGATAGACTACTTTCTAGCATGTATCTGGCCAGATTCCTTCCTCCTTTCTTTCCTAACTTCCATCAACATCTGTTCAGCAACCACCATGTGCCAGGCCTTGCGTTTGGCATGGGAGACAAAATGAAGGAAGACAGTCCTCTTTCCTAGGTTGTGATAAGTGTAGTAGAATGTGACAAGGGTGATGGCAAAGCAGTGCCCAGGACACCATGGAAGCACAGAGCAGCGCACCTGGCCTAGCCATGGGATAGCAAGGCTTCCTGGCCAGAAGTGGAGTCTTTGCTCAAACCCAGAGGATTGGCAAGGGGCCAAGGGGAAGGCATACTAAAAAGGGGATATATTGTGGGCAAAGCTGCAGAGCAAGAAACAGTAAGGCAATCTCCCAGAGTCTCAGCTTCGTCATTTGTGATGTGAAATAGGAGGGATACTTGCCTCATTAGCTCACATAGAACAAAAACACTAAGGTATGTGCTTATCTGGGAGAATTACGTGTCTGCATATTCAGAGATAGACAGAGAGAGACGCAGGGCCAAGTAATAGCTACATTTCCACTCCTATTATATATCCAAGAGAAATGAAAACATGTCCACACAAAAATTTGTGCACAAGTATTCATAGCATCATTCATAATAGTCCCAAAGTAGAAACAACCCAAATGTCCATCCACCGATAAATGGATAAATAAAATGTGGTATATCTATACAATGCAATATTATTTGTCAATAAAAAGAAACGAAGTATTGACACATGCTACAGTATGCATGGACTTTGAAACATTATGCTAGGTGAAAGAAGCCAGAAACTATAAATCTATAAATTTATAAGGACAAAAGTAGACTAGTGGTTGCCTAGGGCTGGAGGTGGGGTGGCAAGTGATTGCTAACGAGTACTGGGTTTCTTTTAGGGGTGATGAAATGTTCTAAAATTGTGGTGATGGTTGTACAACTCTCTGAATGTTGTAAAAACTATTGAATTGTACACTTCAAATATTTGAATTGTGTGGTATGTGAATTATATCTTAATAAAGCTATTATTTTTTAAAGTAGTAACTAACACTCTCACAGCATAACATAGGCACAGTTCTCAGCATTGTATATGTGTAAACTATTTTAATACTTACAGTACCCAATGAGAGTGGCACCATGTCAGTCCCCAGAGGAGACTGCCCAGGGCCACACAGCCAGTAAGTGGTAGGGCTGTGACGTGAACCCAGGGAGGCTGGCTCTGGCATGTACACACTTAACTTCCACTCTAT
Source organism: Equus quagga (assembly GCF_021613505.1). Taxonomy (NCBI): domain Eukaryota; kingdom Metazoa; phylum Chordata; class Mammalia; order Perissodactyla; family Equidae; genus Equus; species Equus quagga. Next base: position 59,227,671 of record NC_060270.1, read on the forward strand.
ACCATCCTGTCTTGGGGACCATTAAAAGCTTCAGTTTTGTTTTTATTTTTAAAGATTTTATTTTTTCCTTTTTCTCCCCAAAGCCCCCCAGTACATACTCGTATATTCTTCGTTGTGGGGCCTCCTAGTAGTGGCATGTGGGACGCCGTCTCAGTGTGGTGGTTTGATGAGCAGTGCCACGTCCGCGCCCAGGATTGGAACCAAAGAAACACTGGGCCGCCTGCAGCGGAGCACACGAACTTAACCACTCGGCCACGGGGCCAGCCCCAAAAGCTTCAGTTTTAGACTCAGATAAACCTGGCTTCTGATCTTGGCCCTGTCACTTACCCGCCAAGTGATCCCGGGCAAGTTCTGAAGTCAGTTAGTTTTCTCGTGTTAACTGGAGATAATAATAAGGCGTGCCTTGTAGGACCTGTATTCGGCATGGGGACCATCTGTAGTAAGCTGTTACTGATGGCAAGGTCCTTCCTTTATGTAGCATTGTCACTGGTTTAAGAACTAAAAAGCACACACAAATTGAATCAGCAGGCAGCCTAACGCTGTGGAGACTTGAAGAGTCAGCTTATTATTTCTGCAAGTACAGAATTTTGTTTTCCACATAGAAAGGGCCTGGTAAACTAGTGGTCTGGCATTCTACCATTTACATAACTTAAAATTAAATGTTTAAATGAGGATAAAAATATTTGCCACATGCGCTAAGCTTTTGAAATGTTAAGGACTTGCTTTTATTGCATGAAAATAAGCAGAAGTGTGGGACGGAGAAAGAAATGTGTGACTTCCCCAGCACTGGCCTGCAAGGGCAGGGTGACCTTACAGAAGAAGGATGCCAGTAATTTTCAAACTAATCTAATTTTAAATTTCTGGATTTTTATTTCATCTTGTAAAGACACACTTATTCTTGGAAGGAAAAAGCCCCAACAACATTAGCGATAAATGAAGTTATGTAAGTTTTGCTGGCAAACCCACACTGCACTGTGCTACAGAGCTCATTTGCAAGTCAGGGAAGCAGAGCAGAGTCCACCACAGTCCTCTCAGTGCCCGGAATGTTTCTTTGAGCACAATTTGTGACCAGAATTTACTTATTTATTTTTATTTTGGGGATGGAACAGCTTGCCACGGTGTGGTTCAGTCTCTTCTTTCATGTCCTATAACTTCTAACCCTCAAGGAACCAGCTCCTCCCCTAGATTTCCACGCTGTGGGAAACGTACCACCATCCTTTCAGTTGTTCAGATCATCCTTGATTCCCCCTTTCCTCTCCCATGTCCAATCTGTGGGTACATTCTGTAGGCTTCCTCCAAAATATATCTTGAAACTTTTCTCTTCTCTCTGACTCCTTTGCCTCTATTAATCTAAGCTATCTTCCTCTCCTGCCCAGACTACCATGATAACCGTCTAAATGCTCCCTCTGCCTCCTACACGCTCCCTACAGTCGGTCCTCCACGGAGCAACCAGTGAGAGCTTTTAAAAACACTAATCAGGCCAGTCTCCTGTTGACAGCCCATCAAAGTCAAAATCCAGAGATACAGTTGGAATATGAACAGGTGTTCAACATCATTAATCAGCAGGGAAACTAAAGTTACAGCAACAAGGACCCCGCTGCACACCTGCCAGACTGGGGAGAATTTTAAAAACTAAAAAGACTGATAATGCCAAGGATTGCTGAGGATGGAGAGGAACTGGAACTCTCATGCTGCTGGTGGAAGGGAATATTTAATGAATTTGGAAAATCGTTAGGCAACATCTAACGAAGCTAAACATAGGCTGACGCTGTGACCTAGCAATTCTCCTCCAAGGTACGGACCCTGGATAACTGAGCGCCCATGCCCACTAAGAGATGCTCCAGACTGTTGATACCAGCCTTCTCTGTAACAGACAAAAGCTGGCAGCAATCTAAATGTCCATAAATACTACAAGAGATAAATGATGTTGTGTTTATATAACAAAATACAAGTAACAAAAAAAGAGTGAACTACTGGCATACACAACAACATAGATGACTCTCTCAGATTAAGCAATTGTAGACAAAAATTTGTATCATATGATTCTGTTTATAGGTTCAAGAACAGGGAAAACCAATCTGCAGTGACAGAAAACCAGCTAGTGGTTCCTGGCACTTTATCTTTGCTGGGACTGGGGTCGAGGATGGGTAGATTGGTCTCACAAGGGAAGCTTCTGGGCTTTGGAAATGTTCCTTACCTTTTACTGGGTGGTTGTTTCATGAGTTGTGTGTTTGTGTGCATGTGTGAGTGTGGTATGTGTGGGTTGTCATCAAGCTGTACACTTTCTGTGCAGCTTTACAATGTATATATATATTTTTTTTTTGAGGAGGAGGAGGAAGAGGATTAGCCCTGAGCTAACTGCTGCCAATCCTCCTCTTTTGCTGAGGAAGACTAGCCCTGAGCTAACATCATGCCTATCTTCCTCTACTTTATATGTGGGATGCCTACCACAGCATGGCTTTTGCCAAGTGGTGCCATGTCTGCACCCGGGATCTGAACCGGCGAACCCCTACAATGTATATTTTAAAAAGTAAATGGCACAAAATGCACTTACAGCAGAATCAACACACAATATGCTCTGGCTCCTGCCCTCCTTGCCTTGCCTTGTACTTCACTCCCTGTGTTCTTGTTGCTTTTGCCACACCGGCCTTCTCACTTTCCCTCAAACACGCCGCTTCCTACCCATTACTCCATTTAATTTTCTTTATAGCCAGCCCCTGCTGCCCCTAGAAATTATTTTACTTGATGATTTATTTATGTCCTGCTTTCCTCCTCTAGAATGTCAGCAACTTGAGGGTGGAGTTCTTGTCTATTATGTTCACTCTCTCTCCCCAGTGCCTACAACATGGCAACTGTAGGACTCAGATATTTCTTCTATGAATTCACAACATGAATTTATTATTTATTTATTAAACTGAGTATTTACAATATCTTGATATTCTTAGCAAAATCTCAGGTGAAAGACAGCTATTATGGCCATTTTATAAGCATGCTATATGATACATGTATCCATTTGTATCCTTTATAAGTATTTATTAAGTGTTCACTACAAGCCAAGTTGTTTAGCTAGTATTGTCTGGTGGCCAATGAGGGATTAGAGAGGGAGAATTAGAAAGACAGGAGACAGGAGGAGGAATCCAGGAGCTATGTCCTAAAGCTGGCCTGGGAGTGGAAGACAGTCACTGCTTCACGTGAGTCTGAGAGGGAAATATGGGTGGGGACATGAATTTATTGGTGAGGAAGTGGAAAATTTTCAGAGCTCTTACTTGATGGCTTCTATTTCCTCTGAAGCAGGAGGCGAGGTCATGTGCTGAAAAAGAGAAGGGCAGGAGGAGGCGAGGGAGCTCGGAAGCTGCAGTGCTTTCACGTTCTCCGGGCCCGGGGCACATGCTCTTCAGCCTGGGAGCGTCCCCTTCCTCTCTAGGCTGAAGGTCTGCAGGGCGGTGTCAGGTAAGGCAAGGGGCGAGGGAGCCGCGGGTCTTCATAAGACGTGCATGAAATGGTCACAGCATGGGGAGTCGAGAATGGAGATGAAAGGCCATGCAGCCAGGAGGAATTTGAGAAAGGAAGAGATCAACGGCTGTCATAACCTCTAGATCAAGATGCCAGAGTAGGCACACAGACAAACTTCTTTTTTTTTCCAAGCACAGATAAAAACATTTTGGGCCAAAATCTAGGTAATAATAACATGGGCATTTGGGGAAAGTGGTGAGTCAGGAGGGAGGTAATGTTGTTCTAAATATCTTGTCCAGGAGGAGGCTAGAGATATGACTTAACTATTCACTTGGTTAGGAAAATATAAACTTGTCTGTTAGAACCACTAAATGATTAGAAATAGAATGTGGAACTACCAAAATTATTGAAGAAAAAGACAAGGAATTAGAAAAACCTAATAATCCAAAAGAAGAGAGAAAAGGAGGGAAAAAAGAACAACCTTAATAAATTAGAAATTATAAACTATCAGCGATAAGTTGTTAGATTCCTAATCACAGTGAAAAGTAAATATTTAAACTCACCTACTAAAAGACAAGACTCTTATATTGTTTTCTCAAAACTCCAGTTATCCATACCGCTTACAAGTTAGATACCTCAAACAAAATAACATAGACAGATTACAAATAAATGCATGGGGAAAAGATACACCAGAAAATGAGTATCCAAAAGAAAACTGGCTTAGCAACACTAATGTCAGATAAAATGGATGGTAAATTAAAAATATTTCTGGGAACAAAGATTTCATACAGACTGTGAAACTATTTACCAATACAGTATGAAAAGCATAAATTTGTATGCCCTTAACACAGCTTTTGTGGAAGACACTAGAAACTGGCTCACTTAATATGCCTGCAACCCTCTGTCCATTGCAGTAAAGACGACACTTCTCGCTTCCCTTGCAGCTAGATTCTCTATGTGACAGGCTTCTGTAGAGGAGAGGTTTAGCAGGTGAAGGCAAACATCGTAATGTGGTGGCCACAGGTCCTTCAGGCAGGAAGGATGGGGGAGGTGCTTTGTTCTTCAATGACAGTTGTTGTGGGGGTTCTGGAATCCTGGTTCTAGAGTTGGAGGGGCCAAGCAGCAGGCAGTGGCTGGCTGCGGGGCTTCTGCAGGAGTTGGACATTTCTCCTGGCTGTATTGCTCACAGGCTGGGTAATATCCAGGCTGGGCTGCCTAGCTTCCCTGAAATTCTGTAAGCTACCTTGTATCCTGTAATAAGTCTCCTTCTGCTTAGACTAGCTGGACCTCATCACCATATGATGTGATATGTGCTGTGCTAGAGGTGAGCCCCAAGTACTATAAGCACTTACAGGATTCTAACTCAGATTGGGGAGAAGTGTGGAATGCTTGCAGGCATCCTAGAACAGGCGACAGCTGCAATATGAATTGAAGAATGAGTTGGAATTAAGCAGGTGGAGGCAGGAGGAGTAGGAGGGCTTAGATAAAGAAAGAACAGCACGTGCAAAGGTGGAGCTCAGGAGATGCAGAGCTCTAACTAATTCACTGTTCCTAATACACTACGAGAAGGACAGAGTGATGAAAGCAGGCTGGAGCCATGTCAGGGGTGATCATAAATGGCCTTGCATGCCAATTTGTAGTCTGCAATTGTGGGTTTTCTGTCTACTCAGCACCTTGGCTGCTTCTCCTGAGATCTTCCCCTCCTTCCCACCCCAATCAACACACATCTCCTTTGGGGAGCTACCTCTTCTCCACTCCAATCAAGTGGTTTTGACAAGACTGCCAATCACACCAGCCCTTCTCTCTGATGACAGGGGGAGTCTTGTTCCAGGTCTGACCCTCAAGGTAGCCATTCCTATGATCACAGCAATTGCCAGTCAATCCATACCTGTCAGAGTCCTTCCCAGCGCTTTTTAAACTTCAGAACTGGCTTACAGAATTGTAGAATCTGGTGGTCACCATCTGCCCCCGCCCCTGCCCCAAGGAGAAAGGCTCTCTGTGGTGGAGGAGAATTAAGCCAAATAGAAAAAATAACAATGAGAGATGAAAGGGGAGAGAGAGAGAAAGAAAGATAGACAGGGAGAGACAGAGACAGACAGAGAGACAGAGACAGAGAGTTCTCTCTGGCAAAGACAAATCTTAGGATCCGGTTCTGACCTCTCCCCGGCTGCCCTCATTCTTGCTGCCCTTCTGTTATGCTAATCTGCACTGACCGACACACCTACTTACAAAGGAGGTGTCTGTACAACTTGTTTATACCTATTTTAGTAAATGTTTTCCTCCTCCTCCACCTCTTCCTCTTCTTCGCTTTTGTTCATTTTTGGTTATTGCATAATATTCCATTGAATCTATATATCTTTGTTTATTTACCTGTTAGGTTTGTCCAACATGTCAAACATTGATGCTTAGCATTTGGACAGGACAAAACGAGCAGGGAGGTGGTGGCATGTGCTTGCCAGCTCCAGGGAATAGCATGAGAAAGGCACGGAAGTGAGAAAGTACACAGCATGTTGAAGGATTAACTATCCAGTTTGGCTAAAGCTGAAGAATATGGGAACTATAAAAACTGTAAAAATAGTCTCCGCCCAGTAGTGTACTAATTGGAGGGTAGATTAAAATGAAAAGAGGTGCACAAATTTGTGCTAGATTTCTCGCCAAAAAAAGAATAAGGAAGTTGACACTAAGAAAATCACAAGGCAGCCACATGGAAACTCCAGCATGCTGTTCTAACAGTGACAAATCACAAGAGTCAGGAAGAATTACTGTACCTACAATGATCTGAATCAGCACTGTGGGGACTCGATACGAGGGAAACTACAGAAAGTCAGCCAAAGGTACTAAATGAAGATGGGAGGGGAAGGGCAGTTGACCCGGTGGAAAGACTGAATTTTATGCAGCTGTCAGTTCTTAAATTTACAGACGTGGTTGCAGTGTGTGCAGGGGGTGGGTGGTTTACATGAGGAGAGATTTTCCCGGTCTCTTGCTCCAAATTTTATAAGAATATAATCTGTTGTAACAAAGGCATCATAATCAATGTGGGAAAGTGTTATTATTAAATAACTTAATATCACTTATTAAAGTGATAGTGAAACAATTGGTTAGGAAAGAACTCAACGCAGATCTTCATTTTACAGCTAATACCCTTCCAAATCCAATATGGATTAAAGAGAGCAGAATGCAGCAAGTCACGTTCAAAAAGACTAGAAGGAAAAATACAACTTCGTATTAGATACCAGTCAAGAGAAGTGCAAAGGGGTTTGGGAGTACTTTCTAAGTTCAAAAGTGTTAAAAGAAATTTAAAAAAAGAAAAGATTGACCACACAATCAGTACAAATTTCTATAGGTGTCTTACTCTCCCAATTAATATATCCTCAATACACTTAGAAAAATTTTTGCATCAATATGAAAGATAACATATTATTATATAAAATGCTCATGCAGATAAACTGAAAGCAGCAGAGATACAATTTCTGAGCACCTAGCCCAGGTCAGGTCTGTGCCGGATACCTTGAACCGTTCAGTTACGGGGACATCCCCAGTTGGTCCAGGAAGAAACTGAGGGTTGGAGGTGGGAAGGGTCTGGCCTAGTTGCTCTTGCGAATGGGCCACGTGCTGTTTTTGCCGATCAGACATCTGTTTCCTCCCAGCCCCACCCAGCCAGGTTCATAATCACACCTTGATTGCCTTCAGGTAGCCGCTCCCCACCCCTTAACGCTGAGTACTCAGAGGAGCCTGGTCCCTGCCTCAGAACCAGAAGATGGGTCCTGCATGGTCTCAGTTTCTGAAGGCCCCATTTCTCTTGCCAGGGGTTAGGTTTGGACACATGCCAAATTCTGGCTAATAAGATGAGAGGGAGAAATCATTTAGGGGACTTTTGGGAACTAACTTTTCACTCTTATAGACAGACAGCTTTCTTGCCTTTCTCATTCTACCATTTTGTATTCCTACTAGGAATATGTGAAAATTTCATCAGTTGCTCCATATCTTCACTGGCCCTTGGTATTGCCAAGTTTTGGGGGTTTTTTTGGTTTTCGATTTTTTGGGTATTTTAGCCATTTTAGTAGATGTGTAGTGGTATTTCACTGTGATTTTAATTTGCCCCGAGAACTGCAAAAACAAACAAGTAATACCTAAGGTAATCAATATCCTAAAGAAATTAACAGTGTCTGTGAATTTGAGTGTATTGCTCTTTTTATGCATTATTTTTCCACCGTTTTTTATATTAGACAGTTCTTTCCCAATGGCAGAGCAGAAGAAAATTCAGCTCTAGTTTTACGATTGTGTGTGGATGTGATACCTGGAAGTGCTTCAGACACCTGCTCGTCCTGAGAGGTGGAGCAGGGCCGTGTCTTCACAAGGGGAAAGGCCCGAATCCTGATCACATTGGCCCCTCTGGAACAGTTCTATTTTGGGCCTCATGTGATTAATATTTGGTTCACGAAGCTTGTCATGCTAGACTTATTCAAAACTTACATACTTATGAAGCATCTGGGTATGTTACATGTGTTTCTGGATCACTAACCCCAGAAACACCCAGGTAGGTATAGAACTCTCTGAAGCTTGAAGGAGTTAAATAGCAAAAGAAAATAGTATCATGGAGTAAATCTGCAAAGCTCACTATTATAATTTATTAAAACTCCCTCCTTCTTTTTGGAAACGCTCTCTTCTCTTGGTGCCTCTCTCACCCAGTGACCTCTCCTGGTTTCTCTCTGGTCGTCTCAGGTTGTTCCTTCTGTGCCCGTTGAGGATCTCCACTTCGCACTTCTCCAAAATATACACACTCACCTTGTCTGTCCCAGGCCCTCTGCTCTTCTCTACACCCTGGCCTGGGCAACCGCATCTACTTGATTAGCTCCTGCTACCTTCTCTAGAGTAGTCATCCTCCAACAGCCCCTAAAAGCTGGTACCTAATAACTTAGAAATAGGTTCAATATAAAAGTTTTCACTAGGGGCTGGCTCCGCGGCCGAGTGGTTAAGTGCGCGCTCTCCACTGTGGCGGCCCAGGGTTCAGATCCTGGGCGCGGACATGGCACCGCTCGTCAGGCTATGTTGAGGAAGCGTCCCACATCCCACAACTAGAAGGACCTGCAACTAAGATATACAACTGTGTACAAGGGGGGTTTGGGAAGATAAAGCAGAAGAAAAAAAAAAATGATTGGCATCAGTTGTTAGCCCTGCCAATCTTTAAAAAAAAAGAAAAGAGTTTTCACTAGCCTTCATTTTTGAAGAACAGATAACTCTCAGAAATGGTTATCCAGGAACAAGAGCATAGACCAATGTGTTATCCTTCGATTACCTTCCCACCAACCCGCCTGACTGCTGAGGTTTGTGTTAGGATGAATGGATTGTCTCTTGCTTTCAATGTGCTTCCTCTAAAGTTATTTCACCACAGTCTTAGTAATTTTCAAGTCAATGTAGTCCTTCAAAAAGTTCATCTGAAATTGGTAATGACTTAAAGAGATGGAAAGAGATTCCTTGCTCATGGATCGGAAGAATAAGCATAGTTAAAATGTCACACTATCCAAAGCAATCTACAGATTCAATGCAATCCCTATCAGAATCCCAATGACATTATTCCTTGTGGAAATAGAATAAAGAATCTTAAAAGTTGTATGAGACAATCAAAGACCCCGAATTGCTGAGGCAATCCTGAGAAAAAAGAACAAAGCTGGAGGTATCACAATCCCTGACTTCGAAATGTCCTACAAAGCCAAAGTGACCAAAACAGGATGGTACTGGTACAAAAACAGGCACACAGATCAGTGGAATAGAACTGAAAGCCCAGAAATAAAACCACACATCTATGGACAGCTAATCTTCAACAAAGGTGCCAAGAACATACAATAGAGAAAAGATAGTCTCTTCAATAAATGGTGTTGAGAAAACTGGACAGCCACATGTAAAAGAATGTAGGTAGACCATTATCTCACATCATACACAAAAACAAACTCAAAATGGATCAGACTTGAAGATAGGTCCTGAAACTATAAAACTCTGGGAAGATAATATTGGTAGTACACTCTTTGACATCGAACTAAAAAGGATCTTTTCAAATACCATGTCCTCTCAGACAAGGGAAACAAAAGAAAAAATAAACAAGTGGGAATTCATCAGACTAAAGAGCTTCTGCAAGGCAAAAGAAACTAGAATCAAAACAAAGAGACAACCCACCAATTGAGAGAAAATATTTGCAGATCATATATCTGACAAGGGGTTACTCTCCATAATATATAAGGAACTCACACAACTGAACAATAAAAAAGCAAACAACCCGATCAAAAAATGGGCAGAGGAGATGAACAGACATTTTTCCAAAGAAGATATACAGATGGCCAATAAACACATGAAGAGATGTTCAACATCACTAATCATCAGGGAAATGCAAATCAAAACTACACTAAGATACCACCTCATGCCTGTTAAAATGGCTATAATCACTAAGACTAAAAATAACAAATGTTGGAAAGGGTGTGGAGAGAAGGGAACCCTCACACACTGCTGGTGTGAATGCAAACTGGTGCAGCCACTATGGAAAACAGTATGGAAATTCCTCAAAAAACTAAAAATGGAACTACTATATGACCCAGCTCTCCCACTACTGGGTATCTACTCAAACAACTTGAAATCAACAAGCCAAAGTAACATATGCACCCCTATGTTCATCGCAGCTCTATTCACAATAGCCAAGACATGGAAGCAACCCAAGTGCCCATCGACCAATGATTGGATAAAGAAGATGTGGTATATACAAACAATGAATGCTTCTCAACCATAAAAAAAGACAAATTCATCCCATTTGCAATAACATGGAAGGACCTAGAGGGAATTATGCTAAGCGAAATAAGCCAGTCTGAGAAAGACAAACACCAGATGATTTCACTCATATGTGGAATGTGAACAAACACATGGACAAAGAAAACAGTTCAGTGGTTACCAGGGGAAGGGGGTGGGAGGGCACAGTGGGTAAAGGGGAGCACTTATGTGGTGACAGTCAAGAAATAATGTACAACTGAAATCTCACATTGATGCAAATTATTATGAACCCAATAAAAAAAAAGTTCATCTGAGAAACCCACATGTTGAAGAAGGTACCAGGGGATACAGCTGGCCACTCCATGGCTTGCCAGCTGGCCACGCCTCAGTGAGGGACCAGAGTGACACCTACTAAGTAGGATATCCACTACTGGAATGAATTTGTGTATACGTGGATAACATAATAACCCTCAAGTTGTCCTTCCTACGCAAACTGCGCCTTCCCTTATACATGATGTAGATCATGTTTGATTCTCATTGCTTCACCTTGTTTGGGGATCATTTGTGTTTTCATTTCATCAAGAGATTTGTTACAATGCACATCAGCCACTTCTCCTCCCCCTTTCCCTCCCTCAGAGGTCACTCAACTCTTTGAGGCAATTCTCTCTCAACAGCACAAGCTCAGTTCGTATGGCCACGTCCCTCTGCCCTTATTGTACTTGTCCAGTTGGTAGCCAGTCATTTCATCTCAGCAAATATTTTTGAGTGCCAACTATGTACGAGGAGCTGCGCTACACACTGTGGAATGCAAGATAAATGGAACAAGGATTTTCAAAAGTAAATCACAATTTTGTCCCCTTTCTCTAGCTTTCAGGTCTGACCTGAGCTGTCAGCCACTATCCCCAAATACAATTGCTTTGTTGGTGGAGCCCAGGGTCTAAACCAATCAGTTATTGGTTATTTTGTCCTTTATCGAGAACTATATTGCAAATTTAATTTATCAGTATAGAGTGTAAAAATCGCTGAATTCAAACTTAGACACTCCAAAATTAGACCTTCCATAGGTCCCCCCATCCCAACCTAATTCTTCCTTAGATCAAATATTGCCTCCACTCCCCTTTCCTACTGAGCAGCCTCCTCGGGCGGTAAAATGACTGAAATCCCTATAAACCTTTACTTTCACTAGACAATTGGCTTTCTGTGGCGCTAAGTGAAAAAGATTGAGACACCCCTAAGATCATAACTAACCCATTGTTCTTTGTTTCCTCTTTCACAGCAAGTTAGAGAGTTTGATGCTCATTATTATTCTTCATCAGTATCAAATATTGACGCTGATTTTAGCCTTCAGACCTTTTTTTGTTTGCACCAAGTTGCAAAAGAAAGCAGACATTATTCTGCGTTCATTAAAAAGAGCCTTGCGTTTTCCTCCGTGAATTTCACAGTTAGCGCCATGTAAAAGCGCCTCATAACTAGTAAACACACAGAGCCAGCGCCATCCATTCAAGAGCACGCAGGTTCCTGCCAAGCAAAGGCGGACTGATCAGAGCTGGGAACGCCCTCCCTCCACGCCCCCATCCCAGCAGCGCCATCTGCAGCGGGCGGCTGGACGCCCTCCAAGCACTCACCACCTCCTTTGGAACTTTTATGGGCCTGCTTTTGAAACCATACTCATTCCATATGCAAAGGCTTGGATACATATGCACACCAACAGCCCGTATGCATGCAAAATGTGCAGATGGGCAAAGGAAATGAAGCCAGGGGTTTGGCGCTACAACAAATTATTAAGCCGGGAACTCCTGAAAGCCACGTGTGAGCGCTAAGGAAAAACAGCCTTTGTTGGAACTGGTAATTTGAACTTATTTCAGAAACTGTACTTTAATAAAAGTGTAAAGAAACAGCTTTTAGAACTTTTTTTTCATTGTTCCCTTTGAAAACAAACATGTGAAAGGTCGCAGAATTTCAACCAGTAGCACGATCACCAGATTTGATCTTTTCTCCATGGCTCCCACCGTATATGGACCACATCGTTTTAGCTAATATAGTGGAAGAGAACTGAGGAACAGACTTTCTTAACTTAATTAACAGCTGCATGATCCTTTTCAGGAAGAGAAAATTGGGAGTAAGCACTATACAGTAAATTATAATACATGTTCGAATATTTAATATGCACACGGTATTTATAAATACACAATAGATCTTGCAACAGGCATACCAAGACTTTTTATTAACATTATTTCAGACTAGTTTATAGAATTAAAATGCTTAGATTTTCAGACCATATTTAGGTTTAAGGGCTTTCAGAATTAAGGTCAGCATTTCTTTTTCCTTTTTCTCCCCTTTCTTTTTTTTTAAATTGAGATATAATTGACATATAACATTGTATTAGTTTTGGGTGTACAACATAATGATTTGATATATGTATATATTGTGAAATGATTTCCGCAAGAAGTTTAGTTAGCATCCACCACCACACATAGTTACGATTTTTTTCTTGTGATGAGAACTTTTAAGATCTACTTAGCCACTTTCAAATACACGATACAGTATTGTTAACTATTAGGGTCAGGATTTCTAAAGGAAGATACATGCAATTTTTTCTGTTCTCCCCGAAAGAATTCATTTGGAATCAACTCAGCAGACCTACTTGTTGTGAGGCTCTCGACTGAAGCAGGGAGAAGCCACAAGAGTGCTTCCCCTGTCCCCTCAAGCCAGTGTGCACAGCCACAACTCACGCAATCCTTCCACAGAATATGAGAGCCTCACACACGCATTTTCTGCGTCTATTCCAACGATCAGTGCTCTTCGCTAGACTCTGAGAGGCTGGTGGGTGGAGACTGTGCTTCTGGAGTCCCTGACACCTTCCGTGCTGTCCTCGAGAGTCAGACGGTGAGCAGTTACTATGGGTTCTGATGAGTGCTGTGCTAGGGCAAGGACTGCGCGCTCTCAAAGCACAGAGCAGGGGCCAAACCTAGCCTAGGATCAGAGACAGCCTCCCAGAGGAGTAATACTTAAAAAGAAAACCAAATTAAAATTACGTCGGAGATAGGACCAACTGGACTTGGTTGACTGGATGAGAAGGAAATGCCCATGTTACTCGGGCAACTGGATGTCAACTGAAATAGGAAACAATGAAGCAAGGACGTGTTTGGGGGTGTGCGGTGAGATAGAGTTCAGTCTTGGCACGGAATTTGAGGGTGCTCTGAGAGGCCCGAGTGGAGCTGTGCAGGAGGCGGCGGGATTTCAGGGCGTCCAGGGAAGCTGTTAGGCTCTTTGAGAGTCAGCGTTTGGATGGCAATAAAAGCCAAGAGAGTGGATGAGATTGCCAAACACGAGTGGGCAGAGAAGGACAAGGACAGAACCTGAGGGGATGAAGCCTGGGAAAAGGGGGAAGGCACAGCGTGAGGAGACAGCCAGGAGAGGGCAGCGTGAGGGACCGGAGAAGGGGACGCTGCAAGGAGGGCCGGTCAGCCTGGCACGCTGCCCAGTCAAGCGAGGTAAGGCCTGCAGAGTGGGACCTCACAATGGGAGGTTCTCTGTGACCTTGATGCGCTGGAGGGCAGAGAGGGAGTGGAGGGTGCAGGAGCCAGAGGACGCTGGTGGAGGCAAGAATGAGGGGTCAGAGAAGGGGGCAGCAGGTCAAGTTTGACAGTGAGGACAGATGGGGTGGCTGGAGAGATAGATAGGTTAGATCAATGTTTCTTAATCCTGGCTGCACACTGGAGTCAACGGGAGAGCTTAAAAAAAAATTCTGACGCCTAGGCCCCACCCTGGCAATTCTGACTTGACGGTCGTGAGGTACAGCCTGGGTACCATCAATTTTTAAAACTGCCCAGGTGATTCTAATGAGTAGCCAGAGCTGAGAACAACTGGCATAGAAGAAGAATTTCTTTTACAGATGGGAGTGAGTTAAGCGTGTATAAATGCTGAAGAACCGAGCCACAGAGAAGGAGCAGCTGAAGATACATGGAGGCAGAGGTGATGGTGGATGACGTGGGGCTCGGAGGATGGAGGTGAGGACGGAGTCAGCAAGGCAGAGGACATGACTTAGAAATAAGAAGTAGCACGTCAGGGGCGTGGCTGGAGTCAGGGCTGAGATTCTGCTGGCAGGATGGCAAGGAGGCAGCCTTCTAAAGCGGCCTGAGTTCTCTGTGCATCAGTAAGAGGAAAGAGAGGGTGCAAGGAGAGGAGGGCAAGGAGAGTGGAGAGGACTCGGCAATGTTGAAATGTCTAGCGACTGGTTTAGGTTAGAGACACTGAACTTGTAGCGTCAGCAGTATGTGAAAGGGATGGTTCTCAGCCGAACACTGAGATGTGGAGACAGTGCCTCCCTAGGCACGAGGTTTCCATCTTCATACCATGTTGGGAGGGTTCAACGTTGAACAGCTGAGACCATGGGAAGCACTCGGTTGGGGGGGCGTGGCTGCAAATTAACCTGTGAAACCCCTTGTAAACAGTTACATTCTCTAAATCCCAAACAAATGGACAAGCAAAAATGTGTACTGATATAAAAACATTAATAATAAAGAGAATATCAACAGCATTCTACATATTTTAAATGAGTAAAAAGTAAATTCTCTGTATGTTTATCATTGCTTGCTTCCTAAAAACGTTGCAAAATCTCCCTGCCCTGGATTTGCGGTGAGACGTTTCAAATCTGCTCCGAGGACCGACACCCTCCCCACTGCCCGCATTCTGTCTAGTCCCATACTCATGCCTCTCTGGTTTATAACCGAGTGACTTGGTGTTTGTGTAGACAATCTGAATATTTTGAAGTTGTGAGAAAAAGTATGTCTAAGTGAATCCGTGAATGCTTGAATTTTCCCTAAGACCACTCCAGGCTGGTGAATAGGATAACCAACTGTCTAGTTTTGCAGGGAACGGAGGGACTTCCTGGAATGCAGGATTGTCAGTGCTAAAACCTAGAGAGTGCTGGAAAAGCAGGAGGGTCGGTCACTCAACCACTCTCTCCCCCACCACAACCCCTCCTTCCCTTCCTGTGGCAAGCGCCTGCCCTCAGACGACCTGAGAGACTAGCAGAGAAGGGGGTCTGCGCACCAGATTCCAGGCGTGAAGCCAGCGTGGTAGAAGGAGAGACCAAGACTTACTTGAAGCCCACAGACTCCCCTGTTCTCCTCCCTCTGCCCCGTCTGGCTTCTTCCTGTAGCGTAGCATAGCGGAGCCGCTGCACTCCGTTAACTCCTAAAACCTCTGTCCGCTTCTCTTCGCCACCACCGTTCCTCTGATGAGGCTCTTCTGGCCTATCTTCTTTTTTCTTGGGGCTGGTGTCCTAAGAAGGCCTCCTCCCTTCCCAAACAACACTTCTTTTCTCCTTTCATCCTCAGATAAGATAAACTAAATCAAGTACATTCCTTAATTATCGGGCCAAAGCACTTCTTGATCAAAGAATTTTAAACATCTCAATACAGAAAGAACGCTTTGCTGTTTAGAAATGAAGAGCACCGCCTGACCTCTTCTGCCCTCCGACAGTAGAAGCCAGGTCTTTATCAGCCAGAAACTGCTTTCTTCTTCATTCCACAATGTGTTTTTCTTAGAGCCAATTTTAAAATGATCAACAGATGAAAAGTCACATTCTTGGGGCTGGCCCCATGGCCGAGTGGTTAGGTTCGTGCGCTCCGCTGCAGGCGGCCCAGTGTTTCGTTGGTTCGAATCCTGGGCACGGACATGGCACTGCTCATCAAACCACGCTGAGGCAGCGTCCCACATGCCACAACTAGAAGGACCCACAACGAAGAATATACAACTATGTATATGGGGGGCTTTGGGGGAGAAAAAGGAAAAATAAAATCTTAAAATAAAAAAAATTATCAAAAAAAAAAAGAAAAGTCACATTCTTGAGGGAGAGCAGAAAAGCGGTTTGTACAACAGACTGAAGAAGTGAGCTTTATCTGTATTAAACCCTCAATCTATGTTTGTTGATTTGATGAATCAATGAAGACAAAGCAGATTTCTGTAATAATGAAAAGTTTCTCCTTGTGTCACTGTTATTTTTTCTGCCTTCGCCATAATTTAGCAAGCACGCATACCGCAGCACTGGGCGTCAAGCTCTGGATCAAGGCCATGGCAGACACAGGACAAGACCAGAAGAACCTACTTCAGAATACCTTTTGCATAACCCCATAGTAAGTCCATCCGGTCATAGAACAGAAAGCTATTAAACATTTGGGTGGAGGACCAGAGAGGAAAAAAGTGGCACGAATGCATTCTACAGATCCTGTGGAAAACAGAGTGAGTGTCTCTTTCTAAGGAGAATACGGGGGCTCATAGTTTGGTTACTTTGAAAAGTTTCCTCCAGGTTTCATGTGGCGCAGTCTCTGTCAAAGTCACGTTCAAAACAAACAGGAATCTGCCTCTGGAAGCCTTGAAAATTCATGCAGATCTTTGCTGCTGGCGTTTTTAAAGAGCTGGACCAGATACATGGCACCTCACAGAAAGCTTCCCAGCTATGCTTCTTGGCCGTAGTTCTTTTCTCCGAAGTTCTTTATTCCTGCACTCTTACTCTGGTGCTTGCCGTGGTCCGTCTCACTTCCTTCTTCACCCCCACGCTCCTTTCCCAGCTGTAGCTGCCTCTCAGGCCTCCCCCCAGCTGCCAGCTCTGCCAGGCCGCTCTAGGATGCTGGAGAACTCTGTTCCCCCCCGCAGCCCCTGTTTCTCTTGCTCCTCATGGAAGAGAGTCTGCAGACACCTCTGGAAAGTGTTGTTCCCTCCCTCTGACTGCTGTGTGAAAAAAGACTGTGGAACATTTCTGGTGAAGAAAATTCTCCTCTTTGTTCTACACACATTCCCGGGTGGAGACAATTCTCTCTGGGACAGCTTGGGTAGCCGGGGGCAGATGGAGCTCAACTTAAAGTAGAAGTGAGGTGGAGGTGAGGGGTGCAGGGGGCTGTATCCCTCCGGGCCAGTCCACTAGGGACAGCTGTGTCAATTAAAATGTGAAACCCCCAATTCACCTATGTTAAGATTTGATCTTGCCACAACTAGAAGGACTCACAACTAAAATATACAACTATGTACTAGGGGGATTTGGGGAGAAAAAGCAGAAAAAAAAAAAAAAGATTGACAACAGTTGTTAGCTCAGGTGCCAATCTTTAAAAAAAAAAAAAAGATGGGATCTTGTTGAATGGCAACCTAAACAGATCCTGTCTTTTCTCCATGAAGCCAGTGTTAGGACTTCACGTTCAAGTTAGGTCTTCTTGGCTTCCTGCCATTCCCACTCTGACTGCCTTACGGAGTGTCGTCCCCCCCTCACTTGCACCTCGGCCTAGTTGACCCTGGGCCAGTCTGTGTGGCTGTACTCACAGGGTGTTCACACACTTCGGCCCAGTATCTCCACTTCTAGGACTCTATGCCAAAGAAATAATCAGAGATGTAGACAAATATTTATAATTAATACAGATTTACTTATAATAGCGAAAAAGTGGGAACAACCTAAACATCCCCAAATCAAGAAATGGCTGACATTTTTTTGATAAGTTACATGATGAAATATTCTATGTCTTTCAGAATTCTGATATCAAAGACTAATGATATAAATGTTTCTAATTTAGTCTTAACAATCATGAATGAAAATTCTTTTTGAAGAATATATATCAATTTTATGCATGTATATATAGACCCAATGCACACACACACACATACACACATACAATTTGGTTGCCCTTGGGTAGTAGAAATGTAGGTATTTATCTTTCAATTTTATTGTGGACATATGTTTATTTTACAATCATAAGTGAATAAATATTATTGTAAAATAAATGAAAAAAGAAAGTAGTTCTTAGCAGAGTAACTGCTAAAAAAGGAAATTAGAACAATCTAAATGGTTAACAGTATGGAATGGTTAAACAAATGAGGGTGCCTTCATATGTCCATCCCCACTGGGGACCACACCTCCCGCTCTTGGCTCCTGAATGCGTAGGAACGCACCTGGTTACTCCGGCCTGGAATCACCAGCCTGCTCCTCTCTGCCCTCTCATGATCTTTCGCCTGTGATAGTGTGACTATTGACCTCTTACCTGCTTGGCAGGCATTTCTTCCTTGTCTCGAGATCCCTACTCCTCTTGCCACGCAGGAAAGTGGAGCTGGCCCTCCTGCACGCCTTAGATGTGGTCCCCAGACATCAGCTTTGCCAATCAGATGCTTGATCCCCCCCAACCATGGAGGTGGGTTCAGTGTAGACAACCAGCGTCTCTGCTGGTAATTTTCCTCAGGAAAATTACTATCTATTCTTCTGGGATCAAGAGCCATAAAGATGATATAAACTAGAGAGTAATATAACCAGCTTTCCTTCAGGAAAATATCCATATTGTCCACGTTGGAGAGAACGATGCCAGCATAGATGAATGGAGACAAGAGATGACGAATAAGAAAGTCCTAAGGACATTGTTGGAGCCTCTTGATTCAGCTATGAGGGAACTTCTTTTTACTCACCTTGGTTAATAAATTTCTCCCCTTTCTCCCTCCCTACCTCTTTCTCTTTTGTTCTTCTTATCTCTATTTAAATTTTTTTTCTGTTGATTTTTTCCTCGCTTGTTTGAGAAAGGGCTCTGTCACCTGTAACTGAAGGAGTTCTGACTCAGTTCCCCTCTCTTGGATTTGGCAACCTGGCCTTGGAAGCCACCACTTGACTTTTGCCTGCCAAGCAAGTCTGACTCTTTCTAAAGATACTCTTGACTGAGAGAGCATGGCCTCATACAGGCTTTTTCCCTCTCTTTCTGGACATTTGCTGTCCTTATGGCTAGAAATTTCTTTTCTTCCTACCAGTAAGAGAGTGAGATCAGACATACATCATTTAATATTTTACAGGCACTAAAATTTGTTTTGAAAGTGTTTTTAATGACATGGGAAAATATTTGTAATATATGACCTTAATTATTTTAAGCAAGTAATAGCTAATTATAGAAAAATACTAGAAGGAAATATATCAAAATATTAACAGTGGTCATATCAGCGATAAGATTATGGGTGATTTATATATTACATTTTCTAATTTTATAAATGGACATGCAATTATTTTGTGATTAGAAAATAATGAGTTGTTGAATAAATATATAAATTGTAGTACATTCATCCAAAGGACAATTCTGTAGTCATTAGAAAGAATATTTTCAGGGGCTGGCCCCATGTGCGAGTGGTTAAGTTCACGCACTCTGCCTTGGCGGCCCAGGGTTTCACCCGTTTGGATCCTGGGCACGCACATGGGACCGCTCATCAGACCACGCTGAGGCGGCATCCCACATGCCACAACTAGAACGACCCACAACTAAAAAATATACAACTATGTACAGGGGGGATTTGGGGAGAAAAAGCAGAAAAAAAAAAGAAGATTGGCAACCGTTGTAAGCTCAGGTGCCAATCTTTAAAAGAAAAAAAAAGAATGTTTTGAAGATATCTCAGTGACATTGAAAAATGCTCATAGAACAATTGAGAAGGTAGACAAAACTATATATAGCGCTGATCTCAATTGTTCATTATAGATGTGCATCTATATGCATAGACACATAGGAAATGACTAAATAAAGTTTTTAAAAATATTCATAGAAGTTATCTCTGAGTTGTGAGATCACAGTTAATTTTGGTTTTCTTCTTTATATGTGTTCATGTTTTCCAACTTTCAGAATCAGAATTCTTCTTTTATAATTACAATACAGCAGTAAGATGGTACTCTGGTGAAGAAGAGGTTTGAAAAAGCAACTCCTCCTCACTCAGCCCTTCTGCTATAGGATGCTCTGTGCCCTTCCCAGGGCGGGGGCCCATGTGCCCTCTGTCTTTACTGGAGGATGCAGTGGATGGCAGTTGGTTTCTATCCTGGGCAGAGTCTGAGGCCTTGCAAACCTTACACAGGCATGACTGTCTTCTTACAGCCAAGCTTCCCCTGCTTTATCTCCAGCTTTAACTATGCACGCACACACTCACACACACGTTTGTTTATTTACACATAATTAAAGTAGGATTTCTCAGACAGGGAGGAACTAAATCTGGAAATATAGCAAAAGAAAAAGAAATATTTACATGACACATTTTGAATGCGAAGCACAAGTCCTGCACTGTGCTAAGTACTTTACATACATTTTCTCATTTAATCTTTTCAAAATCCCTACGAAAAAAGCATCGTCATTTCCCCTGATTAATAGATTAGCAAAACAGAGTCTTACAGGGCTGGCCCGGTGGCGCAGCGGTTAAGTTCGCACGTTCCACTTCTAGGCGGCCCCGGGTTCGCCAGTTCCGATCCCGGGTGCAGATATGGCACCGCTTGGCAAGCCATGCTGTGGCAGGCATCCCACATATAAAGTAGAGGAAGATGGGGATGGATGTTCGCTCAGGGCCAGTCTTCCTCAGCAAGAAAAGGAGGACTGGCAGCAGTTAGCTCAGGGCTAATCTTTCTCAAAAAAACCAAACAGAGTCTTAGAGAGAGATGAAATAAGTTCCCCAATTTGACACAACCAATAAGTGGTAGAAGTGGAATTTGAATCAAGGCAATCTTACTCTAGGGCTGTTAACCAATATATGTATGACAAACTGGTAATGCACGTGTGATTTTTATGACTCTATTGCCATCTTAGTTGAGAATCTGTGAAACTTTTGCAAAGGGTGGAAAGGGAAAAGTTTCAGTTCCTTTTCTTTGTTCATTATCTGATTGTGCACCATTTCTTGATGTTCAACTTACCTGTAATTGATTAGAGCTCAGACTTGAAATACACAGTGTTCAGCAGTTATGTGTGTAGTGTTGATGTTCCTGCTCCTACCAGCTATTGCATTGACCTGTGTAGGAAGAGAAGACAAGGAAGGCTATTCTCTAACGTGCTTTCTGTAAATCCCTGGGTACATTTTCCAGCTTCCCCTCACTTTGTTCTGTGTTGCTGGGGTACAAAGCAGTTCAAAGATCACCCTAGTTTCTGTTGGCTAGGGAGCAACATTGAGCTTAAGACTTAGCTGAAAAAGTTATCTCCATTTTGCCAAAATTGTTGCCAGTGTGGTACTACTTTCTGAGACCTCTGATTGGAGCCACCACAGATTTACCCCTTGACTCTTTCATATCCACATAAGTGGGCAAACCTACTCCAAGAAGCAAGGAGGGGCAGTGGGGTCAGTGCGTGGCCAGACAAGGAGCTGTCAGAGAGGTGGGCAGAGAGCCAGAGGCTCCCCCAGTTACACTGCGGGTAGAGAAGAGAAACTCTTGAGAGGATGAGCTGTGCGATGGTACTAAATGCTGGAGACAGGGTAAGGGGTTAAAAACTGAGAAAAAAGGTTGGATTTGGCAATTTAATAGGCCATTTCTTAAGCAGATTCAGAGGGAGGCAGGAGTGGAATTCAGGCTGCCACATGATGAGTGGGAAGTGAGGAAGTGAGTGAGTCTCAGCAGACTCAGAATTCTGTCTTTTGTAGTGAAGGATAGCTGGGAAGTGTAAGCATGTAACAGAGTTGAGGGAAAATGTGCACACACGTGAGTGTGTGTGTGTGTGTGTGTGTGTAGGAAATGAGAAAGCTGAGCAAGTTTATAAATTGAGCAGGAGGCAACACATCAAGAGAGAAGCGAAGAGGGAAGAAGAAGAACCAGCATCATTAAGAGCTTCCTCCGTTCCAGGCCCTGGGCGAGGGCCTTATGTTGTTTGTTTCATTTAATGCACACACCAACCTTAGGAGGAAAGTGAGGTTCAGAAAAGGTGAGTAACTTGCCTCAGATCATAGTGCTATCACTCTGGCAGATTAATCAGATCTCTAACTCTAAAGGCCCGTGAGCACTATGCATGGGAGGGAGGGGGAAGAGGAAAGGATGCTGGGTACAGAGAGGTCCTAGAGGAGGTGATCGGAGCTGGAATAAAAACATGGGTCAGATAGAGAGAGGGACCTATCTGCCCAGAGGCAAAGGAAGATGGAATGAGAAAATGCTGTGAAAGGGATTAGAACTTAATTTCATTTCATTTCCTGGATAAAAGTAGCCTAAGTAGCTGGCGTAGGTGTCCAGCTAGGAGAACATTGATGATTCCATTGAGCTTACAGTGACAGAAGCATATCCTCCTCTTTTTAATTCCCTCATTGTGTCTGGTTTGTGATCATTTGTGAAATGATCTCAATCCTCTACTGTGCCCTTGTACGACTGTGCGCTCATATATGATATTCGTTTTACCTGGAATTCCCTTCCTTGTGTCTTTGTGAGTATGGAGATGGACGCCACTAGTTAACTAGCAAATCAAATGAAATAAACACTGAGACTGAATAAATTCCGCTCAAGAATTTGGTCTCATGATTTTTACCTACTAGGTTGCTGTTAGATAACGTTGGTGGGGTGTGGGAAACAGAAGCCCATTTAGAGCCAGTTCCAATAGACCCCATCTCTCATCAACAGAGTGATTCGGAAATTGTCTTTCAGAAAATCTGCAAAGTCACATGGCCAGAGCATGTGAAGAAGAAGAGATCTTGACCTGAAATGACTGCAGAACCAAACTTTCTCGTCTCCAAGGAACCAAGGGCGCGAAAGGTCACTGGAACTTAAAGGTGGACTCTTATCAGAAGCTCTTATCAGAGGGGTCTGTCCTTCAGGAAGATCTGGTGTCCACATTCCTTTCCCTCCTTACCATAAATGTTTGGAACCTCATTGTAAATGTTTAGAACTTTACCATAAATGTTTAGACCCTTACCATAAATGCTTGGCGCCCACCAGTCAAAACCTGTCCCGCCAGCATTTCCAAGTGCCAGTCTGTTCTCCCTGATCTCTCAAATTTTGCGCCAAATCCTGAATCAGGGAGGCAGGTCTGAGGACACCCATCCCCTGTCTCCCTGCAGATGGATCTTGCAGAATAAAGCTGATTTCTTTTCCCAAAAGCTGATGCCATAATAACTGGCTTTTTTTTTTTTTTGAGGAAGACTAGCCCTGAGCTAACTGCTGCCAATCCTCCTCTTTTTTCTGAGGAAGACTGGCCCTGAGCTAACATCTGTGCCCACCTTCCTCTACTTTTTATATGTGGGACGTCTACCACAGCATGGCTTGCCAACCGGTGCCATGTCTGCACCCGGGATCCGAACTGGCGAACCCCCGGCCGCTGAAGCAGAACGTGCGCACTTAACTGCTGTGCCACCAGGCCGGCCTCCTAGTTGGCTTTTTAAAATGTGCATTGAGCAAGAGAACCCCAATTTTGTGCAGTAACATAAAGACTTGTAAAAGATGAGCAAGAAATTACAACTGAGCTTTTGTATCATCTAAGCCATTCCAGTTGAAATTTATGACCTAATTTATCTTATATTCTGTTACCATAGTGCTTAGGTTAAATGTGTAACTAAAGAAAATTGAATTCCAGTGCAAATATTAGTTTTTATTGTGCCCTGCAGTGCTGCATGGACGATGCGTGTGTGATAAGTCTCACATTTAGAAGATTCCAGGGGCAGTCCTGAGAGTTAAGGTATTATGGCCTCTATTACTGGTTATTAAGATAACATATTTTCTGTAGATGTGTATCATTTTCTTAAAGAAGTAACTGACTTTACAAATGTTCTTCGGCATAAAAGAAACAGGCTTTTCTGGCTGCTTCAGACACAGTCTTCAATTTTTGTGGGACACATCATTATTTCCTAAAAAAGAAAACATTTATCTTGAAAGTATAAGCTTCAGGTTCAAAGACAAATGCATGCCCCTCAAATATTTTAATGCCTCATTTGGTTTAAAAAAATCAATTCCACAGTAAAGTATGCACTTATAATTCTCAAGACCTTATCTTTATTAAAAAAATAACCCAGCTGGCAAACATCTCCCGTCAGCGGCAGGGTACGTGTTTGGTCGAAGAAGGGCCTGACCAAGTCTAAAGGCCAACACTCCCCAGCATCCTCTACAAAAGGGCACAAGCTGTTCTGAGTGGTAAGCCTTCATTACACTTGTGGTATTGTGATTTATAATAAGAAATATGTATTTGGTCTTCGTTCACTTTTCCTGCACAAAGCTCCTAAAACGCTTGGAATTTCCTAAGTGTTGAGAGCAATAAAGGTGTCTTTTGTTAGGTTAATGAGGCGAGCTTTGGAAAGCCTCTGGGTCACTTAAGGGTGGGGGCTGGCTGCCAGGGGAACCAATCTTGATTTGTGTCCCACTCCCTGACCTCTGCGGGCGGTGGGGGGGGGGGGGGGGGGGGGTGTTGAAGCAGCCAATAGCGAATGATTTAATCAATCATGCCCATGTTGTGGAACCACCATAAAAACCCAAAGGTGGCTCGGAGAGCTTCCAGGTTGATGAACCAGAACTCATCCAGGTGCTGGGCCCCAAAGTCTATGAGCACAGAAGCTCCTTCCTTTGAGACCTCGCCCTGTGTATCCCTTCACTGGGCTGTTCATTCATATCCTTTAATATCCTCTATAACAAACTGGTAATCTGGTAAGTCAACTGGTTTCCTGAGTTCTGTGAGCTGCTCTAGCAAATTAATCTAAGCCGAGGAGGGGGTTGTGGGGACCTCTGATTTATACAGAAGTACGGGTAGCAACCTGGACTAGAGATTGGCATCTGAAGTGGGGACAGTCTGGTGGGACTGAGCACTTCACCTGCGGGGTCTGACTCTAGCTCCAGGTAGGTAGCGTCAGAATCGAGTAGAATTTATGGGACACCTGGTCAGTGTCCGAAGAGAAGTGAGTTAATTTCTTGGTGGTGTGGAAAAAACCCACACATCCAAATACTTTTAAGTTTTTTTCTATATTGTATACATTTAAATCTTAGGAAATCTGGGCGTTTATGGGGCAAACAAAACCCAAACATGTTGTGTTTGCCTTACTCAATGCTCGCTACTGATTCTGTCTACCTACGGAATCGATCTCAGTTTGAGTGCCTGTTGGCAAGATGAGCTTTCCAGTTAGGCTGATCCCAGCACTATCCCGTGTCCTACACCTGGCACAATTCGCTCATTGCCGTTATAAAAGGAAGAAAACTATTTCCTCCTGCGGTACTCTCAACACTTCTGACACCACACGTGTAGGCTTTTCTCTAACTTTCTCTAACTAAGCTATTCTCTAATTTTTGGCAGACACGGGCTGCGTGTCCCACAATTTAACCCAGTTCTGACACCAACTCCTCGGAGTCCGTGCAGACCCCACAGGTTAAGGCCTCAGTCCCTCAAGATGCTACTCACTTCAGAAGCCCATCTCAAGCCCCAGGTTGTCACCTGTGCTTCTGACCAGCTGGCTATAAATCGAAGGTTCCCATGATCCCCTCCTCAGGTTTGATAATTTGTGAACTCACAAAACTCAGGAAAGTCCTTTACTGACAATTACAGGTTTATTACAAAAGCTACAACTCAGGAGCAGCCAAGCGGAAAAGATGCACAGGGGCAAAGTATGTGGGAAGGGGCACAGAGCTACCACACCCTCTCTGGGCACTCCCCCTTCCAGCACCAACCCAGAGGTTCTCTGAACCCCGCTGCTCAGGGTTTTCGTGGTGGAATATGCCATATACAGATGATCCTTAGATCGCGCTGTTCTTTAAAAGGAGCTAGACGGAATTCGGCATAAGAAAACACTGCTACAGCACTTGAGGGCTGCTGCCTTCCTAACCTTCGCTGTGACCAGCACCAGAACACCTTCTTTGTCAGAAGCATCGTTGCTTATCATATTTCTTAGCTTACCCCATAAAAATGTTAAATTCCTACTATTTTAGATTCTCTTCTGTTTATATTATCTTTAGTTTTAATTCTTGGTTTACAAAGTGTGTTAATTTTTCTCAGCTAGCTCCTTTTGATCATTTCAACATGTTTACTTGTTTCAAACTTTTATCTTTCCTGTTTTAATTGTTTAAATGTTTTTCTCAGGTAAAATTCTTTTTAACCTTATCATTCTTGTCTTATTTTCTTCCTCTTTTTCTTTTAAATATATTGATAATTTTTGTCCCTTTGATATTATAGTTTTCTAATTTTATCTTTTATCTTCTTTTTATATCCTTGGTTTATAAATAGCAAACAAGAAATCTAGTAATGGAGACAGATTCATAAAGTTTTGCTGATGAATTGGTCACAGATGGAGAGGGAAAGAAAGGAATTAGTGTTGAAACCCAGCATTTTAGCCCCAGCAAATGGGTGAAAAAGGGTGTGATTTACTAAGGTGGAAAAACTGAGAGAGGAATATGATGGAAGAGAAAAATTTAAGAGTTTCTTCTCTATCACCACCACCACATAATAAAAGAGAGAGCATTTTAACACTAAAAAAAAAGACATAAGTGCAGATATTTTTAAATGGATACTTTTAGTTTTCTGAAAAATTCACTAGATAGTCTATTTTTTCTTTCTCATTTTGCTGTGATTGCTGAAAACTTCTGGCATTTGGGAATACCTGCTGTCGATAATGGAAAGTTTTATATTTCGGGAAAGCTCACTGTGGTCCCATACAGGGAAGATACTGAAAAAGGCTGAAGACAGAAAGCTCCATTAGAATGGAAGCTGTGGATGTCGACTACAATCTGGATGAAGTAAGGAAGAAGGATCTACAAATATGTTGACAGGGAAGCTAGTGGTTGAGGAAGTTTTGTGTGGCGTCAGTAACGTAGATCAAGGAAGCCTGCTGA
The DNA here is from genome assembly GCF_021613505.1 of Equus quagga. Taxonomy (NCBI): domain Eukaryota; kingdom Metazoa; phylum Chordata; class Mammalia; order Perissodactyla; family Equidae; genus Equus; species Equus quagga. Next base: position 59,254,417 of record NC_060270.1, read on the forward strand.
GTGTGAAGCGGTGGAGCCGTGTTTTTTGAAAAGTGATTAATGAGTTAAATATGGTATCTAGTTGTCTTAATAGACATACACAATTTTCTGAGCTTCAGAGGACTGTCCAGACCACATGTTGTCCTTACTTAGTATTATGTTTGATTTAGTGTGGCTCTGGAGAGCGCACCACTCTAAAGATTTAGTTGAAACAAAAGTAATAAAATAGCAGTAATTTGTAAATGTACTAGACACATCTTAAATACATCTTCATCAATGAGGTCATTAGTTCCTTAAAAGCAAAAGTGTCTTCTTTTTCGTACAAAGGTAGCCCGTTATTTCGTTGAAAGGAGCCCACGCCCTGGAGACCAGCACTGCCAGTCTCCCACCCTCAGCTTCCTCACCTGCAAAATGGGGCAATGACGTGCAGGTCATAGGATTTCTGAGGCTATTCAATGAAATAGGAGGTGCGTAAAGAAGAAGTGACTTTACACGTGTTGGCTAACCCTATCTTCCTCTCCTTCCTGCTCCAGTGCCCAGGGCTGGTGCATACAGAGGGAACGACCCATGGCCTCGTTCAACGAACGACTGCAAGACGCGGGACTAAAAGAGCTTCTTATTTTGGTACTTATTTCCAAGTTCCAACATTGGACCGCATAACTCCAGCACCCGTAAAGTGGATGGTCAATAAGCTTTTCTTAACTAAAAAAAAAAAAAGCACACCCTCTAAACTACAAATCCCTGCGGCCTTCTGAAAGCGGACAAGTTGAGCCGCTGCCGGGAATCCGGAAGTCGGGCCGCTCTGCCAATCACGTCGGGAAGCCTACGACGCGGCGCCGGGCCGGCCAATCCCGGGGAAGCTGCCCCGCGCCGCGCGGCGCCGAGCCCGCCTCCGCGCGGACGCTGACGCGGCGTTAGAGGCAGGGCGGCCGTGGGGCGGGACAGAGGCCTGCTCTCGGCTGCGCGCCCGCTGCGGCCTCCAGCTCCCTCTCTGGCCCGGGCTCCGACCCACGATGGCTCCCAAAGGCGGCTCGAAACAGCAGTCCGAGGAGGACCTGCTCCTGCAGGATTTCAGCCGCAACCTCTCGGCCAAGTCCTCCGCGCTCTTCTTCGGGAACGCCTTCATCGTGTCCGCCATCCCCATCTGTGAGCGCCGGGCGGGCGGGCGGGCCTCGGAGGGCCTGAGGCCGGGGCCGGTTCTCGCTCTCCCCGCGCTCGGCGGCGCGGCGCTGCAGGCTGCGTGCTCTCGTCGGGGGGCAGGGCGCGGGGCGCAGGGTGGCGGGCGCGGGGGGGGCAGGGCGCCCGGTGGCGGGGCGCCGGGGAGTAGGGGCGGGGCGCGCAGGGTGGCGGGGCGCGGGGGCGCTGGGGAGCAGGGCGCGGCCTCCCGGCGGGTCCCCGAGGCCCTCTGGACGGCGCGCAGCCCCGGGCCCGGAGGCGGCCCGAGCCTGGGTTCAGACGCCCCGGGATGAGAGCTCGTGCCGGCACCGTGCGAGGAGCCTGTAGGCTGCTCTCCGTCGGCACCACTGTAGTTCCGAGATTTTGAGCTTTATCGTGGCTCGTTTCGGAGAAACTAACGAATTAGCCGAGAGAAGGTTCGCATTGCCGCGCGCACTGAATGAGGAGTGGAGCGTCGGGCGACCGCTTCACCCTGCTGAGCGTCCTTTTCCTAATCTGATGAGAGGGGTTGGGCCAGCGATCTCCCTTCTTTCAACTTTTCATGTTCCTGTTATTCTCGAATTCTCACTTGGGTGGGAACACTGCAGAATTGGCCAAGGTTGTGTTTAGACCTGGGGGTTCCCGAATTTGCGTCTCCTGTCTCCCCCCGCGCTGCGTCGGGCGGCCGAGTCCAGCTTTAATCCCCGTCGGCCTTATCCCCGCGGCGTGGAGCCCGTGGCCGCCCGCCCGCCCGCCCGAGCTGCCCGCCGTCGGGTGGCCGCCACGTCAGCGGGTGACCCGTGGCTCGGGCGGCGCTGCGCGCGGGGTGGGACGGCCTGTGTTGAGCCTGATAGTACCGCGATGCACAAAATTTGGTCTGCATCGTGACTTTGTTGAGCCAGAGTTTATAATTTTAGAAGAAGCAGAAATCTCTTCTGGACTAGTAATAGGAAGGTCATGTGTTTCAAGGGTTCTCTACTGAGAAGACCTGACACTAACTCTTCCCTGGCTGTCCCACGTGCGGAGCTCCTCATTCATTGCATTGGGTTCCCTAGCTCGGGCCGTATTTTGCCGGGTTTAGCTATGATTAATTCAGCAGGCCTTTGTAACCGGGTTGTAACATTTTGTTCCTTTTGTACCCCTCGCCCCTTTTATCTTAATTCAGGGTTATATTGGCGAATATGGCACATGGATCTCGTTCAGTCTGCTGTTCTGTATAGTGTGATGACCCTCGTAAGCACTTACTTGGTAGCCTTTGCCTACAAAAATGTGAAATTTGTTCTTAAGCACAAGTAAGTATATTTCTCAAGTGAAAGTATGTTACATGTTGCATTTTTATATTGTACAATGTCTTAAAGACCGTTTGTGTGTGTATTGATTTCAGTAAGCATTAATTTGGGAGAGATGTATCTGTATTTTTGGGAGAAGGCACATTGATGCTGTGAAAATTATGAACTCACTGAAGCAGAGACGGTGCTTCTGACAGTGCTGTGAAGATAGGTTTTGAAGGTGGACTGGAGCGGTTAAGCACTAAGCTTTATCAGAAAACAAACCCACCAAGGAGACTAACATTTCAGAAGCCAAATGCAATTCTTTCAGGAGAGAATTGTTCTGTGGGTCGCCGTGTATCATTTTTGAATGGGAAAGATGTGTTCTGTTTTTATTTTTTATTGAACTCTGATATTTTTAATGCTAATTACATTTTTCTTATAAATGTATGAAAATGTAAAAGATTACCATATTTCTTTTAAGATCATACATGTTATAAATTATATCATTATTTTAGCGGTAGCTTTTGGAGAAGAAAAGCCAAGCCTTACAATGATAAATTTATACATTAATTATAAGCACTGATATGCTCTGGTTTCATAAAGGTTGAAATGTTGGGGGGAATGATCTAGACTTAGGGAAAGATGGTGACGTTTGTTATTTGCAAGTGCTGTGGTCCTCGAGGGCAGCAGGTGTAAGCTGGTGCTTAATTGGACACAGAGAGGGAGCCCTTCCGGGCTGCTTTCACACTTGAGTCAGGAGAGCGGGATATTTCTCCCCGTCCTCACTGGAGCCTTCTCGGTGCTATACTTCTTTGGAAGTACGTTCTTAAAGGCTCTTGGAATTTTACTGAGACTCAAAGTAGCATGCTTACTTCACAACTCACCATGGCCTTTTCTTTTCTAAGTGTATTAAAGCCAAATTCTCCCAAGGTTCTGGAGTGCAAGTCGTCTGCTGCCTCCCAGTCTGGCCTCATCCTTCAGAGCTGGGCCTTAGCTCTCCTGACTCAGCCTTTGTACCTGACTTGTGCCCTCCCTCATTTAGGATCGGCTCCCTTCCTTTCCCATTCTGACATGTCTGTTATGTTAAGACTTAGGGATCTTTTCCAGAGAAATCCTAAGTTTGCTGTCCCTATGTTAAGGCTCTTTCTGCTGGCAAGGAATAGAAACACACTGAGATGATCTCAGTTAAGGATTTATAGTAAGGAGGCCAGAAATGACCTCAGCACCTGACAGTGGCCTCAGCAGCTTCTCCCCTGCTATTCTGAACCCATAGGAGCTTAGGTTGTTTGTGGCTGCGGTTCTGCTAGACCAGCAGAGTGATCGAGTAGTCTTTGTCATCTTTCTGTTTGGCAGCCCCTCTTCATCAACTGCCACTCCAGGATTCAGCCCATATCCACCTCTGCTGTTCTTGGCTGGCTGTCTTGTGAGGCATGGCCATCCGGGTAGTGAAGCCCTCAGAAGTGGGCATCTTGTGTGACCCATCCTCTGTCATTCCCCTTGGACTCAGTCCCTTTGCGACTTGGTGTTTTTCACTTGTTCTGCATATCATTTTTCATTCACCTTGTTGGAGTAAAAATCATGTTCTTTTTACCTTCTCATTTCTACTTTAGGCTTCTGGAGGGCAACTGTCATGTCTTTTGTTTTATATTCTTTACAACGGTTAATGGTACATTTTGTTCAGTAAAATTTCAATGAACTTACTGACTTGAGACTCCCTCAGAGTGGAATTCTTTTTAGTTATAGCTTTGGTTTAGTATTAAATATTGCCACTGACATCGAAACTCCTCCAGATTTGCAAGATGGTTAAGGCTCAAAGACCCAGGGAGATGCTGAGTCTGGGTGGGTGTTGGTAGTGGAGGAAGATGACTTTAGAGTGGACAGTCTGGGTGTCAGTCCTGGCTCTGATGCTCTCAAGTGTATAGCCTTGGGCATACATTTTACCTCTCTAGACTTCAGAGTCCTGAGCTGTAAATTGGGGCTAGTAGTGGTACCTCATGGGTGGTGAGGATTAAATATGGTAGTATGTGTGGCTTGTTAAGCATAGTCTGGCACATAGTAAATGCTTTCGAGCAGTGTTGGAGAGGCAGGAGTGCAAGAGCCCTTAGGAACTTTATTTTTTTTAAAGATTGGCACCTGAGCTAACAACGGTTGCCAATCTTTTTTTTTTTCCTGCTTTATCTTCCGGCCCCCCCCCCCCCCCCCCCACATAGTTGTATGTCTTAGTTGCAGGTCCTTCTAGTTGTGGCAGGTGGGACGCCACCTCAACGTGGCCTGACGAGTGGTGCCATGTCCACGCCCAGGATCCAAACCCTGGGCCGCCACACTGGAGGGCGCGAACTTAACCACTCGGCCACGGAGCCGGCCCCAGGAACTTTTTTTAAAGGTTGCATAACTTGCAAGATGTTTGCAAAGATGTTTTTAAAGATATTAAATAGAAACTAAATAGTATTTTTTTTTTTTATTCTGAAAAGATTGTGACATACTGATGTGAAAAATAATAGAAGAGATGCTGTTGATTTTGTGGGTTATCTCAGGGCTGAGTGCTGGGCCGCTGTGGTGACCCCTGTGTTGTTTTAGAGCACTCGGCACTGAGGGAGGTTTGTTATCTAAGATATCTAAGAGCCCTAAGACGGCGGGGGGGGGGGGGGGGGGGCGTGCGGTAGGGCAGTAGGGCTGCTGCTTCCTGAGCTGCAGTAAACCTATAGTGGAGTTGTTACACCTGGTGAGGTGAATATAGAATTTTAGACCTAGAAGAGAAACTAGCTAGATGCCCGGTTCAGTCTCTTCAGGAAGATTTGTCACGTAGACAGATGATTAACTGTTTGTTCCAAAGATGCTTAGAAATAACCAACTCTTGAAAATAGTTAATTCCTGTGTCCCAGCATCCTGACAGTTGAGGCGGCGTGTGTGTTTTCCTCTCTTCAGCTTAGGACGATTTCTGCTGTAAACCATGTGTGTTTCTTTTCAATTGGCCTTTCTTAGAAAAAAGGGGTCTCATGTGAAGTTCGAGAGACACTTACTGTGTGCCTGGTCTGCTAGAGAGGTTCAGAGGTGAGTCCTTGCCCTTGAGCAGTACGTTTACATAGTAAAGTGAGTCTGGTGAAGTTGGGTCTCTGGAGGAAGAAGTACATTCTGGTGTCCTGGAGTGTCTGTCTGCCCCTCAGCTGCCTTTTTGTGACGTTTCAGAACTTACTTCCTTTCATCTATTTTTCTTAGACGGACTGATTTTACTCCCTCTGGTTTTCAATTTGTGGAAAAATACATTAGTTGAAGCTGACTAAGGGTTTTCTTTTTAACAATGTTGATTCTAACTTGGTTCTTGAGTGGGAGAGAGAGATGGAGACACAGCTAAACTAGCCAGAGTTTGTGCTTAATTTGTGTGCCAGAAGCTCACATGGTTGAAGAAAGGTTGAAAACTGTTACCTTGGATGACCTCGGCTTTCTTTTCAGGAATCCTTCCTGATTCCTCCACAGTCCTCGGGACACTGACTGGAAGTAGATGTAGCATAGTAATGGGGGATCAATGAATGGAATGTCAAGTGAACGTGTTTCTGTCTCTGTGGTCCACATCTTGTTGCTGTTAATACGTCTCAGTCTTGTGTTGAATGTTTTCATAGTGGGACTGTGTAGGTAATTGTTGTATTTTGCTTGTGAAGATCAGTTATTACTTTTTCTTCTGTATTTATGTATTATGTATTTATGTGTTACGTATTTATGGCTAGTCAGTTTCTCCTATATTATGAAAAATAGACCATGTTGAATTTAAATGTCATAATCTTTGGGAGGCTTTCTGAATTTCATCATAGTTGAGATTTTATCCTCTTTCACTTTTATAACCCCGTCTGATAAAATTCACCTTATAGGTTTTTTGATGAGTATACATTTAATTTTTTTCTTATCTGACTCATCACTGAGGATTCCGATCTGATCTGTTGAATAACACATCCAGCCTTTTGTGACTGATTCTGTAATTATCTTTTGGTGCAACCCTCATACCAGTGGTTCATTTAACCAAAGTGGTGTGGTCAGTCCCTGACTATGTGGTATTACTTCTTTTTAGTGAAATCGTCCTTTGGAGTGGAGTTAAAAGCTTTACCTTAAGATGTTACAGCTGTTAATTCCCTTTGTTTTTTTAAGCCTCATTTTCTCTCCTGTTACTTACTGGAATTGAACTCATATCATTTGCTAGTGCCTTATCAAATTTATTTACCCTATAATTTAACTGTTCAATAAATAAATTTATAGGGTAAAACAGTGGAGTTATAATGATTCATAACTAAATTGTGCTAATAGCATTTGACTTTTATTTTCACTTTAAATACCTAAACTTTGGAAATCAAAACACATAACTAATCGACTACGTCTTGGAAGTTTCTTGAACTCCCTCTCTTTTGGCTAGTACAGTGTAAAACTTGGAACTTGTTGTCCAGCTTATTTTCTTGAAATATAAAGTATTGTACAGTTGCCAATACAAAATATGAGTACAGAGTGTTTCGGAGAGAGAGAGCATGGTGTTCACTCCTGGAGCGGGTGGAAACTTTTTTCTTTTCCTTCTAGAGTAGCACAGAAGAGGGAGGATGCTGTTTCCAAGGAAGTGACTCGAAAGCTGTCTGAAGCCGATAATCGGAAGATGTCTCGGAAGGAAAAAGACGAAAGGTTTGACTCCTTATTTGAAGTGTTTGTGATAACCAAAAACGGGGATACTGTGTATAAAATAAGCTTTAGATTTCTGCTCAGAGAACGTAGATGTTGGAGTTGTCTGAGGTACACGTTAGAATTGTAGACAATGTAGTCATGGGAGCAATAACCACTGACTTTTTGAGTGTTTCTTACTATCAAATACTCTTCTCTGTGCTGAGCACAGTTCGTTCATTCCTCTGAAGAGCTCTGTGAGGTAGGTTCTCTTGGTTCTCCGTTTTACACCTGAGGGAACTGAGGTGCAAGGGCTCAGGGACTTGCCCTCCGCCGGCGGTTAGTGGGTGGAAAGCCCGCAGTGAGAACGGGCCGGCAGGCGGGCGGGTGGAGAGCTTGTGCTTGTGACCACTTTGCTGGAATCGAGAGGCCTGCAGGGCCTCGTCCAGTGCTGCCTCTGCCGCTCGATAGCTGTGTGACCTTGAATGTCTCACCTGACCTCTCTGGGTCTGAAGAGTTTAGTGTTGTGTGTTAGCGTTCTTAGATGGTGGTATTTCTGTTGCTGAGCTTCCCCAGGGACATCCAGTTTTTGGTTATCTGCATTGGTTGGGAAAAAGAAGAAAACTGGGTTTGTCTCCTGTCGCCTGATTCTGTGCCACATTTGTTAGTCCCCACTCCAGTTTTTCCTGCCAACTGCTCTTAGAAGGCTTAATAAAGAGCATAACGTCTGAGTAGCAGCAGCCTCTGAGTGATGGAGTCAGCTTGGGCTTAAGAGTTGCCAGATGGTTCAGTAGAGTCATGTGTCGAGGTTGTTTTCATGGATCTTAAGTTTTAGTATCTACAGGGTGCTTTGTGAAATGAAATTTTTTCCCCACTTTGCTCCATAAAGGCTTTGTGGGGACTTGTAGTATTCAAGTGCACATAAAACAAAACAGTACAATTTTAAAAGATCAGAAACTGTTTGAAAAGTAAGAAAATGTGGGTGAACAAGGACCTCGGGGTTAGTTATAGCAGTTGGGCACTGAACTTAGCTCGAGCCTGCTAGTGTCGGGGGAAGCGTCTGAGGCCTTACAGCTTTCCTGATCCGATGGGAGGCCACATGCGAGTCCTGAAAAGAAACTTTCTCGGCACTGAATCTTGGAAGGACTTTACCACGTGCATCCTTAATTAAGGGACACTGAGTAACTTAATGAACAATGTCTTCTACCGTGGTTTTGGAAAGGCACCAAAACATTTTTGAAATGGTTTCTCCTATGGATTCTTTATAAAACTGAAGGCATAATATTAAGATCATGACAATGAAGGCCCTTCTTCAGGGAACAGCTAGAATGTGGTTTGGGTGCATAGCTTTCTGATTGCAACTATTTGCATAGGGATAGAGGTTAGAGAATCTAGAAAACTTTTAAAAAAATTTTATATTGAGGTGCTGGCCCCGTGGCCGAGTGGTTAAGTTCGTGCGCTCCGCTGCAGGCGGCCCAGTGTTTTGTTGGTTCGAATCCTGTGTGCGGACATGGCACTGCTCATCAAACCACGCTGAGGCGGCATCCCACATGCCACAACCAGAAGGACCTACAACGAAGAATATGCAACTATGTACTGTGTCAGTGGAACCATTGCTGATGAGGGCATTTGGGGGTCCTAAATGTTTTCAAAATGCACCAGGATATAGGTGGACTAGAAAAAGTTCCAAAAGCTGTTAGCCAGTCTTGATTGTTTATACACTGACACAAACACATGGTCATATTGGAAGCTGGCGTAACCTAAAGGATTGAGCCGCTTCTTTCGTCAAAACTGTTTTGAAGTTGGCTCTGATTCAGGGCATGACAGGGAGTTAGGGAGAAGCACTGTGATGGGGGTGGGGTAATTTAAGCATCCTTAGTAAAGGCATGCTAGTAGCCTATTAAGGAACCTGTCTTGACTGGGTCTTGTGCCAGAGTCTTAAAAACAGAGATTCTGGAATTGTTCTGAGTGTTTTCCAGCATTAAACTATGTTGGGACTATGCTTATTTCTGAGCTGTTGTTGTCTTTTGATCGACACCAGTGTTGGAATAGTATAATGTATTTCCTCTGATTCAAAGTCATGTATGTTTTTTAAATTTACCTTTAAGCTTCTCTGAAATCAGAAGCTGTTTTATAGTTGTTGGTTGCATTTAATGTAATATCCTTCATTTCTCCAAAACTTAAAGTAAATCGAAGATTGATTAAGTTGATGGTATCCATAGAATCAAGGAAATATGGTATATGTATTAAAGACCACAAGTTCTTATGATGGAGATAAGGTCCTGATACCCTTCATTTAGCTCCTTGATAGCCAAGTTTGTTGACTTTGGATTAGAATATTTGTTGAATAAAACCTGGCATTTACAAATGACATTAGCTTTAGGATTAGTGCTGTCTTTAGGATTGGTGAAAGGTATCACCTGGCCCCAGAGTAGTGTACCTTTTGAGGGAACAAAGCATCTATGGCAGTGGCTTTCAGCCTTGTTGATAATGACATGTAGTAAAAAATAATTTTACCTTTGAACAAATATACTCATAGATAAGACACGTGCAAATGTGTCCCAAAACAGTAATTACCCTACTGTGTGATGCACTTGATACTTTCCTATTTAATTTCTTAAAAAAAATGCTAGTCTTGGGGCCGGCCCGTTGGTGCAGCAAGCAGTTAAGTGCACACATTCCACTTCTCGGCGGCCCGGGGTTTGCCGTTTGGATCCTGAGTGTGGACATGGCGTAGCTTGGCACGCCATGCTGTGGTAGGCGTCCCACGTATAAAGTAGAGGAGATGGGCACGGGTGTTCGCTCAGGGCCAGGCTTCCTCAGCAAAAAGCGGAGGACTGGCAGTAGTTAGTTCAGGGCTAAGCTTCCTTAAAAAAAATAAATGAGATAAATAAATAAATGGATTTTACAGAAGTTAGAAAATCCTCCTGATGATCAAGCAGATTCTTTGTTTGAATTAAGATGGCTAGAGATAGTTACAGCCAGGTCTGCTTCTGCGAGACCACACTCGGTTTTTCTCCTTGGGCTTGTCTAAGGTGTAGGATTGAGGACTGGGTCTGTAGGCTCTAGAGTCTCAAGCCAGCAGCCCAGGGAAGCTCTCTCAGGCTGCTGATCATCGAGTTTGTTTTAGGTGAGGACGTAGAGAAAGATGCCTGTTTTAGCTGGTGACGAAACGAAGCCAATTGCAGTTAATCAGTCCTTCCTCCAAAGCTCTGGCTGCCTGGGAAAAGGGAACATACCCAGAAACTGTTTTCCTCAGCATCAAAGAGTGAAATAGCATTGTCAGCAGGAAAAAGGGGACCGTTCTGATTAAGTTGAATATTAAAAACATATTGTGTGGGGCCGGCCCCGTGGTGTGGTGCTTCAGTTCGGCAGCCTGGGTTCGTTTCCCGGGCGGGGACCTACCCCACTCGTCAGCTATGCCGTGACAGCGACTCACATACAAAATAGAGGAGGATTGGCACAGATGTTAGCTCAGGGCGAGTCTTCCTTGAGCAGAAAAAGTGGAAGATTGGCAACAGATGTTAGCCTAGGGCCAATCTTCCTCAACAGCAACAACAAAAAACACACACATTCTGCCCAGCGCACTTAAGGAAAAACTTATTTTATAATGAGCTAGAGCCATTGTGGTATTGAAAATTTTTACTACATATTTATGAACCTGATTAACTTGTTTCTGTGTCTGCAGAATCCTGTGGAAGAAGAATGAAGTTGCTGATTATGAAGCTACAACCTTTTCCATCTTCTATAACAACACCCTCTTCCTGGTCTTGGTCATTGTTGCTTCCTTCTTTATCTTGAAGAACTTCAACCCCACAGTGTATCCTTTGAAAGATTGGTATCTTTTTTAGAAGTCTGGAAACAGTAGTTCATTTGGTTTTGATTCGTCTGAGTATTTTAGTGGAAAGAAAAACTTCATGGGGAGTCAGTCGATTAAATAGCACTGTGACCCTTAGGCAGGTTTCTGGACATTTAAAATAAGGGCTTTTAGTTTAATTTAAAGTTCTTTTAAGTTTATAAATTATGACTTCATGATAAATAGCAAGTATTACAAAGCAGTCTTACATACATGATTATATATACCTGCATCTGTAAAAAGAGTTGCAAGGAGTGAAAGCAGACTTGTCTGCTTGTGTAGCTGCGGGCGCAAGTCCACGTGTCTGCTGATGCTTGGCACTTTGGGGTTGGGTGGATAGCTGGTGTAGTTAGAGGCACATTTCGTCATGTCTGTGCTCACTGTCAGGCTGCTCTTAGTTGAGCTTTGGGGCAAGAATCAGTCTTCTCTTGTTAAGGTAATTTATTCAAGGTGTTATCCAGGGATGGGAGGCAAACTTTTAACAGTTGGAGGTTCTGCTGTAGTTATATATCAGACACCCTTTGGCTTGTGTCTTCTGCGAATGCTGTTGGCCCCACGGTCTGAGAGGAGCTGAGGGCTATCGGCCCCTCCCCACTGCCCCAGGCCAGCTGTAGCCAAAACACTGAGACAGTCGGGCGGGAGACTTAGTTCTCCTTTGCCCCTGGGGGGAAAACAAGTCTCTTCTTCTTCCCCGTGTTCTTTGATCAGCTCCACTCCTGAAGGTTAAATAGAGTTCAGATGTTTGCTTTGTCGTCATGTGTTCTACGTTTCTGTCTCAAGTGGTTTTTTTGAATTGGAGCACATTTCCGGTGAATGTTCTTCCTTCTTTGTAGTCTTCTGGCTTGTCACTTGTGTCTGCAGACAATGAGACTGCACGTCACTGTCCTGCAGTGTGTCAGGAGGGAAGCACTGCAGTCCAAAGTGATGGGCTCTATTTGTTTTGTTGAGAAACGAATTTGGGGTTCTTAATTTCTCCTTAACATTAAATTCTTACAGGAACTACATTTTATCCATAAGTGCTTCATCAGGCCTCATCGCCCTCCTGTCTACTGGCTCCAAGTAGACCGTGTCAGCATTGCCCCCGGTGTTGTGTCTCTGGGTGGCCTGTGGGCCGTGGAAAAGTAGCAGGTGGCCAGCGTGGGGGACACACACGATGTTTTATAGTCTGGAGGTTGAGGGTTTGAAAAACCAACAAAATGTAATTCAGTATTTGTTTATTGGCTCTATTTTGACAGATTGTTGAAATTAAATGAAAGGGAAACTCAGAGTACCAGGACATTTATTAAAAGACAAAAATTCTCTCTCAATGTACTATAATCACAAGAGGAGAAAATAACTTGTTTCTTTAATCTGTCAGAGGTCACAGTAACCTGGAGTGAGCTGTTATTATTTATAATAGTAGCAAGAAGTTAAAAACTGGTTCTGTATGTTCCAAGCACAATATTACAACTTTTTTGAACCATAAATATCAGAATGAATTTTTTCCCCTTGGGATTGAACAGAAGCCTCATGTTTACAAGTCTCTGAACTGTGATTTGAAATAACTGAATCCAAGTTAAAAACACGGTTTCTCCAACTTGGGGAAGAAAAACTTGTGGAAAAGTTCTTTTTTTTTAAAGAAGAAAGGCAGCCAGGGTAATAACCTAAAAATAGCGTGCACACACGAGAGTTGTCCTGTGGGTTAAAGCACACAGTGTTCAGCGGTGGGGCTCTGACCTGGTAGCCAGGGAGGTCAGCGTGACCCTGCTGTGTTGGTTTGCCCTGTTAAGAGGCTGGAGCCATTGTTTTCCCTGAGCAGAGTCTCACACCAGTGGAGGAATGTTGAGTAAGAGAGAGAACCACTTTCCTGAATATCGACCTGTCAAAGACCGAAGTAAATTTTGTTCCAGAATTCTAAGAACACTTTAAGGAGTTACAGTGGTTTTAGTGCTTGTTAGCATTTTTCCATTAGGACTTTTAGTAAATTTGACCCTTTGGTCCACAGGTCCTCATAGATTGTGAGACTCTCTTCAGCCCTTGAGGGTCCAGCCAAGAGCGGTCTCTTGCATTTTTTAACGAATGTATGTGCAGATACTATCGTTTTCTGTGTGTGCCATGATTTAAGAAAGTTGGGAAGGCTCTTCTTGAACCTGTATCCACTTAAAAGGTTATGGAATCACAGGTGACAGTCGGTTTCACATTCCTGTTAACTTCTGACCACATCTAGTAATTTCCTACAAGCAGTACGTCAAAGGAAATAGCACGTTACTAATGCCTAATCTTAACTTTAATCTTTGGTTTCCCCTTCTAAATTTAAGATGGATGTTGCAAATAATATTCGCTGTTTTACTTAAAAGTTTATAGAAAGGTATTCGTCAAGAGTTCATCTTCCACTTGCATGCTGTTGCATGTTCTGTAAGGCCACATCCACGAACTTGGAAGGAAGAGGAGGGGCAGGAGTACATTTGCATAGCGACCCGGATTGTCTCCAGTTGAGCGTTCTATCTCTCATAGCTCCTAGAAGTTTGCGGTTCATCCTTTGGTGCGTTATCCATTTGCCGTCACTAGGTGACACGGAGTGAGCGGGGAAGTCAGCAGAGATGTGCTGAAGGGTAGTCTCACACGTAAGAGCTTTTTAGTTATTTTAACTTTTTTTTCCTGTCAATAAATAATGAGGTCAGTAGTTTGATGGTGGCATGGGGTTTGTGTACCAAATGCATTTGCTTACTTGACAAAATGACTCTGACAAACCATCAGTGTGGACTGTTTGTTACCAGAGCTGGGCCAAGTACCTTTTTAAATAGCTGGTAAAAACATTGTCGCTAGATGGCAGTGCCTGTATGGATGGGGGAAATTGCCGCCATTCTCTAATACAGTGTAGCTGAGACGGGGTGGTGAGATGGGGCATCAGCTTAATACTCTTCAAAGAATTTCTTTTGACTTAATAAATTGAATAATTTGTAGAAAAGCAAGTAAGCAAAATTGGGTTTTGGTCCTGAATTTTTCCTATAGCACTTTTTGTTTTTAATCCTGATAATGGTTTTTGGCTTTCTGTGCCCTGTTAAGTGTTAAAGCGTATTCTCACAGTCCACAGTCTCGATGACAGATATACTGCACCGGGACTTAGGCTCAGGACATGCAGAAGAGCGGAACGGCAGCGTGGCACGTGGAATTAGGATGTGCTGAATCTGGTTCAGGGAAGAAAAACCTGCTGTGGTAGAATTTTTATCCTAAAAAGACCCTGTTATCTAACACCGTCCGGTAAAGGGGTTCTGCTACAATTGAGGTGCAAAGTGGTTAAATTCCTATTTTTTCACACTCCTGTGATAAGTGGAGGCTTAAAGGGTTGGAACATTTACATTTCCCTATTTTTAGTTTCCTCATTTACAACTGAACAAAACTTAATAAAAATCTCCGATTAAAATTAGCCAGTAAAAATTTACTGGTAGTCCTATTTGGTGTATTATTCTATCGTGGAAAGAGTAATTTGAAACAAGGTTTGAAGTTAACTGAAAGATGGAGGTTGGATTCATACCCAAAATTCTTGTGGAAGGTCTTATTAAGTATCATTAAACTTTGATTTTTTAAATTTATATTTTCCCTAGACTTCTTTATAAGAACCACGTGAATAAGTACATCATCTTTATTACATTATTTCACATTAACCTGATTTTGATTTCCCACACACATGGATGTGCATTTTGTGGTTACTGATGTGCCGTGTGGCAGTGACGGGGTCGTGTGGTTATACTACAGAGCAGACCATCGGGCCTCTGCCGGTATGTGCCTGCTGTGCCCTCCTGCCCACCCATGTCTGTTTTCAGTGTCGTGCCCATCGCTGCTGCTTCTGGAGACATGAAGGGAGGGGAGACAGACAAGACCACCGCGAGAACCAGTCTGCAGACAGATGTGTTTGGGCTGTAAGAGGTCATCTCTCACCCCCGTGGACTTCCAAGCAGGGCAGTTAGTTGAAGATGAGGAGGGCGTTTTGAGTGGTTGGTTTAGATTTTCATAGAGATGTCACTAGCCTTAATGAGTTTTCATTGCATCTCTGATCTTTCCCTCTTAACTGATCCTGAATTTGGATTCATGCCCAAGCTTTTTTTTTTTTTTTTTAATGTTATGATAGATTACAACCTTGTGAGATTTCAGTTTTACATTTTTGTTAGTCATGTTGTGGGTACACCACTTCCCCCTTTGTGCCCTCCCCCCACCCCCCCCTTTTCCCTGGAAACCACCGATCAGATCTCCTTATCAATATACTAACTTCCACCTATGAGTGGAGTCATATAGAGTTCGTCTTTCTCTGACTGGCTTATTTCGCTTAACATAATACCCTCGAGGTCCATCCACGTTGTTGTGAATGGGCCAATTTTGTCTTTTTTTATGGCTGAGTAGTATTCCATTGTGTATATATACCACATCTTCTTTATCCAATCATCAGTTTCTGGGCATGTAGGTTGGTTCCAGGTCTTGGCTATTGTAAATAAAGCTGCGATGAACATAGGGGTGCAACGGACTCTTGAGATTTCTGATTTCAGGTTCTTAGGATAGATACCCAGTATTGGGATCATGCCCAAGCTTTTTTAACGTAAAAACATCATGGTTACTTTTTCATAAAGGTTTAAAGCTAAAGGAAGAAAGTCATTCTTAAAAGAGCACTGAAGTGGAGCATAGAATACTTGGGTTCTACACCTGGTTCTGCCATCAACTAGCAGTGTGAGTTTCAGTGAGTCCTTTCATCTCTCCAGGCCTGGTTTCATTTGCCAAGGAGAGGTGGCCTTGAAAGTGGCTAAGGTCCCTTGAATCTTTGACATCTATCTGATGACTTTTGGCACTTTATTGATGAAGATGAAGTGACAGTTCTTGAAGTGGGAAGGCAGTTACAGGCTTTCTAGTTTGCATTTCCTCTGACCAAGATTTCAGTATGTGGACGGCTGCTGCTCAGCTTACCTTTAGGAATGGTATATTCTCTGCCAAGGAATTCTTCCCAGAAAAGAAAAGAAAAAATGATAGTGCATGGAAATTCTTCTTAGAGATGTAACTGAAATGTATTTCTTATCTAGTATATTTACCATGGCAGATGATTCATATATTAAAAAAACTAGCTGTTTCCGTGGCTAAGCAGTACTGTTTGTATTTGGTTTTAATTTGTAGGCTCTTTTAAATGAGTTTGAGAAGCTATAACCTTAGTGCAGTGTATTTCTAAAAGCCAATGAGAAATGTATCTGTAGTAATCATTTTCTCCATTAATAAGAAAAAAAGTTTGCATTGCAATTTAAATCTTGCTAACTGCTTTCTGTTAGGTATCTTTCAGTGCAGCTTACCTGCCAACATAGTTTTTATTTAAATGATTTTTCCTGCCTGTTTATGGAGATGGATATATATAGTGCCTTAAATGAAAGATCAGATAAAAACAGATTAAATGTGCCAAATGCTTTTATTACTCTAAGCAAATTAATAAGTTAAATGACAGTTCCAATTAGACAACTTTAGCTCATTTATACATATAGTGGTTCACTGGATTGGTTGAATACACAATGAACAACTGAAAGTGATCCATTTCCATCATTAATCTGATACACTTCGGTAAAAACCCCGAACTATTTCCCTATTAGAATACTATTTTCCTATTAGAATTAGAATTCCCTATTAGAATAGTAGTAATCAAAAAGGAAATTTGTTGGTATTTCACACTAACATTTTAAGATTTAGAACTTAACTATGAAATACGTATCTGGAAATGATGGCAGAAAATAGCATTTAAAGCTGATAGTATATTTCTTCTGTAAGTCTCAAAGTGATTTCTGTATGGGAGACCTGCTGGTCAGAAAATTAAATTAGAATTTTGTACATGCTCAGATGTCCGAATAGAGATATAGGACCCCCCCCCCCCCCCGAACCCCGTGTTTTCTCCCTTGTTACAGGTACACACAATGCATTCTCATAGTTTTTTTCAAGTGGAATATTCATGAGGGTAGGGAGCCAATAGAGGCAGGGCTCGTTAGACCTCAGCTTCTGGTTGCAGCAAGGCCAGACTCCCCCTGACCCCCCCATCCATGCAGAGAGCTTTCATGCATGTGGTGTAGTGCAGGTAATGTGTTTATAGAGTCAGGAAGTTCTTCAACATTTGCTTTTCATTGGGCAAGTCAATTCACCCAGCATATGCTGAGTAGGAATAGCATTTTTCAGAAGGCCCCTGATTCACTTTTACGTTCATAACTCCTCAAAAACAGCAAATGTTATATTGTAAAAATCCCAGTGCTAATTAAACAGCAAACATGGGGCTTTCTGTGTATTTTACAGGTTTACTTAGAAAACTGAGCATGTGTATATTTATTTTTAAAGTTCAAATATTTAATCTTGCAGAAGCTGTGCCCACAAGCAGTCAAAAGTATAAAGCAGATTTTAATAAAATGTCAAAAATGAACACTTCATTGCAGATATACTTTATTCAAAGATAAGCTCCCACAGCAGTATAATCCTCCCTTTCATAAGTTAACCGCAATGTCTCTAAAGATTGGGGTGTGCGTCCTTTTACCATCTCTACATGTAAATAGACATGGCATTGTTAGCATCCTAATAGACTTCTTGGATAAATTGCTCTATGGGGTCATTCTTGGGGGCAAGCAACAGTGAATATTTAAAAGGTAGTGAGAGCAAATACCTAGGAATTTTCATTTTTTTGAATGACGAAAAAACTTGCTAACATGAATGTGAAAATAGAAAAAAAGTAAAGTTTCTCCTTATTCTCTCAAGCAAGACTTCTGAGTGAACAAAGGCTATTCTTTCTAATGCAGTCCACATTGCATCTGTGGCTTTTGTTCCTTTGAAAAAATATATCTCTACAGCCTTCTCTGAGTTACTAAATGCCTGAAGGTCATGTCTTCCCCTCCTACACTTCCCACTGCATAAGCATGAGGTGTACTGAGCAACGCAAGGACTGGCGACTCCTGTCCAAAGAAGAAAATAGAATGGAGTTTCTTGGTTGTGAGATTTCAGATGTGCTCATAATTCAGGTGCACAGTGGTAGCAACAGCAGACCCCTCAGGATCCGGGGACACTAGAGGTTGAGCAGCAGGCTGCTAAGGGATTCAGAAGACTGGCTAGTAACACCATTCTGTACTGGTGGAGACCGCTGTTGGAACCATGCGGCTCCTGCGGCTCCTGCACTGCCTTACGATCTGTAGTCCTTTTTGCTGTAGGGCTTGTTGCGCAGTATGTTATCAATCTCATTTACCACATGTGTTGTCATCTTTGGGAGAACCTGAGACCGTGAGAAGTACAAAGGATGTGGTTAGTGCTTGAAATTGGTTTCTTGTGCTCAATATTAAGCAAAGTCATCTTGACTTGTATACCTTTATAAACTGCAAGTAGAATGTACGCTCCCCACCAGACTGTAGGCTCCGTGAGGTCAGGGACCTTGTTGCATTCACCGCTGTACCTCCCGTGCCTGTAAGTGCTTGGCCCATATTTGGTGCTCGTAATTATTAGTTGACTGAGTAAATGAAGGCATAAGGTATAAATGAGGGCTCACAAAAATATATCCAGAGCTGCTGGATATATAATGCAAGCTGCATATGTAATTTTAGATTTTCTAGTGGCCACATTTATGAAAGTGGAAAGAGACAGGTGAAATTAATATGTAGTTTTACTCTATTATATCTAAAATATTTTGACTTGTAGTCCCTTTAGAAAATTATTAAGATCCTTACCTTTTTTTTAAGTACTAAGTCTTTCAAGTCCAGTGTACATTTTACACGTACAGCACATCTCCTTTTGGCTTAGCTACCTTGCATGCACTCAGTAGCCACTTGTGGCTAGAGGCTACGGTAGTGGACAGCACAAGTCTAGAGACTGGTGAGAGATTCTTTACCACTGGGTGTCAGAACCCTGGTAAAGGATGGCCAGGGCTTGACAGGCATCCCAGGCAGATGGAATAGCATGAAAAAGTGGACAGTCCATGAAATGGAGTGATAAGTATAGAGTGAGTGGTGGAGGTGTGGAAGTGGTAGGAATAGGGGGAAGAGAAGTTGGGGTAAAAAGTGTGGAAGGCCTTGAATGCCATTTTTTGGAGTTGTGACTATTCCTTAGGCAGTGGGGAAACTGTCAGGGCTTCTCAGCGGGGAGTGACCCCATCAGACACCTGGTGGTAGTCTGAAGGATGAGTTGGAGGAGATTGAAAGGGGACACAGATGTTAGCCAGTGACACCAAGGGCCTTAACTAGGATGGGGCGGTGGAGTAGAGAAGGGGAGTGGATCTGAGGCACTTTGAAAGAGGAAGATTTCAAGGCTGGGTGACCAGAAGGTTATTGATGTAGGTTCTAAGGACTGGAAAGCATAGGAGAAGTCATTTGGAGAAACTTTGGAGCAGGGTGTGTTGAGTGAAAGGTGCCTCTGGGAGTTCGTGTAGAAATGACTCGTAAGCAGCCTGGCCGCTGGAAGTGCAGCTGAGGAGCGTGGGAGGAGGGCTGGAGTCCAGGGTTTGCGAGTCATTTGCATGGACATGCTAATCGAAGCCCTGGGAAAGGAGGCCGGCGCAGGGGCTAGCGTTTATGGGGAGAAGTGGGCCAAGGGCACACATTACACCATAAGACGAGGGCCGGATGCAGACTTTTTCACAGGAATAGCCTGACCCTGTGTGGAGACTGTGGTGAAATACACTTATGACGCCCAATTTGCGGTTTCTGCCTCCCCCTTCCCCTGCTGCAATCGCCTTGGCCAGGGTGACCTGGTCTCACTCAAGTGCTGTCCTCAGAAACCTCAGGGCTTGGCAGAGCTGTGGAGCTACTCAGCCTGGGAAACTGGTTTCGGTTAACATTTTCCTAACCGAAGCTAAAGGGAGAGTTCGAGTTCCCACCAGCTGTGGAGTCTCAGAGGATCTGAACTAATGTATTATTTCAAGTGAGACTGCAACAGTGAGACCCAAAGCTAGAAACTAGATTTGTTGGAAGATTTGTGTCTCAAACATAGTGGGTTAGCCGTGTGAAGAAAAAATGTCTTCATTCATTACACCAAAATAAATCTCAGAAGAGATTTAAACATTAAAAAAATGAAAGCATATAAGTACTTGAATAAAACATGAAAAACACGGAGAGTGTTGGAAGACCTAAATTTTCAGGAGAAGCCATACATCCAGAATTTTATGTGAAATTGCCCAATTTTTTAATGTTGTCAACTGTTTTAAAACATTTTTATCTACTAGACATGACACAAATATCCCATGGGCCACCAGTTTTGCAACCTTGGTGTTATACTGACTAGAGTAATTGGTGGGTGAGGGGAGGCCTGGCCAGCAGGGCAGGGGCGGGCGGTATTAGGGAAGTCCTCCCAGGTTTGGGTCACTGTTGAGCTGGATCTTGGGGAGGGAGCAGGATTTTGTCAGACTGTGGTGGGGGACACTTTGCAGGCAGAGGACCACTATTACTTCTGGGGATCTGAGTAGTTCATTGCGGCTGGAGATTAGGATTCGGGGGAGGAGCGGGGAGCGGAGATGTGCCCTGGCTGTAGAGGGCCTGACTGCTCAGGGGCCCGGATCTTACTAAGGAGGTGATGGAGAGTCTCAGAGGGTTTTACAGCTGGTGGGGTGGAGGCAGTTCTACCCACTGTTTAGGTGGAAGTGGAGAGGACGGGGCCCTGTGCCGGCGATGGCGGGCTGCCTGCGGCTGTGGTTTCTCCTCTCTAGTCCCCCATCTCTTTTGGCTTTGATTTATACATGCTCCTCCAGTGTGTGCGCACCTTGGGCACATTCCACGCCTTGTTGCAGCTGCCTTCCTGTACCCATTAGAAATTTCCTTTCCTTCAACTGCTAGCACTACATGCTTTCTGTCCTGCAGCCAATCCCACTGCTACTGGGAACCCCCAGCCACCTAGTCTACTTTCATCATATCCAGGGGCCCAATGCCAGCTTGCCTAGGGCGGAATCTTGGGTATTGGGCTGACCAAGGTGGGAGTAGAAAGGGGAGGGGATGGTAAGCCCTGTGGTAGCAGCCTCCCTGTATGCATCACATCCCTCTTCCCTTACCCTTTGAGCATGGAAGCCCCATCCTGCCACCACCTGAGACTTGCTAGAAAGGAAATGCTTTGGGAAGGTGAGTGACTCAGAGTTTTCCTCTGAAATGTATCTTTAGCTTCCTGGAGTCTCCCACAGCCCAGGAGCTGCCTCTTTACCCTCCCCAGGCAGCGTTAACTCCCCCTGGGATGGCAGGGACCGCTCTGAATTAGCGTGACGGGAATCCTCAGTTCCTTCCTCTCCTTGCCAAGCCATCAGCAAGTCGTGTTGTCTTTCTTTCCACAGCCTCCGGAATCTGTCCACTTCACCTCCATGGCCACCGTCTTAATTTATCCACGCCCCATAACCTGTCACCTGGACAGCAGTCCTGGTCTTGCTTCATTCTACTTTCCATACAAAGATTGCCAGAGCAATCTTTAAAACTTCAAGTAATAGCATGTCCCTCCTCTTCTTAAAACCCTCCAGAGGATTCGTTCCATGTGGAACAAAACTGACCCCTCTCGTGTCCTGTGAGATCTCCCTGCCTGCGTCTCCAGTGCGTCGCCACCTTGCCATGCTGGCCTTAGGCTGGCAGCTCTGGGAAAAGCCAGGCTCCTTCCCGGCTCGGGCCGTCTGCACTGCTCTGCCTGTGTTTGCAGTGCTCTCTCCTGGGTTTCCACATCCTGCGTCCTCATCTTCTAGGCTTCAGAATACACATATCCCAGAGGGGCCTTCGGCAGGGATGTTATCTAAAGTAGCCCCACCCATTTCTCAATTAGTCTCTATTACAGCACCCTCCTTATTTACTTGATAGCCCTTCTCACAATTTGAAATTATCTCATATGTTTGTTTATTCTGTCTCTCTCCCACTGGAAGGAAAGCTCCTTGAAGGTTGGACAGTATCTTTCTTGTTTCCTGTGGTGTCTGCAGGGCCTTGCACGTAATAGGCTCTCGAATCTGCTGAAGGAACCTAGGGTGGGTTTCTTAATTTGCTCTCAGCCAGCTCTTGGGCCTGCTGTTGGTGTCTCCGTGCTCCCTGCCTGGCCGGGTGCAGACAGACTCAATGCTCAGTAAATACTAGTGGAGCTGAGATCATTGGATTGAATTTCAGTTCTTTTGTGTACAGGCTGCTCCCCATTTCCTCTTCCTCCTCCTTGTGTGGCCTTCGTCTTTCCCAGAGCATAAGTGAAAAGAAGGGGGGTGGCCTTCCCAGGAGGAGTTCCAGTGGTTCCTGGGTGCAGAGGGGCAGAGACCATGACCCTGCTGCACAGCCCTAGGAAAGGTGGTGGCGGGGAAGCGGGGCTGCACCGTTTACTCCCAGCATATTCTGGGCTACCCTTCAAAATGGTTTTTAAACATTTTAACTTTAATCCAGTTTGTCCCCCCTCTGTCTGTTTCCTCTGGGAGAGGTGCCAGGGCTCACTGCCTGTTCAGGGACAGGTGGACGGGAGCAGCTGGGAGACAGTTCTGTTTCCCAGGGAGCTAGAGGAAAACAGGCACCTTACCTGTTGGGCAGGTGGTGGCTATGGCGAGAGGACTGGGCAGGCCCCGAGTGGGGCTGAGAGTGGGGCGGGCTCAGGATTGAGACGTGGCCTTTGGGGGAGGGGATGGTCGCATCAGCCGCCAGCCCCACCCGTCTCGTCAGATAAAACTCCCAGGAACACCTCTCCCACTTGCCCTCTTCCTGTCCCTCCAGGCTCCATCCAGTGCCTTGCGCCTCAGGCATCCACACTGGGTAGGGAGTGGAGATGGGCCCTTCTGAATTTGCTGCTAGGGAGGTGTGACCCTGGAAGCCCAAAATAGAATTTGTGTTTCTCTTAAAATGTGTCAAACCATTCATTCAACAGGATTTCTTGAGTGCTGAGGAAGGGCCATCTAGTATGCTGGGAACTGGAAAGTCAGTGGAGAAGCAGGAAAGACACAGGTCTCTGTGCTCAGGGGCCTTCCAGCCCAGCAGGGAGACAGGCATGATCCTTGTTATCCTAAGAGCTGTGAGGAGGAGGGCTGAGGATGCCATGGGGGCAGAAAGGAGGGGCTTGGTACACTGTGGAGCGGCAGGAAACATTTGTGGAAAGAACAAACGAAGTGATGTATGAGTATTGTGCTCTGGCTATTACGTTTCGAGCAGGTTATTAAACAGGCTCTGATGGGCAGGACTGGGAGCCCAGGCGCCAGGTGCATCAGTGCTTGGGTCTTGGAATGCACTGACCCACACAGAAACAAACCTTCCTGAGAAATGAGTCTCAAGAGCATTGCCTGTTAAGAAGAGGACATCCATGGACCCATGTATTCTACAATTCTGAGCTTCTTGTGTCTTTGTCCCCACTTCCCCTCCGCCGCCCATGTAGGAACAGGTAGCCTGTTCCCCATATTGGGTTTTTATGCAACTTGGAAGCTGTGACACGATGAAGAACAGAGGTAGGGAGAGACAGGACACTGCCTGGAGACATCTTCAAAGACACCATGAAATTCCCTGGAGTTTGTGGAAAGGGCTGTCGTACTTGCCTGAATGGCACCGAGGTTTTCAATGAGCTGTTCAGGAGTGGATGACCCCAGGAGCACGGAGCTCACACCCTCGTTTCTCAGGCACCATGCTGGGAAGAGAGAACACTGGGTCAGATGCGGAGCACTGAGGATAATTGATTAGTGTATAAACACCATCTATAGCTCCTGTTGTGCAACCAAGACTTAACTAACTTTGTGGGGAGGATGGACAGTGTGCTCCAGGATTGCACACCTCAGCAGCACCCCTTTGTGGAGAGGATTTGGTAGAATCTGCATTTGAATTGTGTGTTTAGGGTTTGTGTGCTTTCGCCCTGAGGCTGTGCCCCAACGACTGGGACATCCACCACCCCAGGAACTTGTCCTTGTTCCTGAAAACCCCTGACACTGCTCCCCAGCAGGCGCCTGGATGCCCTTTCCATCCTGGCCCACAGTGTCTTCTTTCCGTCTTACCCATACTCTCACTTTTTTTCTACCTGCTACGCGGAGCCCTGGCAGACTCCAGGTGTCTGGTCCTTCGTCTTTTGCTACCTGTCAACCCTGTGGACCTCCCTTTCTTCCTGACACGAGGTGCATCCTGTGTTGATTATCTCTTGCTCTCTCACCAGCCCCCACTCCTCTTTCCTCTGCCTCTCTAGCAACCTCCACCCTTAAATCCTCTGTTCAGCCCCTGTCCGCCACCGCGCCGCTCTCTGCAGATGACCTGGCCTCTGACTTTATGTAGAAAATTAAGTTCACTGGTGAGATATTGCTTAATTCCTGACAGTTCACATCCACATCCTCCAGTTTCGGAGGGCGCCATGTGCTATTTATATCCAAGGCCAAACTGCCCTGCAGCCAAACTGCCCTGCAGCCAACTCCTTTTGCCTTTTCTTGGACTTGATTCATCCTTTTTTTCTCTCTCTCTCTTGCCTGGATTTTTGATTTCTTACTGTCCTCTTCCTCTCTATCAACAAAACATACTCAAACTTCTCCCACTCTAAAATAAGCCTACTCTGACCCTTCATTCCTGCCTAGCTACTGTCCGCCCTTTCCTCCTTAAACTTCGAAAAGGTCAGTTTAGACTCCCAGACCCCCCCTTTCTCACCTCCCAGTCCCCTTCTCCCTATGCCGGAAGCCAAGGTTCCCAGGAACCTCCTTGTGGTTACAGGAGACTTTCTGTAGCTGCCTGGAACTAGAAGTTTCTATAGGCCCATAGAGGCAGTGTCTGCTGGCTGTGCCCCCTAGGTGTCCCACAGGCACTGCAAACTTCTGGCTACTTACTCGTAAGCCTGTCTTTCTTGTTCCCAGCCTCTTTTGGTGGCATCACCAGCCACTCCGCCTCCCAATCCGGAAACCTGTGAGTTATCCTTAGGGACTGTCCTTTCCTGATCCCACATTCCCTTTTAATTACCAAGTCTAGTTGGTTATCCCCCTTAAATATTTCTCGAGTCCAGTGGTTCTCAAATTTCACGTTCGTCAGAATCACCTGGAGGGCTTGTGAAACATCGTTTACCGGGGGCCACCGCCAGAGTGTCCGACTCAGGAAGTCTGCATTTCTGATGTGCTACCATGTGGTGCTGATGCTGTGGATCCAGGGACCAGGATTTTTTTTTAGTAAATAACTTCACTGAGGTAAAATTTACCCATTTTAAGTGTACAATTCAATAATTTTTCATAATTTGTCAAGTGTGCAACCATCACCATTTTAAATCCAGTTTTAGAACACTGCCATCAACCCAATAAGATCCTTCATGCCATTTACGGTTATCCCATTTCTAACCCCAATCCCAGGAAATCACTAACCTATTTTGTGCCTTAATAGACTTAGCATTTCTGGACATTTCATCTAGATGGAATCGTACAATATGAGTCTTCTGTGTCTGACTTCTTTCACTGGGCATAATGTTCATGAGGTTTATGCGTGTTATAGCGAGTGTCAGTATATTGTTTCTTTTATTGCCAATTAGTGTTCTATTGTGTGGATGTGGAGACCACCCTGTGAGAATCACCGCTCCGGCTCAGCTGTCCGCTGCCCTCGCTCGGGCCCTCACCATCTCTCTCTCTGCACAACTGGTTTTCCGACCTCTTGCTTGGATTGTCCTGCCTCGGCACACAACTTTGACATGTCCAGCAGCAGTGCTTCCAGATGCACATCTGATTGTGTCACTTGCCTGGTTAAACATTCTTCAACATGTGTCTGATGCCATCACTGTCCTGTAACACGAAGCTCCCACTTCTCACCCTGCGACCCTCACCAGAGAGCCTCTCCAGCTTCCCCTCTCCTCACTCCCTGCCTTGAACTTTGTGCTTCAGGAGCACTGAGCTGTTTGTAAACCCTCTCCCTCCCCAAACGTCGTGCTGCTTTCCTCCTCCAGCCCTCGGCTCTAGCTGTCCCTTGGCCTGGAATGTCCCTCTGCCTCCTCCCTTCCTTTGCTTCAGTAATATCTCCTCATCATTTGAGATTTCTCATGGGTACCGCCTTCTCCCAAAGTCCTTCCTACATCCCAGGCTGGGTTGGGACTTCCTATACTTTACTTCCAAAACCCTCTATGCCCTTCCCAATTATTTTACTATAGCACTGTGTTAAAATTATCTGTGTATTTTTTTGACTTGCCCACCAGGCTGTGGGATGTGTGTTATTGCAGCTGGATGCTCTGCACCCAGCCCAGTATCTGCACATAGTAGGTGCTTATTAACTGTTTGTTGAATGAACAAGGCAGGAGCGATTGATGGATGTCCCCAGCACCTCTTCTGCCCTACTTGCTCAGGCCCTGCTGTCAACTGGTACTCTTAAGCTGTTACTGTGCTCAGGCCTTTTAAGGCAATCACTAAGTCTTTCCACATGGGCAAAATAATGCTCTAAAAGGCGACAAGCCAAGTGATTCAGGGCTTTTTGTTTTTTGGCCTCATTATTTTCTGCTTCACACTTAGAACTCTTTTTGGCATAGTGGAAGTTCTGAGGGAAAAGCAGGCACTGGGAAAATTATTGCCCATAAATGACCTGATGTCAGCAACAGCTGATTCCCACTGTGGGCTGCGGGGTGTAGGAGAAGCCACTGGGCAGAGCTAGCCGACAGCACAGGTAACACATGCAGACGATACTACATGATTGACATCTAACCAGATGTCAGCAGCAGGCACGCTGGAGTGCATGTTTGGGGCAAAGTGTGAATGCTGACTCTGTGCAGGCGTGTGACGTGGGAACCCCCACACAGCTGGGCTCAAGGAGTTTGTTTCCTGCGAGAGGACCTCCCCTCCACGCTTCTAACAGATCAAAGGTAATATGCCTGGAAATAATTTCCGTCTTGGTTTGAGAGTTCTGTGGTTAAAAACAAAACTACTTGTTTATAAAGAAAGAAAAACATGACAAGACATCTGGGGGCACAGAGGGAGGGAAAGGAGCAACACAGCATGTTTTAATTTAAACTCAGACTCTGTAAAGAGGGTCTTTCAGGTATATCTAATATCCAGTGAAAGTCTAAATTTTGTAAAGATTTCCTCTTTAGAAATAGAATATTCGGGGCCGGCCTAGTGGCGCCGCGGTTATAAGTTCACACCTTCTGGTTCAGATCCCGGGTGCGGACATGGCACTGCTTGGCAAGCCATGCTGTGGTAGGCGTCCCACGTGTAAAGTGGAGGAAGATGGGCACGGATGTGAGCTCAGGGCCAGTTTTCCTCAGCAAAAAGAGGAGGATTGGCGGCAGATGTTAGCTCAGGGCTAATCTTTCTCAAAAAAAAAAACCCCAAAATACAGTGTTCTTCTATCTCTGTCACAGCTAAACTCAATACTCACTTTCACATTACCACCTAAAAACCATATTTATGACTGCATTTCAAGAACAGATGTTTCTCTTTATGCCTATTATCTGACCACATGCCATGGCTAGGAGTGGACAGACTCAGGTCTGGGGTGTCTCATTCTTTGGAAAAACATCACCATCTTCATTAGCGTCCTTACCACTTACTGAACACCACCTCTTTGCTTTACATATATAATTTCCTTTCACTTAGCAAGTTTGTAAGGTGTGTATTATTATACCCATTTTACAATTGAGAGATTGCTATCAGGTTAGATGACTTGCTGATGGTCAAATAACTAATACTTTTCACTGCGCTTGTTAAAGCTGGAGAGATGCTAACTAATCACGTTAAAGATACTTGACTTTTTGCTTTTTGGAAGAAAGGATTAAAGCAACAGTCATATACATACTTAGATAAATGGTTTCCCCCCTAAAAACCACCTCCTATTTGCATCTTTCTGTAACGGTCACCTGCAGCTACCATTTTCCTGCCTTGCAACCTCAGATAGGTCAAGCAATAGCAAATATTCTATTCAATTATTTTAGTTGCATTGAACTTATTTTGAGCTTTTTATTTCATTGGGTCACTGTATCTGATTTGTCCCAATTCCTGTTATTTCTTAAGCCTTAGGAGTATTTTGTAGAATCAACACCCATCTTATTCTTTTCCCATGGCTACCACATAAATTCTTTGTCCTCAGTTTCTTCATTTGTAAAGTAAAGATAATAGCAAATGCTCCATTAACATCTGTAAGTTAGGGCTAGTAAAAGTATATACCTCATAGGATTTTCTGACCGTTAAGGAGACTAGGCAATGAATAAAGTGCTTATCACAGAGCCTGGCAAATAGCCCCCAGCAAGGGTGCCACAAGTCTAAATGCTTTTCTGTCCAATGCCTAACCACTGGCCACGTGAGTGGCTATGGAACAAATGAGCTGCGTTTAGCCTGAATTGAGATGTGCTGTAGGTATAAAATACATCCTGGATTTCTAAGACTTAAGAAAGACTGTAAAATATCTCAATAACTTCTTATATTGCATGTTAAAATGATAATATTTTGGCTATACTGGTTAAGTAAAATCCATTATTAAATTAATTTCACCTACTTTCTTTTTACTTTTTTAAATTTGCCACTAGAGAATTTAAAGTTAAATACGTGGTTCACATCAGATTTCTATCGGACATGCTGGTGCCTGTGCCTTTCAGTTGTTACCAGTGACCATGACCTATGATTGACTCCACAAAGATAGAAGAGCAATTTTCAGGGTCCCCGGATGTCTCGGGGTGAAGCTGCTCGTCTAGGATCAGCTGTCCCTGCGGGCCTCTGTCCTGCTCTGCTCCTCAGCCTCTCACCACCCCCGCCTGAGCTTCCAGAGATGGAAAATTGAGCCAGAGAAATGGATGTCACTACACGGTTCAGAGGGCTCACACCTGACACGGTGAGGATGTGAGCAGTTTCACTGACGTGTTCTTGTTTAAACTGTTACAAGGGACAGGGGAAGGAAGTGAAAAAAGTGTTTTAGCACATAGAAAATTCTGGGGAACTGTGAAAACCTCATTTTAGATAGTATCAACCAGGAGCTTATGCTTCAGCCTGCCCCTACAGTATTTTATCAAGATAAAATGATGTGGGTGGACCATCTTCCCTGTGGTCCACGGAGCACATCCCCCAGTGATTTCCTCACCCACGGCCAGCTGAGGCAGCGTGCACCCCAGACGCTCAGCAATCGGGCACAGATCTTTCAGCTTGTTTTGCTGTTTCCTCCCTTCTTCACTTACGATTCTTTCCTTCAACCACTGGTAGCACTAGGAATAAGAAGAATATTGACATGTTAATGCCTGCTAAGATTATTAATGCAATAAAATATAAGAATCTTACGGTGAATTTTTGAATCTTCTTGACTCTGACCTTTGTGTGTCCTGGTGACAAGGGCACCTGTGCCTTCACACCAAGAAATATTCCCCATGGTCTCGCTCCTTGTTTATTGGTTCAAAACAGATTGATTTTGACTAATATTCACCATTAAAATCCATCAACATGCACAAAACTTGTTAAAGTGCTAACATATAATCGATTATATCTAGTCCTTGAAGTGGAGGAAATGGCAGTCCTTAGTGCCACAGAAATTTTGGAATGTAGCAAGAACGAAAAAAAAATTTACATTTCACCAAAGTCTGTGATGTTTCCTTTTTGTCAGGAAAGCTGGGCGCCAAGCTTTCTACTTGAAGGCATTATCTTATGTTCTTGTTATAACCATCTGCCTCCCTCTTGTCTTCAGTCTCTCCTCGACTCACGTTCTTACAGTGGGGCTTTATTGTTAGCTTTCTCAGCTCCTTCCCAGAAGCAGACATGGTATAACTGAAAGGCACCACGCACGTGTTTAGATTTTAAAGTGGAGAAAGACTTTCCCAAATGTGTATTACCTTTTGTATAATAATTGAAACTTAAAAAGGCGAGGAAACTCAAAATGGGAAACTTTTCTTGAAAACCTATGAGAGGAGACTGACTCTGATCTGTAGACTATAAAGTGAGCCTCATTTCATAAATATAAGGAGAAAAATCTTTTAGACCTTCTCAATACCCTACTTTCCAGAAGGTTCTGCTCTTACTATGAAATGAGGAATAGACTCTTCCATACAAAGCTGGCACAAGCAGCAACACCCAGAGGAAAAGAAGATTAGTAAGACTCTGTTAGTCTGTTTTAGTGAAAATAATAACAACCACCCCACTGTGTGCAGGGTGGACTTTCTCCGTTTGGATTGGCGACCTAATTGCCACCGGTGCTTCTGCTTTCCCAAAGGCAGCGGATGCTCCAGCCACATGATTTCAATGGGCTGCTGGCTTGTGTTTTTTAAGTATTTTTTCACTAGCGTAAGACAGTATTTCCAAAGAAAAGGGTAACCACATTATGTTTTATTATAACTTTTGGAATGGTTTTGCAGATGAGAAAAAGAGAAAGGTCGAGCTGCCCCAGTTCAGTTCGCCTCCCAGATCTCCAAGGCTTATGGTCTGGCTTCTCACTTGCGAGTTTGCTTAGGGAGACGGCCAAGAGTTGCCCGGCCTCAGCTCTGGGAAAGCTCAGCTTCTTCCAGCAGGAGGGGTGCCAGCGGTGATGAGGTGGACGATCATGAACAACGAGTACTGTGATGGGGGCCCAGCAGCCCTCCTGTCCAGACAACTGGGCGGGGTCCGTCAGAGAGCCCTGAACTTACTTTTGCTGTCCTCAATGGGAAAAACATCACCAGTCCTCACTTGAGTTTCATAACATGTCAGGGGACCAGTATCTCTGAATGTTATTCAAATGAAAAAGAAAAAGAGGTTGAAAACCAAAAGCCAAGTGCTTTTTGAACAATTGCTTTTTATTATAACTGGGAGAGTTCCTGAGGTTTCCATATATACCACACACATAAAGAGAATGGCTGATTTATGCATCAATCTTGTGAAACTCCATTTTTGAAATCTTATGTGCAATGCATTTTTACTCTTAGGATTAGGTTATAAGTTATATGTATGCATATGTGTATGTGTGTGATACACATATTGGGCAACAGACTTCTAAAAGTAACAAACATCAAACATTCTATTTATTGAGTCCCTCTTTCCCCACTCCCTCCACTATAAATCTCATTGTTGCTTTAATCACTGGAAAACATAAACAGGTTAGGGTTTTTAAAAAGTAGATGCATGGTATTTATACTGCTTTCCTCATACCAAAAAAACAAAAGTATTTTGGAAATAAATAGCTTTAACTGCTTTACAAGTGGGAAAATGTTAACTTAGGGAGGAGATGAAGCTTGATTAAAATGTTAATTAAATATGGAAGTGAGCCAATGTCTTTTGTAAGAAAATTGGTGGTGGATGTGATTGTGCACAAAAATAAACCCAGCTTGCTGGCCGTGGGCTATAATCCATGAGTCAAAAGATGACATTTCCATGGGGCTGGCCCGGTGGTGCAGTGGTTAAATGCACACGTTCCGCTTCGGCGGCCTGGGGTTCGCTGGTTTGGATCCCGGGTGCAGACATGGCACTGCTCAGAAGGCCATGCTGTGGCAGTCGTCCTACATATAAAGCAGAGGAAGATGGGCACAGATATTAGCTCAGAGCCAGTCTTCCTCAGCAAAAAGAGGAGGATTGGCGGCAGATGTTAGCTCAGGGCTAATCTTCCTCAAAAAAAAAAAGAAAAAGATGACATTTCCTCTTCCAGCCCTCTTGTATGGCTCACCCCGTTGCACTGCAGTGGTTTGATTACGTGGTGATCTTTCTTTCTAACTAAGTGGAAGGCAGGGATGGCTTCTCGTTTGTCTCAACATCTCCAGTCCTGACACAGTGGTTGGCACAGAGGAGGGGGTGGTGAGGAAGGAGTCCAGGAAATCAGGGCTCCACAGGGTGAAGATAAATCTCTTCAATTTTCAGATTGAGTGTGGACACCCCTCCTAATCCGGTACAATTTTGCTGACTGTCCCATGTGACTCCACGGTGTTTCAGAATTCCCCCTCTCATGTGTCTGTCTCTCTAGCAAGTCCCTGAGTTACTCCCCGAGGGATGAGACTGTCCCATTCCTGCCTGTATCCTCAGCACTCAGCACAGGGCCCAGCACTGAGCAGCTACTCAGTAAATATTCGCCAAGGGAACAATTGGATGAGCTTCTCTCCCCAGGTTAGTGGGCTATTACCTTTATGCATAAGTCATAAAATTGCCTAAATTTTCCTAACGCCTATTTCTTTGCCATCTTCCAATGCTATGACCATTATCTAGGCGACCCCGTTGTATAGGTAATGATACCGGTGTGGGAATAGTCTATGAGACTGGCCCCTAAGCCCTCAGTTGGCTGGTAGTCCTAGATTGGAACCCAGGCAGCAACTATAAAGCCATGGCCAGAATCAGGCACATTTCATCTCTAGACCTTGTTGAGAATAATTTAACATCCAAGATCATTGACTATTTCTATTTAAACACCAAAGGCTTCGGCTCAAAAGAGCAGCAGAGTCTTCACTATTGAGGTTGAAATCTGTGGGCAAAATGCTGGAGCTGAAAACTTTCCCTCTGAAATTACACTATAATGTGCAATACTCTTAGTTTCCTCATGTGCACTCCTGGTGTACTTGCACCGCCCTCTCCCCTGACTTTGACTCATCTAGGTTTGCATGTTTCCTGTGACAGAGGGGTACATAGTTTTGTGATTGCTAACAACAGGGAAGTGCTGCCCATAAATTTCATTGCACTTTTCATTTCTTTTTAAAATTTCTATTTAAAAGCTACACACCTGTCTCTTGATCAGACTTTGTTGATCTTCTGTTATGGCTATTGCATTCATTAAATAGACATTTATTGAGTACCTATTATGTGCCAGGCTCTGTAATGAGTTCATGAGTCAGTTTCAGTTTCTGTGCTAGAGGTATTCACACATCGTCCGGTAACTTGAGAAGTGTTTTGCAGTTGGGGTACCCCCTTCAGTGATCTCCTCAGAAGCCATGTTGGTACTGCCTCCTTTTAGAAAGGTGAGCTGCATTACATGAGCTGATCACAGCATCTTATCCTTTTGGCCACTGTCATGGGTCTAACAGGTTGACACATGACCCAAGCTTGGCCCGTCTTCTCTAGACCGAAGCTGATGAAGAGATCTCTTTTCTCACAGGTTACATGCCTTTAAGGACATAAGCTGCCTAAACGGAGAGACCCATTTGCAGTAGGAGAAAGTGACACCCACATGCAGAGAGAAATAGGGGAGAAGGAGAGTCCTGACAAAGTGTGAGTCTCTGGATGGAGTCGCCCCTGAGGCCATCCCCACTCCATCCTTCCCAAGGAGGGCCTATGTGTCCCCCTTCTTTGATTAAATTAGTTTGAATTAAGTTGTATTGCTTGCAACCAGAGAATTCTAAGACTCTGTAAGAAGTGGTTATGGAATAATGGAGGAAGGCGGAAATAACTCAGTTTTATAAAGTGAGAACGGACTTCACAGAGGTGAAGACAACCAAACTTTGTCTTTCGAGATGAGGAGAGCTTCTACAACAGAATGAAAAGAAGGGCGTTTCTGGGAGGCAAAAGAGAGTACAGTGCATTTGGGTGGAAAATGAAGTAATACGATATGGAGAGAAACAAGAATGGAAAAGTGGGCTCAGGTTATATCCCAAGGGTATTTCCTTGGATGTTTTTCTGTGGGGTTTGGGTTTTGTCCTATAAGCAATGATTGGAAAGTCATTAAAGGATTTGAAGTGGGGTTATGATATGGTCAGTTTTATCTTTTAGAAAGATAGTTGATCACAGTAGCGGGTAGTTGAGAAAAGGGGGAAAAATCAGTCCAGTTGGGAGGTTCCTACAGCAAACCAGGTAAGAAATGACGAGGATGTGAACAAGGGCAGTGCAGGGGATGGACCTGAGAGGGTCAGCATGTGGACTGGAGGATTTGGTGCCCTGCTGGACAAGAGTGAGGGAGGAGAGGAGGCAGTCTGGGATAATGTCTTGGCTGCTGACTGGGTTGACCAGATGGAGGGGTGGAGGAATGTTAACCAAGAAGGAAGGGCAGGTTCTGGGGAGTGAGGAGAGATTCCAGTAGGCATCACTAGTGCCCATGGGACAGCCGTTTGGAGATGCCTGATACATAGGAAGAAGTAGTGGTGTTTAGCTCGGCAGTGAAGCCAGAGCTGATGACACTGATTTAGAAGTCATCATTACTGTGGTAGGCCACATGCAGGCTCCCAGGAACCCTCCCGGGTAATACCACTTTTTACAGGATAGGTATTTTTCACATTGGCTTAATTCGTCCTTCAAATACAGTTCAACATTTACAACAGACACAAAGCATTACCATCTTTATTAGTATAACTTACAACAGCCAATGTGAAACCCCAACCATTTATTCTGTTTTGGGAGAGGTGAAAGTTGCCAACTTATTTATCTGCGTACTTGCCTAAATGTCTATCTTAAAATTTTTTTCTTTACTGTTAGCGTGCTCATTCATTCTTAAAGTTGCCCTGAACTTTGCTTTGTTTTTCCTTTGGTTCCTCTGCTCAAGTGGCTTTTGTAAGTACACACAGATTAGCCTGGAAAACACTCAGGCTGACGACTTAGGAAGGGCGCCCCTGACTGGCCGCCTTTCACATGTTGAGAGCCCTTAATGTTTATTGTTAAGGATGTTTCAGTAGATGGTGAGTTGACTTTATAAAAATTAACAGCAGAAATATTTTCTGAGTTGCTTTTGGGTTTAGCCACCTTCAAATATTTTGCATCTCCTTTTTTTTACTTTCTTCTTTTGTTGGTGCATTTGTGAAAGTTTTTTCAGCTGTTTGTGAGCTTTTCCCAAACAGTGATGGAGGGCAGCCAACCATACACTCCAAATACAGGGTAGCTGCTTTTTCCTCCGCTAAAAGCCTAGGTTTGAAGCAAGACAAAAGTGTGTTTGCGGAGATAAACTGAGACCCAGGGGACCTGGGTTCTAATACCAACTTTCTCCGTTGTGAGTTTATGCTCTTGGATTATTGTCTAATCTCTTTGTGCTCAGTTTCTGCCTCTGGAAAAGGCTTACCCTCTTATAAGGACAGTCTGAGAAGAAATCTCGGCATATATGGAAGTACTTTGAGTTTTTCAGAAAGTCTTTGAAAGATTGCGAGGCACATGCTTACCTACAACTGACCAAAAGCCATCTGTATCTGCTTGTCTTTGTGAGGATCAAAGGAGACGATAAAGACACTTTGCTCCGAGCCTGGCCCGCAGAAGGTGCACAGGACAGTCATCATGGTCAACGCTTCCCTTCCTTCGTCCCCCTCTTCTTGCCTTCCTCCTTTTATACATTCTTCCCTCAGATGCTTTTCATTTTTCCTTGGTGACTTATTCAGACCTGGTTCAGAATAATCTTCAATTTTTCAGAAGCAAGACCATGTTTAATATTTTAGGGTAATTATATTGTGTGATAATGCAAAACTAGAAACAGAACAATGTCACCAGGTTTTAGGAGATATTTCTATTATATCATTTTAGAAAACAAAATGGCTAATAGATTAACTGTTACAGGGGGAAAGGAAAGTGACAGACCCAGATCCTGACAAGGTTCTGACTAGGGAGCCCAGGGCGGTCCCAGCCACACCCGGCAGATGTGGGCAGTGGGCGCATCCTGGAGCGTCCTCTCGCTGACTGCACTGAGGGCGCAAGAGGCCAGGTCAGACTTCTGTGTCCTCAGCGGCCTTTGCCTGGCGTGAATTTGAAACATGCCTCTAGTCTCTCTCCCTTGATTACAGAGTGACTTGTGATTCTAATGTTACTACACATTCTCTCAAGTTTTTAAAAACAGACAAGTTATTAATAAGGAGAGATGTTTGGAGTGCTCTCCAATAAATTATTCATCAAGATGCTCTGGATGGAGGTAACTTTGGGTCACTGACCTTGAACATCTTCATGCTCCAGAGAAGAATGTGAGCTACAGGACTCAGTGGCCAGAGGCCCTCTCTGAACGCCGCCTTGAGCCCCAGGGACAGAGGCTCGGCTCTAATCTGCCTCGCGAACCCTCCTCCCCATGCCCACCCCACACAGTAAAAGCACCAGCCAACCTCAAACTGTGCTCAGCTACAAGTGGTTTGCCCGACATGGATTAAACTTCTATGGCTTAAATTTTGTTTTGTCAAGAAAGGTAAAATTAGATCCTTTTATATAAAACAGTCATTTTATGTTGCGTTAGTTTCAAAGAAGGAATGAAATGCCGTCTTTAATGGAAGAATAAATAATAGTGTAGGGATTTGAGCCCTACGAGTCCAAGCAGGTCACTGGGTATTTCCCGCCAGTCCCCAGAGAAGATTCCCTGCCACCGATTATGAAGGACTGACTGACGCCTGGCTGGGAGGAGAAACCTCTGGAGGGCTCAGGAGCCTGCCAGAGGACACCAGCCAGGGCAAGGCCACGGCCACACTCTGCTGAGCCCGAAGCCACAGGCTGCTGCAGAGCTGTTCCCTTTAATCTTCCTTCCCTCTTCCCAGCCTCGCTCCCGTCCCGACTCTTTCCTAGAAGTGGAGGAAAATACCTTCAGTGAAGCCCTGGAACTTTCAGGCACCCCGTTTCCATATTTTCCTGAGATGATCCCACAGGCAAGAGGAGACCATGTCATTGCTCCAACTCCTACAGAAGAAAAAAACGTAAAAAGTTGCTTGTACAAACCAGGATTAAGTGTGGGGGTGTTTAAATGGACTTGGTTAGTTATGGAAAAACCTGGCCAGATAAATGAGTTAATACCAGCGTACATCTTTTCATTAAAATTTGGGCATTCACAAATTGTGCTTCATTTTTATTAATGAGTTAAAATGTACTGTTGGTTATAGGGAGTGGACCATATACACAAGCCTGAAAATGTGGCTCATCCATGATTTCCTGAAGTCCCCAATTCACATTTCTTTTTATACTTGGACACAAACACTTCTACTTGCACAGAAATTCAGCGCTTCGCTGGTCCACTCGGTTCCCAAATAGTGCCCATCCAGAGCACAGGTATGAGGGCTGGTGCCCAGCCCACGCGGTGGGTGACAGCCATAATAACTGTTGTCATTGTTGGTGTTGAATTCTTTTTTCCTTCTGCCCTTACCCAGCATTTTCTGCTCAGGTGAACCTCTATTTCTTAGGAAGAAAGTTATCTCTGGAAACTGGTTTGGTGAATAAGCCTGAAAATGTGGCTCATTCATGTTTTTCTGATGTCCAGAATTCTTGCATATATGTTGCCTATCTATTTCTTCCCTCTCTTTGAAACCATTATGTCTACCTACACACACACGTCATGCCTGGCTTGTCAGTCGATCTTCAATTCTCCCTGACTCAGTTCCAGGCACAGAGCAGGAGACAGATGTATATGTCTGTAATCTTTTGGAAAGGCACCCTAATCCACTGGGAGATGCATGCTTTGGCTAGAGCAAGCACCTTATGAAAAATGAGTTTATTCACTGTCTCTTCCCTTCGTTCTATGCACATTCTTTGAACCCCTACTGAGTACATGCCAGTCACAATTTACAGCTCTGCTTGGCTTTCATCAGTGGGACCCTGCAGATGCATACAGGCACATTCGATTCTTCTCCAGTCTCTGGAAGGCAGAGTTCTTCCAATCCCTACGTTAATTAGGGACATTAGGAAGGCATTTCATAACACTGTTTCCCGGATCGCTGATGCTCCTATGGTTAAGAATAATCGGTACATTTGATTGTGAAGATTACCTATCTTATGGTAGAGCTCTGGGAGCTGAACCTCCACTTTCTCCCTCTGGAAAAGATGGTACTCAGCTTGTTCACAGACGGGTGGGATCATATTGAACTGTCTTGCTACGGAATAGGCTTCCTAGAGAGAAAGAAGATTGCAAGTGAATTTATACTGAGGAGAAATAAGGCTGCCCTGGGGTTCATACTCATGAAAAATTTTCATTTTAGTGAAATCAGTACAACCAACAAACATGTAGGATGCAAATAATAAGCGAAGTTATGACCATCAGTTTCACTAAGAGCAATACCAAGTGTGGGAATTCTTGATCATTCTTTGGGAGGGTTTGGACTGAGTAAAGTCCAGGGCAAATTAGTCAAAGTGTGAATTGTGGACTGTTATAAAGAAAATGTAGTTTGACTATTTTTAGGTTCCTAAAGAAATAAAACTTAGACTAATATATAGAAATAATCTCTCACTAGCATGTTATAAACAGCATAGTTAATCCAGTTTAAGGAGAAAACTAGAATATTCTCTTCATGTATCCCATATCTCATTGGCTGGGAAATTCACTTTACCCTCTTGCCACCAAAGAACGTGCTGAAACGTGATTCCTATTGGAGACCTGCACCCCCTGTACTGCGAGCTGATGAGATCCAGCCCCCGTATCCATCTCTATAACGATGGATTGATCATGGAATTCCAGAGCCTTAGCGGTTGTGAGGAAAGTTTGCAAAACATCTTGCAATTTACACGTGGTATCTGAGAAACAACAACAGGTGCTCAATGGCCATTTGAAAATAGCGATAAATTTACCATGATCTCCATGGCACTCCACCGCGAGGTTCCCCAGTACATGGCCATCCCTTGGTTTATCACATGCGTCATGGCGCGAACTATTTCTGTGGAAGGCCAAACAGACAGCATTTCCTGAGTTTCTCTACTTTCTCAACTTATGTGGTCTTATTTTCTGCCTAGAATTTAGAAATTTAATGCAATTATTTGTTCGACTAACTTAATTGCTTTGACATTGGTGACAGCATAATAGTCTAACATGAAATATTGATGGTTTGGAGGCTGATGGTACTTTTGGGTAAACAGACTTTCCATTTTCAGTTTGCAGCAAAAATACTAAATGATATTAAAAACATCCTGACCACTTTAGGTTCTTCCTTGACTCTTATTGCTTCGTGGTTCCTGGCCTGAAAAAGAATACAGTATTAACCTCTTTCAGAGCCTGGGGACCTTGCTCCCTAAAGTAAGAAGTGAGAGAAAGCATTTATTTTGACTTTGTAACATGTAAGGTTGTTGAGGATAGCAGGTCTGTCTTTGTGTGTTGGATTTGCTGAGCTGGGCCTCACACAGGGCGGCTGATTAACAGAGATGACTCAACGACAATGTGTTTAGCAGAAAGATAAACATATTAAATGCTGAGCAAACAGCTGAAGCCACAGTGGCTCCCAGCCCACAGTGGCACACCCTGTCCTTGACCACTTTGAACCAAGCTTTATTCTAAGACACCACGTAATGGATTTCACCAGGGCCTGCTCGTGGCCACACCCGGCTACTCACTTGCCTCTTTCAGCCTGACATCATGTTTCCTAAACAGGAAAATGAATCTCTTCCCCAGAAGGGTGGAGCTGAGCTAACCCTCTTGGCACCAGCCAGATGTCATGCAGAACCAGGGAGCACAGAGAGCCTCAAGTCAGTTGAGTGACAAGTCGCAGACACGGTTGGATTTCTTCTGCAAAGCAGGTCAGCTAAGCACCTAGGAGGCCAGGCCATCTGACAGCTTCCAGGGGTTGCAGGCCTCCAGCTTCTCTACGTCCCACTGACACCTGTGGGTAAATGTCCTTCAGAAGAATCAAATCTTTGTCTCAAAGTCGAATGGAGGCAGGTGTATTCTTAATTGTTTCTCAGGGGCAGGCAGTGTCCACACGGCTAGGGGACAGGATTTGGAATGACACAGCAGGGTTAGGGCTAAGCCTGCCTGCTTGTTTGGCTTGTGTAAGCCACTTTAAGTGGCCCTCAGCTTCTTTGTTGGAAGAAGAGAATGCTTTTACTCACCCTTGCCTGCCCAACAGAGGTAGAATTTGGCTTATAAGCAAAATATTTTTCTTTCTTGGAGAAAGACGCCCAAATATTGGATTATTACTCAGAAACTAAAACTATGAAGTTCATTCTCCCTTTATGAAAAAGATGAGGTACGAAAAGTTATATGAAACACTTTTTTCTTTTATTATACAAGTGGAAATGAGTGCCTACGATCAACATTTCTGCAAGTTGGAAGCCATTATTTAAATTTCTGCCCAGAAGTACTCTCTCTCGGACATCTGCATCAGGCCACCAGCTCCGTTTCCTTCACATCCTGTCTCACTCAGGGCTGAGGGCTTCATCCGGTCAACAGTGTTTAGGAAGTGTGTGTGGGGTGCTGGGGGTGTGGTGATGAATCAAGCATGTTGGGAAATGCTGACAAGGTTAACAGAGAATAAACTGAACCCAAGACGCTCCCCCATCTCTACTCTGCAATCAAGTAAGATGAGCAAAGAACACTGTCCAGTGGCCCAGCCACGTGGATGTCACTGAGCCTCGACAAGAGCACTTGAGGTGGAGTGGAGGTTGTGACTCTTCCTGTACCTTCATTCAACACACACAAGCCGAATATTTGCCAGGCACTGTGCCAGTGGCTGGGTTCATCTGTGAATAAAACAGATACAAAGCTTCTGAGCTCAGGGAGTTTGGAGTTGAGTGGAGGAGATGGAGACGTAGACAAGTAAGAATAAAATGTGAAGTGTTGTGAAGAAAACAAATAGGGGGCTGAGATAGGAAATGAGAGGGAAGACCTATTTAGTTAGGTCAGTGTTTAGATCTAAAAAATAAAAAGGAGCATGCCATGTGAAGAACAGGGAAAGCGCATTCTAGGCAGATGGAACAGCATGTATAAAGGCCCTGAGGCAGGTAGAGCTTAGTGAGTTCCAGCAAGCAGAAGGAAGCCATTGTGGCAGCAGCCT
Organism: Equus quagga; assembly: GCF_021613505.1. Classification (NCBI taxonomy): domain Eukaryota; kingdom Metazoa; phylum Chordata; class Mammalia; order Perissodactyla; family Equidae; genus Equus; species Equus quagga. Next base: position 59,294,737 of record NC_060270.1, read on the forward strand.
AATAAAGAAGGAGGCCAGAGGTACGGGTGAAGTTGGCTGAGCGCAAACCAGTTGTTCATATACTATTCAAAGTTTATTGGGGGGCCCGGCCTGGTGGTGCAGCGGTTAAGTTCGCATGTTCCACTTCTCAGCGGCCCGGGGTTCGCCGGTTCAGATCCCAGGTGTGGACATGGCACTGCTTGGCAAGCCATGCTGTGGTAGGCGTCCCACATATAAAAAGTAGAGGAAGATGGGCACGGATGTTAGCTCAGGGCCAGTCTTTCCCAGCAAAAGGAGGAAGATTGGCAGCAGTTAGCTCAGGGCTAATCTTCCTCAAAAAAAATAAAACTTTAATGGGAAGTCATTAAGATTTCGTAGATAAGGGAATGACAGGGTACAGCTACATTCCACAGCACTGTCTCTGATTTGACTGTGCTGTGAGAGTGGGTGGAGAGCGAGAGGACGCAGGAAGCAGGGAGATCTTTAGGAAGGAATTGTGGTATTCCAGGCAGATGAGGCAGCCTGGAACAGGGTGCTGGTAGTAAAGACAGAGACGTGGATAGACTCCAAATGTATTTTGGTGGTCGACTCCATACGATTTGCAGGTGGACTGGGAGTGGTAGGTAAGGGGCAGGGAGGAGTCAGGCTCCCTCCCAGAGACCTGGCTGTTCCCAGAGGGGAGGAAGGCAGGGAGGAGCGGGTTTGGGGAGGAAAACCAAGAGTTCCTCCTTGGACATGCAAAAAATGGAGATGCCTGTGAGATACGAAGGGGAGATGGGGAGGAGAGAGAGGTGGAGAAGTGACACGGGGAGCAACCTGGGCTGCAGGTAATATATTAATGTCACCAGACTACTGATTGTGCTTAAGTTCGTAGAAGTGGATGAGACTATATAAGGGGAGTCTGCAGAGAGAAAAGAGAGGTTCTCCAAGCCAGCCCCGGCCTTGGAGAGAGGACACTGCAGGCTTCTGGGTCCGCAGCAGCCAGGCGGGCAGGAAGGAGCCCAGGGGCGCGGGAGGCTTCAGAAGCAAGAGCAGGGAGGGCAGCGAGGAGGAGCGTGCCCAGACTGCAACACCGTGAGCACTCGAGGGCACAAAGCGCGTCCACTGGATTGGGCCACGTGTCTGGGAGTCCCAGCAGACCATGAGAAGAGCAGTTTCAGTGTCGGAGGTGCCACGGGACCGAGGCCCGGCTGGAGCAGAGGGAAGAACGCCCGGGTCGGGAAGCCTTTAGAGACAATTGGAGACAACCTGGGCAGACTCGAGTTTGGAAGTGAACGGGGCAGAGAGATAGGGCAGTAGCTGAAGGGTCCTTAGGGCCAAAGGAGAGTTTGATGTTAGAGATGGGAGAGGTAAGAGCAAGCCTGTAAGCCATGGGTAGTGAGCTAGAAAGAGGGAGTTACTCATGATCCGGGCTGGAGGCTTGAGGAAGAAAGGAGACTTTATAAACGAGACAGAGCGAAGCACCTGTGAGGTGCAAAGGTCACTCCACGGAGATGGTGGGACCCAGGGAGGTTTGTAGAGCTCATCATGGGAGGATGAATTCTATTCTCAATAAACCATCATTCAAGTGAAAGAGGCGAGTGTGAGAAGTGAGGAAACGGTGAGAACAAGTCGTTCGGACGGGAAGAGCCTGCGCGGGACACTGCAATGCCCCGGGGACTCCAGTTGCTGGTAATTTCCCGCTCTCTGACTCGCTGGGCTTCTGACTGCACGGAAGGGCTTGGTGGAATGCGGAAAAGAGCACTCAGGAGAAAGCCTGGAGAAACTGCGGGAGGCCCGAGAGGCCCGTCAGAGATTCACGTGGCATGATTTTGACGCATATTGAATTTGTTTATTTTTTTTTAATGTCAGAGAAAAATTCCCCAAGTTGTTCAGCTCTAACAGGAAATCGCCGCCCTGATGGCTGAGGTGGGTTTTTACGCGATTCTACTGTTTAAGACCACTAGGGGGCAGCATTGTCGAAAGAAAAAAATCAACTGAGTCTGGAAGGTGGTGTTCTCCTGGTGTCTGGTGGAAACGCGTTTTCAAAGCATCCTAGTGAGAGCATGGGTTCCGGGTGGGGAAGAGGACAGGAGGAGGGCCACCGAGTGCACTGCCTTCACCTGCCTCTGGGGGAGGACACGCAGAGGAACGTGATTAAACCGGCAGTCCCCGACTGGACTGAAGGAGAAGCCGGAGCCGCAGGGGTTCTCAGCCCGGCCTGCACCTTACGTTCCCTGGGGAGCTTTGAAAACCACGCTATACGGGCTTCAACGAAGTTCTGTTGTATCAGAGTCTCTGGGGTGGGGCCCCGCATCAATACTTTAAAAACTCATCCCAGATAATTCTACTGTGCAGCCAGGGTTTAGAACCACTGTGCCTGCCTACACTGATGGTCCCAAAGTGTGGCCCTGGACCAGCAGCAGGGGCAGCCCCTGGGAACTGGTTAGAAACGCGAATCCTAGGGCCTTACTCCAGACCTACTGAAAGAAAGCAGTCTGTTTACCAGCCCTCCAAGCACTTGTGGCACAGAGTAAAGTTTGAGAACCACTGCTATTCCCAAGTAAGCCATTTCAGGGAGTGTGAACTTCCCCCACATTTCCTCTTCCGCTCTTTCGTCTAATCTAAATGCTTCATACTATAATTCAATCTTTTAGTTATTTGCTTTAGTACATATGCAAATAGTCACCATGACATGCATGCATGTGCACACACACACACACTCTTTGGTATGAATCGGAATTCAATGAAAATGCAGAGGTCCCAGTCCCAGCCCGCTGCACTGAGGCTGGTCCTTTGTATTATTTTCATCAGCTCTCAAAGCTGAAGGTTTGAGAAACACTGTCTAAACTATTGAAGAACTTCGTCAGCCTGTGCCCTCCTTTCCAGGTTGAAATAATCGTTCCGTCAGCTCTCGCTCATTCCCCGTACCCTCAGCCACAGCTGGCCTCTAGAAATGCTGCAGGTCGGTTGTGCCTCTGAGTGGCCCATTTCCCCATTTGTAAAGTGAGGATGATGTTGATCCTGGGAATTCTCGTAAAGCTTACAGCAGATAATGTGTGTAGACCAATTTGTGAATCTAAAAGAGTAACAAACTGAGTAACAAGTAGGCAGGATGTGGCCCTCGTTGTTTCTTCTCAAATAGGCTCAGATTCTAACATTTTAGTTACCAAAAAAAAGGTGACAGTCTTCTTTCAGCAATATAGGTCATCTACAGAGAAACTGAATGATAAAAACAAAAGAAACCTGAGAGATAATCCAGTTCAGTTTCCTCTTACTCCAGATAAGGAAACAGGCTAGGAGTTCATTTTTTAAGGCATAATTAAAAGCTTGTACATTATTAACAATTATAAATATTTCAGATATGCTAACAAAATGCTGAGAGTGAGTACACAAATAAAAATTGTGCTATACAGTGGTCACCTCTTATCCATGGTTTCACTTTCTGTGGTTTCAGTTACCCATGGTCAACTGCAGTCCAAAAATATTAAATGGAAAATTCCAGAAATAAACAATTTCTAAGTTTTAAATTGTGTGCCATGCTGAGCAGCGTGATGAAATCTCACACTGTCTTACTCCATCCTGCCCTGGACATGAATCATCCCTTTGTCCAGTGTGTCCACACTGTACATGCTCCCCGCCTGGTAGTCACTTAGGAGCTGTCTCGGTTATCAGATCAACTGTCACGGTATCACAGTGCTGGTGTTCAAGTCACCCTTATTTTACTTAATAATGGCCTCAAATCGCAAAAGTAATGATGCTGGCAATTCAGATACACCAAAGGGAAGTCGTGAAGTGCTTCCTTTAAGTGAAGAGGTGAACGTTCTTGACTGAATAAGGAAAGGAAAAAAAATTGTATACTGAGGTTGCTGAGATCTGTGGTAACTTTTATTACAGTACGTTGTTGTAATCACTCTATTTTGTTAGTTACTGTTGTTAATCTCTTCCTGTACCTAATTTATAAATTAAACTTTATCACAGGTATGCATGTATAGGAAAAAAACATGGTACATTTAGGGTTCGGTACTACCCACAGTTTCAGGCATCCACTGGGGGGTCTTGGAACGTGTGCCCCAAGGGTAATGGGGGCCTGCTGTAGAGTGGGGCTGTATGTCATCTTGTTCTAGATCTTCCAAGTTCCCTGAAAATATGCATCATACTTTTATAACGTAAGAATGAAAAAAGAAAGACGATTCCCTAACAGGCGGAGGCACCACTTTACGCACTAACGTGTTACGAGTTGACTCACAAATATTAGGTTGAACCAGACGAAAGGCGCATTTTCAGAGGTCAAGAGGGGTTGACTGTTGACAGCGTCATTCGTGTGGTTCAACCTGACTGCCCTCAGATCCTTCCTTTCTCCAGAGGAGAGCAGCATGGTGGAGGCGGGGACGCTGCCAGAGTGCAAGGACTTGGTCTCATCAGAGGAGCTGCAAACACTGGCTGTAACTAAGTCTAGATCTGGGCACAGTTTTTACTCCAAACCAGCTGTTTGTTAGTTATCTAACTTCAGCTGTTTATTTACTTGTTTACCTTCAGAAGCTCGTGGTGGTTTATAATCGTGCCTCTTTGTGGCTCAGAGGTTCCCTCTTGGACCTGTATCAGTCCTGTGGAGAGCACTCTCTCAGGGCTAGCTCAGTGTCTGCAGATAGAGGACTCTTCTTTCCCACAGGAATGGAAACTCACACCATACACGGAGTGAGGCCCTGTTTAGCCTTGGAGGTGTGCTGGCTGTCTGGAGAAAGCCTGGCCCCACCTGCCTTACAGAGCTCACAGCAGGACGCAGGAGACCTTGGTGCTCGTCCCATCACTGTCACTCACTTGGACATGTCCTTCAGCTTTGCTGGATCTCAGTTTCTTCAACACAAACGAGCAGGTTGATCTTAACTGAGCACATAGGCAATCTTCATAATAACTGTTTCAGCGGGTAATATTTTAATCCCCATTTTGTTGATGAAGAACCTGAGGCTCAGAAAGATAGCCGCTTTGTAACAGCTAGATCTTAAGTTAGCACGAGCGAAGCCATCTTAGGAAAGGAAGCAACACTGTAACCAGGACCCTGACTCACTAGTCTGTGTGAATACCTTCTCGCCTGCACGCAGCCTAGGTGACCAAGCACTTCTTGCTTTTACAAAAGACATGACTGCTAGTTCTGTGAGTCTTGCATATGTACATCCTCCAGCTGTGATAAGACAATGACTTTGTTCTCTGAGCTGCCCAGGAACATGACGACCTCCAGAAAGAAAAATCCTGCATTGCTACCCATCATGAATGACAGACGAAAGAGATAACTCGGCGCCTTGCAGTTTGTCACACCGGATGGTCGACATCCCTAAACCCTCTCTTTCCTTGCCCATCTCCCCTCCATAAACTGCCTCAAGGTTCTGTAGGATTGGAAGGTGGTTCTTTCGGACACTAGTCCGCCATCTTCCGATTATGCTAGCTAATTGCATAAATTTTCCTTTCTCAACCACTGGCGTGTTTGCAATTGATTAGCATGCAATTGGGGTGAGCAGAAGGCGCCCCTTTTTGTTAGCTTTCACCTTGGTCAGGTTCTCAGCAGATGCTCTAGAAGGCCACTTCTAGCTTCAAAGTTCTGTGACTGGTCATCTTGGAAGGCTTTGTGCCTCATCCATTGTGGGAGAAGGTGGGTTGGGGACAGAAAAATCACAGAACATTTACTTAATTGATCCTATCGTGTATCTGTGAACATGTGATGTTTTGTGTGTGGTTACATCCATCCCTTTGAATTTAATACGCCGATGACAGTAGTTCAAGATGTGTGTGAATTACTTGGGAAATGTGAGTTGATGACTTTGAAAAAAGAGCCAAAAAAGGGCTTGCGTCTGTGTCTGACCTGTTAGAGCAAGAGTGGTCTTCACCAGATAGTTTACAAGGAATAAACTTTCTGGATCAGAAGAGACCAGATTCAAGAGACTAGAAAGGGAGACGTCACTGAGCCAAGTCACTAAAGCCTCTCCGATCTGGAGAAGTTGAACATTGTTCAAAACTCTGACCCCAGAATGGAGCTTTTTGTCTCCAAGGCCTATGCCCTGTCCTCACCCTGCAGCCCCCCAGAGAAAAGGGTCCCCAAAGGGCACACATCCGCCCTCTCTGCTCTGCATGCGCTGGTTGTCCCTAACCCGAGACAGTTTGAACTGAACCTTCCATATTGCCCAGATGTGATCCCAGAATCTTATTCTGAAATGTGGAATAGGTTACTGAAATGGGACACTTTCAGCCTCACTTTTACCTAAAGTCCAAGGCCCTGAACAAAAATGGTGGTTGGAAAGTACCCCTGGGTTCTGAAGCCTAGGTGGGACTGGTACAAAGGTTCGGCCATCCCTAGCCCAACCCCCAGCAGGCCAGAGTCAGCAGGTACAGGTTGGGGTGTGAGACCATCTGTTTGGACTTGTCTGAGATCTGCAGCTTCTCCCTACGGGCCCCTGGGATGCCTTCCTCCCCCTCCATCTTTCACCTCGTCTCAAACGGAATCAAACTCCAGAAGCTGAAACGCCATTTGCAGAACTTGTAAACAAGAACAACTGTCTGGAGTAAGAGCCTGGACTTGCTGGGGCTTCTCCTGAACAGACAGACACAGGCTGTCCTCGGGACGGCGTGGGCCTTGTTCAGCTCCCCCTACAGAGCGGGAGGCTATGTGATGCTGTATGCTTTTTGTACCATTCCTTCCTCCTCCAGACAGGCACTCTTTCATCCTAGTAAGAGATGAAACTGTTACAAAGCGGCTTTTACACTTAGATAAGAATGGCCAGCGACTGGCCTAAGGCAATGACATAGCATTCTCATCTTTCAAGACTGCTCTGTCCTCGTTATGTCCCTGTAATCCTTTTATCACCGCCCCCAGTCTCTGCAGCTCCTCAGCTATACCACTGCTGCCTGCTGACACTCTCCAAGAAATCATTATGTGGAACATGGCTCATAAAATCACACCTCTTCCTTCAACAGAATCGAAACATGATCTCTACTATTTCCTACTAAAACCTGGTGTTTTAGCAGGAAATCAGTTTGTAATGCCTGTGTTTGGTTGATACTAAACAGTAGTAATTAAAGGTGACAGAGTACAGGGCTGGTCTCGTATGTGCCAAGTTCTATAGGATTTGTGAACAGTGCAATGACTTCCAGTTCACTTAAAAACATTCAAAATGAAAGTAAAGAAACGCATTGGCTTAAGTTTTGACAACAAGGCAACATATGAACAAAGTTAAACAAACAAACAAATCTAAGTGAACTAAAATTCCAGGGTAGTGCAAATTTCCTAGATACCTAAATTATATCTTCATCCGTGAGGCCAAAAGTTGTACCGTCCATGAATTACAGGAAACTGCCCTCTAAGTTAGCATCCTGGGGGCCCTTGACAACATTACTGGTCAATCTTGGAAAAGAGGATTTTTATAGTTTGACATAGGTCTTCTGATGTGGGATAGCTCTCTGACACAAATGAAATCATTAAAATTTGAGAAAGGATTCTCTTTCCTTACATGGCAATTTTTAAAGTTTTGCTCTTGTCAATTAAGCCCCACAAATTTTATCATAGAACATGGCTGTCTCAGTCTTTCTAAGCTGCAAAAATACTATAGACATTTATCAAAAATCCGAAAATCCAATAGCTGGCTGAAACAGCAAACATTCATTTCTCATAGTCTGGAGGCTGGGAAGTCCAAAATAAAGGTCTGGCAGGGGCTGGCCGGGTGGTTACTTTCGTGTGCTTTGCTTTGGCGGCCCCGGGTTTGCCAGTTTGGATCCTGGGCACGGACCGAGCACTGCTCATCACACCATGCTGCGGCAGCATCCTACATAGAAGAACTGGAAGGACTTACAATTAGGATATACAACTATGTACTGGGGCTTTGGGGAGAAAAAAAAAAAAGAGGAAGATTGGCAACAGATGTTAGCTCTGGGCCAATCTTCCTCACCAAAAAAGCATTAAAAAAAGGCACTGGCAGATTTGATGTCTGGTGAGAGCCCCCTTCCTGGTCCCTAGATGGCCATCTTCTCACTGCGTCCTCACATGGCAAAAGGGGTGAGGGAGCTCTGTGGGGGTCTGTGTTATAGGGGCACTAATCCCATTCATGAGGGCTTCACCCTCATGATCTACTCACCTCCCAAAGGCCCCCTCCTGATGCCATCACATTGGGAATTAGATTTCAACATATGAATTTTGGAGGGATGCAAACATTCAGTCTATAGCAATGGTCAAGATAATTTTGGCCTAGAAAATTCTCAAAGCAGGTGTTACCAGTTGCTCATCACCACCATAGCTGACATTCCCATGAACCTGATTTTGAATGACCTGATTTTTCCCAGTGAATGTACCAGGATAAATGATCTACAAAATGTATGCAGAAATAAATAAGGAAGTTAACCTGCCAGGTAGGTTTATTTGATAGAATTAATTTATTCTCATTTTAGAATAGCTAAGTGAAACCTTTCTTTTATATCAGGAACAGTTATGGTAGAGGGTAATTCTGGTGCATGACAATATGACCTAATCAGCAACATAAGGAAAGACATGGTGGACGTTATGGAGACCCCTCATTTAGCTATAACATAGAAGGTCTAAAGATGATGTCTTTGAGAAATTTTAGCCTCTTCCTTTGTGGCCCTTTTGAGCTTTGGGTTGCAGGTTTTCTTACTGAGAAATGAGGACGTATCTAACTTCTTGGAGTATCAATTAGGTGTTTTTTTTTTTTTTTTTTAATAGAGTAAGTTATTGAAAATTCAATTGAAAGTCCTGAAATTATAAAGGAGATTTATCAGCTTTGGTCACTGAAGTGTAGACGTCATATAAGCTTCAGCACTGGTTGTTCCAGCAAGTCATTGGAGACCAGCTTTTGCCTAACTCTGCTACCCCTGGGCTGGTTTCCCTCGCAGCATGAGGCGGCTCTCAGCAGCATCAAGGCCTTGGGCTTCCTTGTCCATACGCACAGGGCGCTCTTGCCTCAGCATGCCAAGACTCCTGAGAGTCGTTCTGATGGGGCTGCTGCGGCCACAGGAACCAGTGACTCTGGCCCAGGGGAAAAAATGGGCTGTTTGGTCTAACACAACCCAGAGCCCACACTGGAACTGAGGTCCAGCAAGGGGAGAGGAAGTGGCCTTCCTCTGGGTCAGGTGGCAGTCTGGGGGGTGTGTCGCCACCCAAATGAAAATCCAGGAAGCCAAGAAAGGAGAGATGACTGCTGGGCAGACAACTAACAATGTCCACATGCCCGGATCACACCCACGGCAGAGGGAAGGGAGACAGCTGACTCTACTGAGCGCCTACTGTGTGCTGGGCTCTGGCCTGGGCGGTTTACCAACACTGTTGGATTGAAGTTTTACTGCAGCCCCGTGAGCTGGTGTTATTACATTTCCATTTTACATTTGGAGAAATTGAGGCTCAGAAAGATTAAAAACTGGATGAAGCCAGGTTTGCACTTTTCCTCTACAACCAGCCCCACCCACGGACCCTCGTACTTAAACAACATGAAGCAAAATCTCGTTGCTTTTCTCTTCACCCATATTTACATATTTCATGCCCGCTCTTTTGGTTTTGCTGTTGGAAGCCCTAGAGGGTTAATATCTCTACCAGCTGAGGAAGCAAGGCTTCGGGCCTGTCAACAGGAAATGAAATACGCAGAACGCTCACTCACGAAGGAGCAGTTTTCCAAACGTTCACTGAGATACTGAAAAATAAATTTAACCAAACCCCACCTGTTCTACATGGCGCCTAATATTTCTATACCCATTATTGGTGCACAGTTATTTTTATACGTGGGAGCATCTGTCATTGCGTTGTAGACATCTGGCTCGAGCCTTGGATTTCTGATTTTTCAAATTGTGGGATGTCATCCTCGTTGGTCGACAGACAGATGTGGAATCTTGACACGTAGCTTCTTCTACTGTTATCCTGTCTGGAGCTTTTTGTTTATACAGCTGTCTGTGTATCAGCTTTTTGGGACAGTCTTTTAACTTTATTTTAAAAGGAATTCTATCTTGTGGCTGAAAGAATAAAGCAAGCAGCTTGGCAGAGAATTGATAAGAGTAAAAGAATATTTATCCTAATGAGATTTTCTACTGGCAAATCCAGTTTTGTGCCGTAAGGGAAGTAATGTCCTGGCTTCTCTCGAAGCGCGGGGCTGGCCTGGCCCATGGCCGCAGGGGAGGTGCCCGAAGGAGCGGAGAGGCCTGGCCGCGGGCTGCCTGCGCTGAGCTGGTGCGGCTCTCGGCTGGAAGGCCACTTGGGACTGGCGTGGTGCAGCAGAATGCTTCCCTCAGCCCTTCGACAGAACCGCCTGGTAGAGAGGAAATACCAACTCTGTTATGTTTCAGAACGAAGTACCTGCTGCTCTGTGTTGAAACGTGAGGCCGCCAGTGTGGCCGGGCTGCTTTCACGGCAGGAGCCCGGGGAGGAGGCAGGCCTGTCCCTGCGTCGCCCAGGGCGCCACTGTCTGGTCCTCGCGTCTGTTTCCCTGTTTCACACACGGCTTCTTGTATCTGGAGGCCTTCCTCTCTTCCTTTGGGACTTTCCTTTCTGTTTCTGAACTTCTTCTCCACCCCGACGCAAAGATGGCTATTCTCCCATGTTTTCTCTGCTAGAACTTTCTGCCAAGGAAGGACTTAGCAAGGTTTTTCATGGGAAGACAGTGCTGCTTAAATGTTTCTACCACATGATGCACTAGAGTGGCCACAAAACCGAATGTTATTAGACAGCTTTGGCATAAAAATTTATGCAAATGTCTTTTCTACACCATAATAAGGCATTACTTTAAAATGACAATAGGGGCCAGCCCGGTGGCACAGCGGTTAAGTTCACATGTTCCAATTCCGTGGCCGGTGGTTCCCCGGTTCCGATCCCGGGTGCAGACCTACTCACCTCTTGATAAGCCATGCTGTGGCAGGCGTCCCACATATAAAGTAGAGGAGGATTAGCAGCAGACGTTAGCTCAGGGCTAATCTTCCTCAAAAAAAAAAAAAAAGACAATATTTTTCCTCACAAATCTCTGAGTAAAACTGACATGGGAGGAGAGTGTCTCATGTTAACTCTGCAGCTCTCGGACCCCCTCGCCCCCATGGCCTCCTTTCCACACTCGGCCTGGTCCTGGTGCTTCAGGGAAACGCAGGCCCAGTTGTGAGACAAGGAGCAGGGGAGGGTGTCAGTGACTGAAAAGGTGTCGGGGATTGTCCTTCTCTGGGCTTGGTCTTTAATTACACAGAGCCTGGTTTGACGGAGGCTTTATGTCCTGAACTTTCGCATCTTGCCATGCCACCTTCTGTGAGACTCCCCCACATCAGCAAGGGTCTTCTGTCTTCTGGAGTATCGCTAACAGTAACCAACAAGAATTTAGCATGCAGAATGCACCTGGCCTTGCTCTAAACACTTCACACATATTAACTCATTTGATCCTCACAACAGTCTTATAGAATAGGTCTATTATTGTTATTCTTATTTTTCACATGGAGAAACTGAGGCACAACAAAGATGAGTAAATGGCTGGAGTTCAGCCAGCGACAAGTGTCGGAGCTGGGACATGAAAGCAGGCAGCCTGGCTTTAGTTGGCTCTTCACCACAGAGAACATTCAGCAGGTTAGGAATCAGCAGACTTGTACCCAGCAAGGGGCCGGGAGCCCCGAGAGAGCCTGACCAGGGCCGTTAGAGGAGTGAAATGCTGGCCGCGAGCTCCTGTGGGAACCGACAGGAGCCAGGTTCTGTTTCCTAAGATCACGCACTTCATATGGGCGGCTGCCCAGTGTGTGTGTGACCACGCGGGGCTCCTCTGTGACACAGCAAAGAGGACGGTCTCTCTCCCCTCCTTGGCCCTCATTGCCTTGCAGCTTTCACATTGAACCTCTTTCAACGTGGGAAGTCGACAGCATAGACACGGACGATGGAGTGACCACCGTGTACAATGTAAGTCTGGAAAAGGCAAGCGCAGGACAGAGCGAGCGGCCTCTTGCTGTACTGGCGAGAAGGAGGGGTGTAGTAAGGGGGTCAGGATGGCTTCCCGGGGACATTCCAGGCTAAGGAAACAGTGAGCAGGGCTTTTCAAACAAAGAGCAGTGCTTTTCAAAAACTTTTCTGCTTCCCAATCAGTTAAAAAAAAAGGTATATTGGTTAGTATATAAAACAAATACCTGTACTACCAAGATAATATGTTATATATATAATGGCACCCAGATCTTGGCATCAAAATGCTATTGTCCTTTAAAAGGACCAGGGCTCCTAGGAGAAAAGGCTGATTACAGGGCTGGGGAAAGCACAGGTGAGCTTGGCACATCTATGCGGGGGAAGCAAACAAGTCCTCAAAAAAAAGATGGAGACATGCCAGAAAGACATAGAAGACATGTCAAAGATGCTCCAAAAGGCCATGTTGGGATAACTGCAGCAACAAAATAAATAACGATAGTAATGAATTGTGATTCATAGAATAAAATCAGAATCTATGAATTCATACGGATATAAGTAATTGAATAAATTAATCAAATAATTATTCAATAATTGAATGAATAAGTAAACAGGAGAGAAGGGAAAGCTTTTCCCTATGGTACAATGCCAACTAAAAAAATGTCGAAAGTATGACGGAAAAAGAGAAAATCACCACTTGGCAAACAGCAAGTTTCAGGCAAGAATCACTGGGTGGGGGGGCAGGGGGGAGGGAGTGCTAAAATTACGTAGGTGAAGTGTGGTGAGGAGGATATTTGCTCAGTTTCAGAGTATCTCCCACACAGATACTCATTAGGTATAAACTATATATGTGCATAGTAAATACTGAAGGAAACACAGTGACTTCACAGTGGGGAGGCCTGGTAAGCGTCACCCTAACCAAGTGACGGCAGCTGCCATCACCAGTCACGGGAGGAAGAGACATTGTGCACAGCTGACATGACACATCAAAAAGGACACACACCACTTCTGTGGCACTCCTTCCCCAAATGCCCGACCTGCATTCAATCACTAGCAAACATCTGAAAAACTCCAACTGAGGGACATTCTACAAAAAAACTCGCTCATAGTCTAAAATGTCCAGGTTATGAAAGACAAAGATGGAGAAGGTCATCTAGCCTAGAGGAGACCGAATGTGTAACCTGCTGTTTTTGGATGAAGTGTTCTATATATATCTATTAAGTCCATCTGGTCTAATTTTTCATCTAATTCTATAATTTCCTTGTTGATTTTCTGTCTGGATGATCTATCCATTGGTGTTAATGGGGTGTTGAGGTCCCCTACTATTGTTGTATTGTTGTTGATGTCTCCTTTTAGTTTTGTTAAGAGTTGCTTTACAAATTTTGGTGTTCCTGTGTTGGGTGCATATATATTTATGTGTTATGTCATCTTGGTGGAGTGTCCCTTTTCTCATTATATACTGCCCCTCTTTGTCTCTCTTTATCTGTTTTGCTTTGAAGTCTACTTTGTCTGATATAAGTATGGCGACACCTGCTTTCTTTTGTTCATTATTAGCTTGGAGTATTGTCTTCCATCCCTTCACTCTGAGTCTGTGTTTGTCTTTGGGGCTGAGGTGTGTTTCCTGGAGGCAGCATATTGTTGGGTCTTGTTCTTTGATCCATCCTGCCACTCTGTGTCTTTTGATTGGAGAGTTCAATCCATTTACATATAGAGTGATTATTGAAACGTGGGGGCCTACTGCTGCCATTTTATCACTTGTTTTCTGGTTCTCTTGCATTTCCTTTGTTTCTTGTCCCATGATTTTTGGATTACTAATTCAGGTAGGTAAATTTCTGTATTGGCTTTCTTCTTATTTGTAATTTGTGTCTTTATTCTTTTTATTTGTTAGTGGTTACCAGGTGGTTTGTATACAACATCTCATAGATGAGATAGTCCATTTTCTGATAGCCTCTTATTTCCTTAACTTAAAACGTTCCATTCCTTTTCTCTTCCCCTTCTAGGTTGTTATTGTCAGATTTTTTTTTTCCTCTTCTTTCTTGTGTTGTGAGTTTGTGGTTAAAATGATAGGATTATATTTGTTCTTGGTGTTTCCCTTCCTTTTATCTTTAATGTTTTATTTAACTTTTGCTAACCTGTTCTGATGGAGACCTGCTACTTTCTGTTATTGTCCTTCTACTTATCTCCTTTGCTCTGGAGTTTGTAACCCCTTTCCTTTGTTTGATTTTTCAGGTATGAGGGTCTTCCTGAGCATTTCTTGAAGAGGAGATCTTGTGGCAAGGAACTCCTTTAACTTTTGTTTATCTGGGAAAATTTTTATTTCTCCATCGTATTTGAAGGATATTTTTGCTGGGTAGAGTATTCTTGGCTGCAGGTTTTTGTCCTTCAGAGATTTGAATATATCATGCCACTCTCTTCTAGCCTGTAAGGTATCTGCTGAGAAATCTGCTGATAGCTGTATGGGGGTTCCTTTGTAGGTTATTTTCTTCTGCCTGGCTGCCCTTAGTATTTTCTCTTTGTCATTGACTTTTGCTAGCTTCACTATTATATGCCTTGGGGTTGGTCTTCTTACATTGATAAAGTTTGGAGATCTATCGGCTTGTGTCACATGAAGTTCCATCTCTCGCCCCAGGTTTGGAAAATTCTCAGCTATTATTTCTTTGAACAGGCTTTCTGCCCCCTTCTCCTTCTCCTCTCCCTCTGGTATACCTATAATCCTTATGTTGCATCTGCTAATTGAGTTGGATAATTCTCAGAGAGTTTCTTCATTTCTTTTTAGTCTTAGTTCTCTCTCCTCCTCTGTCTGCAGCATTTCTATATTCCTATCCTCCAAATTGCTAATTCTGTCCTCCATATTATCGACCCTACTATTCAGAGAGTCCAGGTTTTTCTTAATCTCCTCCATTGTGTTCTTCAACTCCAGTGTTTCTGATTGGTTCTTCTTTATAGTATCAAGCTCTTTTGTGACATAGCTCTTGAACTCGTTGAGTTGTTTATGTGTATTCTCTTTTACCTCATTGAGCTTTTAAATAATGGCTGTTTTGAATTCATCGTCATTTAGTTTAAAGATTTCATGGTCTTTGGGGTTGTTTTCTGGGTACTTGTCATTTTCCTTCTGTTCTGGAGATTTAATATATTTTTTCAGACTGCTTTATGGCGTGGATTTGTGCCTTCACATAGAGATAGAGTTTAGTTACTGTTTCCACTTGTTTCTACTGGTGTGTGTGTGGGGGGGGGGGGCAGCTGTTTATACTGCACCAATCAGGAACCCTGTCAGCTGTTGCTGACTGGACCTGGCCCCTCCTTGTAGTCACAGTGGTCCTGTGGGGTCCCTCGTCAGCTGTGGGGGCAATCACAAGGGGGCTTCAGGCTGCTGGTGCCTACTGTTACAGACCAACTAGGTGTGCTCCCTCCTTGGGGTCTGCAGAGGTGTTATGGGCTTTCCCAGCGGCCGGGAGCAGGATCACCTATATTCACAGCTCTGTCACTGTCAGAGCCCACAAAATCTCACTTGTCCACTATAGGTCCCAGCAGAGCTATGGGTATCTTCCGCAGTCTGTGGTTAGCTCACCTAGCTGTGCTACTTTTGCCCCAGGGCCTTCCAGCCTTGTGATTCCTGGTCGGGGCCTCTCCACTAGTGCTGTGCAGAGGCTTTTGCTGAGGCTGCTGTGGGACCATAGAGTTTCCCCCTGGGCCATGGAGCCGGGCTGCTGGAGCTCCACCCAGCCTCCGATCACTCCCATGGGATCTCTGGGTGCCCCTTGCCCCCTTTGGGACACAGCTGGAGTCCATGAGTCCGGCGGCAGCTGGCAGGCTGCTGCCCTGCCTGGGATCCTCCTTTTTGGGAGCCTCCTGACGTTCTGAATGCTGGGCGGGGCCTCTCCGCTAATGGCGAGTAGAAGCTTTCCCTGCTGCTGGTGCGAGACCCTGGAGTTTCCCCCTGGGCCGCGGAGCCGGGCTGCTGGAACTCAACCCAGCCCCAATCCTCTCCCACTGGATCTCCAGGAGGCTCTTGCCCCATCTGGGAGAGAGCCAGAGTCTGTGAGTCTGGTGGTGGCTGGTGAGCTGTTGCCCTGCCCGGGATCTTCTTCAGGAGCCTCCCGGAGTTCTGAATGCTGGGTGGGGCCTCTCTGCTAATGGCGAGTAGAGGCTTTCCCTGCTACCAGTGCGGGACCCTGGAGTTTCCCCCTGGGCTTAGGTGTAATCGCGAGGGGCTTAGGTAGGGCTGTACTCACCTGTTTCCACTGTCACTCTGCCGGTGTGTGCACACTCCTGTCCTTGGTGCGTGGAGATGCTATGGGGGAGTCCGCTGGAAGAAAGCCTCTTGCAGGTACTAGACTGTCCGGGGGTCGAGAGTTGGAGAGTTTTCACCTATCTCCACCTCCTCATGGGGGGAAGTCCATCCGCCTTCTGATGTATAACAGCATGGGTGTCTCAGGCGTCTTGAGATGCTATATGGATATTCTTTGTTACCTGATGAATGTCCAATTAGTTGTAGATTCGAAGGGGGAGAGACAAAGAAGACTACTCACTCCGCCATCTTGGTGACATCATCCCTAGCCTAGAGGAGACTGAAAGCACATGACTATAAAATGCAACATGTGATCTTGAAGAGTCTGGACCAGAAAAGGATATTAGTGAAACAATTGGAGAAATATTAATCAGATCTGTAGATTATGGAACATTGCTGTGTCAATGTCCAGATTTTGATGATTGTACGATGGTTGTATAAGATGTTAACATGGAGGAATCTGGGTGAGGGGTATTAGGAATCTTTTGAACTATTTTTGCTGCTTTTTAACGTCTGAAATTACATCAGTGGATAGTTGAAAAATAGAAAAATGAAACATATGCAATAAATAGAAACTTAAAAAATGATGAAATATAAAATAAATGGAAATTATGTTTTCCTCCCATCCTGCAATAGATTGTCTGCACAGCCTGCTTTGAAGGCCACCGGGGACAGGAGTCTGGCTCCCACAGCTTGTTTAGGGAATGGCCCGTGGGTCTCGGGTGCTGGCATGTTTCTGGAGGATGCAGTGACAGATGAATTGGCTTCTGACTGTGGAATCTGGGGTAGGAAAACTAGTATTGATTGCGTGTTTCTAAATCCCAAAGACTGTGCCCGGACTTCAACATCCATGAGGTCATAGTTAACACTGAAGGCACAATACCACTGGCACTTTTATCTCATTTGTGTGTGGTTATCATTTTAATCTTTAGCTTTGTCAAAGTAACACAGGCACATTGTTTAAGGAATCAAGGCTAAAAGGCTTGTAACAAAAAGCATCAGTCCTTCGACTCTTTGCCTCCATTCCAGAAGTAACCACTCCCAACGTATGTAGCTGGTTATTCTGATATAATCTCTATGTTTCTCGATAATATTTATGCATTACTCCCTTGGTCCAGCTTTTTTAGACATTACCTACTGACCCCCTGTGGAGGTGTGGGTTTTAGCTCCCACTCATACATCCTTCTATCCTCACTATCTTCCCAATACATTCACAACTCTGCTTATGGTTAAATTCATATTCTGTGTTTTCATTTTAATGACTGCATACTTAGTGTCCACTGCTGAGCAACGTAGTTCACGATGATTATATTTCCTTTCTTCTGTAACTTTCATTTTTCCTTTGACAATTGCTTCACTAACTTAGTTTTATTTGGAGCTATAGCTAAATCTCCACATACTTTGTACAAATGTATCTCAATACAGTTTTCCATGTGGTCAAGCTTTTGAGAAACTCAGTGCTTTGTTTCTGGCCACATCGCATCTGGAGCCCACCACCCTCCTGCCTCCACCTGTATTGGGTGCCCTCTGTCTGCTGCACAGCTGTCATCCTGGCCCTTTTCCTCCCACCATCCTGGAAATCCCCTTCTTCCATTTAATGAGTTGGATTCTATGGCTTCCCCTTTGTAGCTTTATTCTCTCATTGTTGTGGAGCACATTTTCCAGTAGCTTCTGAGGAACTATGTTTGGGAGATAGGAAAGTCAAAATGCTATCATTTCCTCACCCTTGGTTGGTAGTTTGCCCACCATCTTTTTGCGTAGCATTTTGAAGTCTTGCTCCCTGTGTTCTGGTTCTCAGCTTTGCTGTTGAGAACCCCTAGGCAATCCTTGTTCTCGATCCTTCATGTGTGTACTCTGTTAAGTCTCTGGAATATTTTAGGATGCTTTTCTCTATCTATCAGTTGTGGAATTTCATTATAATGTTCCTTTGTGGGCATCTCTATTATTTTGTTGTCATGGGTACTTGGTGGGCACTTTCCATCTGGAAACTCATGTTCTTGAAATCTGGAAATTTTCTTGTACTGTTTTTAATAACTACCTCTCCTCCATTTTATTTGTTCTCTCGTTAGAAATCTTTTAGCTGAACAGCTATTGGACTTCCTGGACAGAACTTTAATTTCTTATCTTTTCCCTCCTATTGTCCATGCCTTTTTTTCCCCCTACTTTTTGGAATATTTCCTCAACTTTAATGTCCAACATCTTTATTAATTTTTAAAAATTTTTAGCCATTATATTTTTTAATTTCTAAATTTTTTCTAGTTCTGTGTTGTTCCTGCTTTCTCTTTCATCCTCTTCTTGTTTCATTGATGCAAAATCTTCTCTTACCTCACCAAGTACATTAATTATTGTTTCTTTGAAATTTTCTATATCTCTCTTCATTACTCTGTTCTCTTTTCTTCTATTTACTTTTTTTTTTTTTATTATTGGAGGCTTTCTTTGAACGTCAGGTGATCCTTGGGTTTCTGTTCATGTTTAGGAGTAAAGCACTCAAATTGTGCTGGGATGGCACTGTCAACTAGTGCAATTCACTGTGGGAGCAATTAGGGGACTTAGCATTTTGCCCTCTGGGGTTTTCTTCCATAACAATGTCAGTATCTGTTAGGGTTTTTTTTTTTTTTTTTCCTGGGATAGTTAATTTTCTCCAGAGAAATATTCTTTTATCTTCTGCCTGTGGAAAGTGTAACCTGGCTGTCAGTGACCTGGAAGTAAGTAAGAGGAGAGGTGTGTGGTCTTGAACTTCATAACCTTTTTTCTCAGCCTGGCCCCACCTTCCTCTGTGTCCGATATCCCTTAGTCTAGAGCCTCTCAACTCGTTTGTCCAGTTAATGTACCTCTTGTCTCCTCCATTGGAGGGGAAAGACAGGACCCCGCCTGCAGACCTGGGGACATGGAACTTTCACGGCTCTGTACAGTCTTTAAACAACTACCAGTTTCCAGCTCTTGCTTCATCCCATCTTTTGTGATACTGGTGCCTCTAACGTCGTAAGTATTCTGAGGTTGTGGGTTGCAGATTAACTTGCTTCTCACCTGTGGGCACTTTTAATAAATCTTTCCTCAGTTCTTGTAAGTCATTTACAATTCCTCCCTTCCTTTTCCACTGTCACATATATTGGTCCAGGGTTCCGGTTGTCTGCTACTTTGATCAGAACAGAAGTTTCTATTTCTGTTCCTTGCATTGTATGTCATTTATTGGGTGATTTTTTTTTTAAGAGAAAGGGGCACAAATATTTTACTTTGTCATCCTAAATCAAGAGTTCTCCCCACTGTTTTCCAAGTGAGGAACTGAGACTCAGAGACTAGGTGGTTTCCGTGTCCTCACATATGTCACATATGTCACTGGCATGTGGAACAAGCATGATTCATGATATGTCATCACAATATAGCTTTATTTTTTTATCTCCTATTTCACCAAAACTACTCTTGTCAAGGTTATTGACGGTCTCCTCACGGTTAATGCTGTTGGACAGGTCTGTCCTCATCTTACTTGACCCATCACTAGGCTTTGACACAAGCGATCACTTCTTCGTCCTTGATGTCTTTTCTTTATCTTCTCCTTGGGCACCATACTCTTCTCTCCCTCCTCCCAACCCCGTAAACTGAAGAGCTCCAGGCTCAGTCCTTGGTCCTCTCTTTCTACGTCCTCTTTTTCTCTTTCTTTCTATTTTTACTCCCTGTATGATTTTATCAGTTTTCAATGCTTTAAATACCATTTACATGCAGACAACTGCCAAATTTACATCTCCCTCCCAGGCCTGTCTCCTGAGTTTCAGATTCAGTGCCCAACTGCTCAGTCAACATCTCCTCTTGGATGTCTAATGACGATCTCAAACTCAAGATGACTGAACTGGACCTCCGAGCTTCCCCCACAAACCAGCTCCACCTGAGGTGTTCCTCATATCAGTTGATGGCAGTGCTGTCCTCTGGTGACTCAGACCTAAACCGTGGAGTCATTCTTCACTCCTCTCTTTCTGTTATACTGCGCCTAATCCATCAGGAACTTCTCCTGGCTCTACATTCAGTATTTACCCAAACTTGACCACTTCCACACTTCCACAGCTGGTGCCCTCACCCGCACTATCATCATCTCTCATCTAGATCGATACTATTATTTCTGAACATGGCTCTCTGCCCCACATCTGCCCCTTTATACTTTATTCTAATTCTAAGCCAGAAGGATCCTTTAGAAATGCAAGTCAAATCAGGTCATTTCTTTGTCCAAAATTCAGAGGGCCCCAAAAGAGCTGGCCCCTGTAGTCTCTCTAAGTCATCTCCTTCTCCATTCCTCCTTCCTTGCTCTTAGCAGCCACACTGGTGTCCTTGACATTCCTCCTACACCACAGGCTGCTCCCACGTCAGAACCTTTACACAATTTCTACCTCCAGCAACAGTCCCCTTATCTCCTTCCCAGTGACTCACTTCACCCCTTCAAGTCTTCGCTCAGCTCTTACCTTCTTGGTGACCAGTCGCTACTCCCCAAGCATTCCCATCCCATTACCCTGCTTGACGTTTTCTTTTTTCCACAGCACTATCACCTTCTAATTTTCTACATAACTTAATTTTTATTGTTTTACTGTTTATGCCCTGTCTCTCCTGCTAGATTGAATGTGTCCTTCAGGAGTGGCGATCTTTGTCTATTTTGCTCTCTTGTATATTGCATGCATCGAGAGCAATGCCTAGTGTAAAGCAGGCACTCAATGCTATTAGTTGAATATGAATAAAAGAACGGGACAGGTTTTGGATCGGAGTATTTTTACAATACCATGCTCTTCTCTGGGCCATCCTGAGCATTATAAGGTGATGTTTAAAATGCTTTCTGTAGGTTTTTAAAGAAAGGATCTTGCAAGATTTGCCCTGTGCTCGAGAAGAGAACAGGGAAATGGATGGCGAAAGCAAAATTTCCCCTTTTTTTCTTCCCCAATTTTTCTTTTGGTTTCCATATCTCCCTTTTTTTTTTTTTGCTTCCCGTTAAATTTTACATGAATTCTGATGTCAGTTTGCTTTTTCTCTTGTCTCATGAGATAAAAACACTCATTTCTAGGTGGGAATTGGGTTTATTCCATTACCAAATATATTTCCAGTTTCCATGCCAATGATACAATACTTTCCTTCTTTCTCCAAGTAAGGGAGAATATTGGTAAGACTAACCTTTCTTTCCCTTTCTACTACTTCATTGTACCTATTCCTTCAATCCACTGGCCCTTAAAAAAAACTAATTTTCTTGTATAAGTAAATTCTCAGTTAACTGTACTAGGGTTTCAAAAAGTTAAGTCTAAAAGTATCTTTTTTTTTTGAGGAAGATTAGCCCTGAGCTAATCCTTTTGGCTGAGGAAGACTGGCCCTGAGCTAACATCTGTGCCCATCTTCCTCTACTTTATATGTGGGACGCCTGCCACAGCATGGGTTGCCAAGAGGTGCCATATCCTCACCCCGGATCCGAACTGGCGAACCCTGGGCCGCCAAAGCGGAACGTGCAAACTTTAACCACTGTGCCACCGGGCTGGCCCCCTAAAAGTATCTTTTTAATTATTAATTTTCTGTGATTGGCTTCACTGAGGCTAGTCACAAGAGGAGCTCATCTTTCAGAATTTAAAACAAATAAACAAAACTTAACATAGAGATACATTTAGAAAGGATGGGTAAATTCCCAATAACAGAGGCTGGGGTTTTACGTCTCATAAGCTTTTCCAGTGTTGGAACAGTGGCAAACAATCACTCTTGAAGTAGAGGCGATGCTTTCAAAAGTCTTCAGATTCCTGGGGAGGGTTCGTGGGGAGATTAGTGGTGTGGTGTGAGGGATGGCTGTGTATAATGCATACAGTTTATACAGGTGGCCAAGTGCCTTATTTTGTAATTTGAGGAGACTTGAAGCTTAAGTACACAAGGTTTTCCTAAACTTCCAATTATATTGGACTTAATGATATTTTCTTATAAAGTAAACAAATTTATTTTCTGAAACTAATGGAAGAGAAATGTTTTTCATGTGTAATTTAAGTCAGATCAATATAAAATTAGATATTTAAACATATGTAACTAGTATGTGGAACAAGCATGTTTCATCATAATGTAATCACCGCACAGCTTTATTTTTTTATCTCCTACGGGCCCTTTACATTTTCTGGGAACAAGTGTCCCTTGGCCTTGATGAAAACTCAGGCTGATATTCACAGTGCATCTTTATGGATAAGGATCACATGAGTGATCAACCTTAACATGACCAATAATGGGACACAGTGACCCTCCTGGGCCCTCTAAGGGACACATTGAGAAGGACACATCACTTGTGTCATCTTCTTGCCAAAAATGCTTGATCTTAATCTTATCATGAAAAAACAATCAGACAAATCAGCTGAGAGACATTCTCCACATCAACTGGCTTGGATTTTTAAAAAATGTCAATGTCATTAAGGAGAAAAAAAAAGGAAGAACTGTTTTAGACTCTTCTTTTTAAAGATTGGCACCTGAGCTAACAACTGTTGCCAATCTTTTTTCTTTTTTGCTTTATCTCCCCAAATCCCCCCTGGTACATAGTTGTATATCTCAGTTTCAGGTCCTTCTAGTCGTGGCATGTGGGATGCCACCTCAACTTGGCCTGACGAGCAGTGACATGTCCGCACCTAGGATCGGAACCAGCGAAACCCTGGGCCGCCTGAAGCGGAGCGTGAGGCCGCGGGGCCGGGCCCCTGTTTTAGACTTTTGAGATTGAAAGGCCATGACAGCTAAATGCAAGTACAATTCCTTTTTTTTAAAGATTGGTAGCTGCTAACATCTGTTGCCAATCTTTCTTTTTTTTCTTCTCCGCAAAGCCCCCTGTACAGAGTTGCGTATTCTAGTTGTGAGCGCCTCTGGTTGTGCTGTGTGGGATGCCACCTCAGCATGGCCTGATGAGCGGTGCTACGTCTGCGCCCACGATCTGAACCCGTGAAACCCTGGGCCGCCAAAGTGGCGTGCGAGGACTTAAGCACTCGCCCGCGGGGCCAGCCCCCTTCAAGTACAATTCTTAATTAAATCATGGGCCCACCTCCCTCTCATACAACAACAACAGCTAAATCCTGTAAAGGACATCTTAGGAAATTTGAATATGGCTTTGTATACTAGATAACAGTGGTGTAGCAAGGTTCAAGTTGTTGGGTGTGGTGATTGTGTTATGGTTTTATAGAAGAATGCCTTGTTCTCAGGAGACAGAAGAAAGTATTAAGAGGTGAAATGTCACAATGAGAGAGAAAAACATAGAGGGAAAATACAGCACAATTTGGTAAATCTAGGTGAAGAGTATTGGGTGTTTACTTTTTCAACTTTTCTGTAGGTTTTTAAGAGACAAGGGACCAGCTGTTGCCCATTTCCTTTGCAAGTACAGAAATGGAGATTTGGCACCTCTCTTTGAAATTTCATTTCCATTGTGTCTTGGAGCCTGGCTGAGACTTCGATTATTATGTCTTATTAAGCATATATATTTGTAAAGGTGTAAACATATGTAGCAGCAGTAACAACCTCAAAATATTTGTACAAGGCATTACCATTTATAAAGTTTCCACTTCTATTATCTTCATAGTTTTGGAAATAGCAAGGCAAGGTCATGTTTTTTATTCTTCCCATTTTCCAAATGAAAAACTGAGAAGCAGAAAGTCTGAGCAACTCAACCGAATTCACACGCCTAAGACTAGCGTCCTCGTCCCTTGATGGCAGACCCTGTATTTTTTCACTGCCCATATTAAGCACCAGAAGGGGGTTAACAAAGCTGTTTACTCTCTCATTATTTCATTTTTTTACAGAAAGTAAGAGAGAGTCTTGAGGGTATTTGTTTATCCCACTGTCTGAGAATTCCAGATGAGCAATGGCACAGGGGGCTCTGCTGGCCCCATTGAATCAGCACTCTGGGCAACCCTGAGGGAGATGCTGCTCGAATCCACAGCCCCACCTGCCTGGGCTGAGGCCTGGATAACGCTGGTCTCCAGTCCTACCCATGTCCCTGCAGATCAGCTGCGGCACAATGAGGAACTGACGGAGATGAATTCCCCGGAGACTGAGTCAACGTCCCCTCAGAATATGGAGGTAAATTTTGTCACAACTCCAGCTATCTTTCAGGGAGATGACAACCCACACAGAAGGAAGTTCACAGGAGTCACAAACCCACAGCCCCAGAATACCAAGCAGCTGTGTTTCCACCTGACAGCTGGGGTGAGCAGAAGCTGTCTCCGTTTTCTCTCTCTCTCTTTTTTTCTTAACTAAAAACAACTTAAGGAAAAAAGAAAAAAACCAAAATCTTGCCTTTCTGAGCTTGATGAGGGCCACGAATTTGTGGCGAGGAGGTAAAATAGGCAGCCAGACACATGGTCCCCCTTATTTTCCCTTTTGTATCTTACTAATGAGAGGGGCTGCCTCTCTTCTGCCTTCACTGTTGACTGAAGATGTGAAGAAAGGAAAAAAAGGGGGAGGGGATAGAGGAAACAGCTACATGCAGCGAATAGAGGCGTATTCTTCCCAGAATCTTCCCTTCCAATCAGGACTTTACGGAACGAGGTTGGGAATCTCTGACTTCCAATGAAAGCACAAAATACAGCACCAGATGATTACAGGTTGTTATTGGGAAGACAGTTGAAAGTTCATCACGTGTTTTCTGTAGCCTTGGCAATCTGACCTTCTCAGTATGCTCTAGTAGAGGTAGTTTTTCTAAAGCTTCCGTTCTCTCTACGGAACCCAGCTGGAAAAAGAGAATTTGTGTACCAGGGGTCTGTTTCTGACAGCTGCATTTCACAGTGATCCAAATTCAGAACTTTGAGGCTTCTGTTAATTCTGGAAAAATTTTCAATGGCCCCAGAAGACGCTGCAAATCTGAGGCAGCATGTCAAGAACTAAGGGTGGTGAACTCTGTAATGCGCCTTTGTTGTGTTACTTAAGATTATTCAGTTCTGCTCAAGACAGTAAGAAAAACAAACAAAGAAGGAGGATAAACGAAACTGGGTAGAGAAACAGCTTGTCAGACGTAGGCAGAATTCACATAATGCACATGGTAAAACTAAGTGGGTTAGTAACTTCTGAGACGCGGTAGCCACAGACAAAGAAGAAAATGTGTGTGTGCTGAGCATAGGGAAGGACGGAAAGACATGACATTCACAATGCATCCTTTGCATACAACACAAACATTTGAGGTACACCAAATATACGTGGAACATATGAGGACTCAAATGAAATCTTAAATCAGCCACCCATTAGTGACTCCATTGTGGCCTCAAAAATCCTCTGCACAAGAAATGCAGAGTCCGTAGGTGTGCATCAGGTTACCTGGTGAGCTACAGCTAATGGCCAGGTGGATTTGTCCCTGAGACTTTCTAATGGAACAAGGGTACCATCGACCCGGGCACCTTCCATCTGCTGAGCCTCCTTGCTCAAACTTCTGTTCTGACCATCATGCCCAAACCATCACAGGGAAGGCCAATGTGGCGGAGGAAAGAATTGACCATAGGAACACTGTGTGCCCCAAGATTCAGGTCACTGTGTCCCTCTGCCTGTTCGTACTCTATTTGCTTTGTTTTAATTGCCCCATCTCTCCCCCCTTGCTTCGCACTATGCTTTTTACGTGATTCGATAGACCATGTGATTCCTGCATCTTATTTTGTTGTGTGAGCCTTTCTGTTTCAGGATCTCCTGGACCAGCTGGTGGTGGGCTTGGAGGCTACTGTCGCATCAAGGTCATTTCCCACAGAACAAATTGACAGCAGGACCAAGCAGACAATACAATAAAAAAGAGATAAGTCTAACTGTTTGGGTAATCCCTATGTACTAAGGAATATTCTAAGCATTTTGTCTATATTATCTCAGATAATAATAAAACCCTATAGAGTAGATATTATTACTTGCATTTTAAAGATAACGACACTGAGGACAAGAGAGGCTGAATAACTTGCTTAAAATCACACAGCTAGTAAGAAACAGAATGATGATTTGAATTAGGGTCTGTCTGATTCCAAAGTCATGCCATTCCTATTCTGGGGGAGACCAAGCCATTCCCCCCATATTCTTCTCAGTGAGACCTTCCTTGGGCACCCTATCTAAAATCTACCCCACATACTTCCTCTCGCCCTCCCAGGATTTACTTTTTTCTCCATAGTGTTATCACCATCTAATGCAACTTTCTTACTAACTTATCGTCTGTCTCCCCAACAAGGATGTAATTTCTATAAGGACAGCATGTTTGCCTGATTTATTAACTTCCGCTTCTCCCGGTTCCTAGAAAAGAGCTTGGCACAGAGTAGATATTCAGTGAATGTCAACTGAATGAAGGAGTGAATCCTATTATTGAGTTTTTTCTAGATAGACTTTGGAAAATAAAATCACGGGCTCAAGATCATCTTTTGACTGAATAAATTAACCCTGAAAAATCTATGATTATATTGATTTTAAAGGGCATGGAGGATTTCAGAACAAATTCCAAGGAGAGAAAATGGGTTGGAAGAAAATTCCAGTGTCGGCTCTGTACCTTGATTCCTACACGGCCTCCCCGCGGACTCTGGTTGACCCTGCAGCCTGGCCACCTTCATCTGATTTTCATCACTTTATAATTTCAGGCCCTGGACTTCTCCTATGTTACCTCTGAGAAGAGATACAGAGAAAGGGGAGTCTTGTGTGTATGTGCATTATACAGGGCATTCTAGAAACAGGGCTTATGTTTGCCACCCCCTGCTGTGAGTGGGGTGCTCACCCATGTTGCTAACTCATTCAGAAGTCACTTTGTGTGTTACCTCCACTTGCAGGTGAGGATCCTGAGCCTCAGTGAGATAGTAACTTGCCCTAGCTCTACAGTCCAATAGGAACAAAGCGAGGATTTGAAGCTGCGTCCATCTATTGCCCCCGAGTCCACTTTGCAGAAATATTGTCCCAAAGAGAAGGAGGCCCACAATGAATAGAAACATGAGGTTTTCTAAAAAGCCACGCCACAGACTGAAAGAATCTGAAGTGAACCCAACCATGCCCCAATGTTGTCCTCAGAATGGATGAAATGAATTTCTCTTATAATGACGTCTCTTGCTGTTCTGTAAAGGACAAAGTGACTAGGTCTACAGTGACAGTAAAATTTTTGGTGAATTCACAGTTAAAATGGAAATAAAACTGATTTAGTAAAATTGGAACACAATTTTTTTTCCATAGGCTTGGTAGAGTTTGGCTCATGTTCTTGGATGTGAAAATCATTTTTCCCAAATTAATTTCTTGAAAACTCAGCTGTCCCAGCCTTTCAAGCCGGGAGGTTAAATTGATCTGACAGACAGCAGAGGCCCTCAGGAGCATCCTGGCCAGAGTCATAAATGAAATACGTTAGATAATTTTAATTTGATATAGTAATCCTCAGGGGCAACTGAACTGCCGAAGAGTCATCTCTCCATTCACTTCTGCACAGTTAGCTATCAATCAGATTTCTGGAAAGAGATCCAGCATCTGGATGTTGCTGATGTTGCAGAGGAGAAATGGGTTGTAAGAGTGTCCTGCGGCTGTTTGCCAGGAACCTGTCCTTCTGAAATATGTTGAACCAGATCAGGTACCAGAATGTTCATAGATGCTAGGAAAGCAAAATAAGTTTTCAAGTCGATAAAAATGAAGTTGGATCTATTTAACTTCAGAGCTTCATTCATTGAATCACTCAAACACTTGTTCACTCATTCATTCAATCATCCGTCCATCCATCCATTCACCCATTTATCTACCAACCCATCCACCCAATAAGTATTTATTGAGTACCTACAGTGTGTCTGGTGCTCTGCTAGATTGGAAATAAAGTTCATAGAACTGTGTGGTCAAATACAATAGCCACTAGTCACATGTGGTTATTGAGCCCTTGAAATGTGACTATATCACAAGACGTGCTATAAGTGTGAAATACATAACAGATTTCAAAGACTTAGTAGGAAAAAAAGAATGTAAAATGTCTCATTAATAATTTTTATATTGATTTCATGTTAAAATGATAATTTTTTAATATACCGTGTTAAAATATATTTTTACATTTAATTTCACTTGTTTCTTTTTACTTTTTTAAATGTAGCTAATAGAAAATTTAAAGTGCATATGTGGCTTGCATAGTATTTCTATTGGGCAGCACTGTCACAGATTTCTTGCAGAAGATTTTTTCCTGAGATTATGTTTTTGGGACAGATTGAGAGTGTCTTTCCAGGAAGATAATAAAATATAAAGGCAGGAGGGCTGATCCATCGTGGTTAGATGATAAGTCTAGGTTTGGGGTCATTACATTTTTGTCCCGAAAACTTTACTTTGGATGCTAAATATATAGATCCAGTGTTTCGGAATTGAAAAAACGTAGACAATTTGGGATGCTTTGATGTTTGCCACTTTCTGGTATTTCCTGAGCTGTCGCTGGATGTCCTAGGTTCCTGACTACCCACAGGTTCCTGCTTGCATAAGATCGCACTAAAAAGATGCTTAGAAAGAAGTAAAGACTTATGAAATGGATTGTTTGACATGATGCTCTTACAGGAATTAAGTGAAGCTAACTTTGATCTTGTCTCTCTTACTTGAAAATGTGATATCTGGGTTGTTTAATGTCTGCATTGACCTGCTAGCAGGAAAAAAATAAATAATTTGAGCTGTAATTAGGTTGGGAATAATAATGACTCAGGGAGTCTGCGAGATTAACTAGTTTTGGCCAAAAGCTTTAACTAAAAGTTAGAAGGCTCAATTCCAAGTGCTTTTTAAATTAAAATTAGTTAAATTTAAAAGTCATCATATTCTCAGATCAACAAATTAGCAGGCTTTCTTCTTTCATTTAAAAAAGCTATATAAATTAAAATGGGTCCCTTCTCTTTTCTGGTATTCGCAAGGGGTTCATTCATGGCCGCCTTTGACGCCCACAGTCGTGCTCCGTCGCTTCCTCCCTGGAGCACTCAGAAGAGTAGGGGTGGGGAAACTAGCCTGGCACTGGGGACACAGAAAACCAAACCCCAAAAGCTCCTAGTGCAGATCCTCAGGCACACAACTGCTCTGTGTCTGTCCCCATCCAGCGTGGCTCATGTTGGAATGAACCGTCTCTTGTCTAATGAGCTTAAGAGAAGATTTTGTAATACATGGTGGGATTTATGGCAATGAAAGAATTAAGAATATGAGTATCAGAGAGCCCAAGGAACTGTCATGACTCTACTGAGAAGAACACAGCAGCATAAGAAAGGAGAAATAAGATGTGGGGCTGATTTTTTCTGAGATTGGAAAACATTCCACCAATGCCAGATATTATAGCAGAGACAGATGGCATGGCAGATGCTGTGAAAGAAAAATGACTTGCTACTAGGTGAACCAGAAAAAATAAACAAGAAGGACGGAGGAAAAAGTACACAAGCTCCCCTCTGTTGTCAGGAACGTCTTCCGGTAGCTGTGAAACAGCTCACTGTATTCCACGGGGCTGCACATTGCAAACGAAGTCTCTCCCCCCTTCTCCACTGACTCACATTTAGAATTAGTAGCCATTCTTTTGAGAGGACTCACTTTTTGTCTATTGGTTTTCTAAGGAAAAAAGGAAGGTAACAATTAATGGGATATACGATGCCAATATCGTATGAAGAAGATGCTACTGCTAATCTTTTTCTGGCTCAACTGGTTGCTATATGATATGTAGAAACTAGATGAAACTCATCTTGGTTTATTTTAGAAATGTTCCCAATTAACATCCTTTCATAGTGCAAATCAAATAAATGGAGTTGGCATTTTAATAAACTTAAATCCAAGTTGTTTAAAATGTGTTTTAGAAACCGGGACAGGGCTCTCTCATTAGGTCTCCAGGGTTTAAAATAGATGCCTCAGCAAAATGATAAGTTTGCATGTGTTGTGGCTCCATGGAATTGACAGAAAATGGTTGAAACCAATAAAAATGATCTACAGATGCTAAGGGTCTATTATGAGATACCCAGGCACACACATCCAGCACAGTGCCAGCACATGTAGATTTAATATATGCAAATTCAGCAGTGTGCACTTGGCAACCCGATTGCATCACTTATATCAGACAGAAATGGATGCAATTGAGCCTAAAATTGCCACTGTTGAGTTACTGAAATAAGAAAAGTAAGTGCATGATGTTAAAGATTTTCTGGCCATTACAAAAAAAAAAAAAGAAAAGAAAAGAGTGGCTAGGCAAGTATCTGGTGATGGTTTGTCACTATATTTGGAGAAGAAACTGAAGAATTAATTAAAAACTATAGAGTAACATTGATTAACAAAGAATTACTGCAGGATTTTCAAGGGTAACTTCGATTATACATAACATTTATTTTCTGTGTTGTTTTAAGGAACACAATAGCCCTCCTAAGGTGGACCTCATTGTACATGTACAACTTTTACTCACACACACACACACACACATGAATTAATAAATCATTGAAAAAATGAATGTTAATAACAAGATGGATTCCAGAAGCAGTTTTGTTGTTCATGCCGTTGAGTCAGCTCCAACTCCTAGCGACCCTGTGCACAGCGGAGGGGGGCCTGCCCGATCTTTCTGCACTCTCCTCTCACCTTCTCTGCACTACATCAGACCACGCTCCACTGCTGTTAACAGAGTTTTTATGGCCAATCTTTTAGGAAGCGCGTGGCCAGGCTCTTCTTCCTAGTCTGTCTCTGTCTGGAAGCTCTGCTGAAACCTGTCCACCATGGGTGACCCTGCTGGGATTTGAAACACGGGTGGTAGAGCTTTCAGCATCACGGCGACATGCGGCCACCACAGTGTGACAACCCACAGAGGGGTGGTGTGGTTCTCTGACCAGGAAACGAATCCGGGCTGTGGCAGAGAGCGCGCCGAAACTTAACCACTAGACCACCAGGGCTAGAAATAGCTTAGACACCATTTTTTCAACTTTTAGAGGAGCAAAATGCACCCAAGGCCACCTGGCAATCCCTGTCTAGTCTTTGTTTTCTTCTTCTTTCCTACTTCTTCTCTCTATTGCCCAGGTCAGTGCTTTCCACTGTTAGAGTAAAGAAGGAAAGACTTCATGTAGAGAATGAGTTTCCAGAGACTGGGATCAAACTGGCATTTCCATCGGCCCACCTTGCAACAAATGAGTATACCAGGTTTGAGGACACACATTTTCTGGAAGCCAGGGAGAAGTCACAGAGAAACTATTTCAATCTGGAACAAGTCTCACGTGAGGAATTGCCTGTGGTATGTCCCTGATAAGTCCTCCCAGAGGAGTAGGCTGAGAGCCTGATGGGCCGGCTCGGGGTGGATCTCCCCTTGGAGGGGTGGGCGGAGCAGCCTGCCTTCCAGCCCAAGGCGGTTGATTGCCGCAGAGCTATAAAATGCCCGGTCCATCAGTGGCGCAAATCCCTCTTGTCTGATAGCCTTCACTAGCCTTCTGAACTTGGACAGGGACTCGTGTGCTTTGTGGAATTCTCTATAGGAAGCTCAGGGAAAATGTAAATGCTCTGATTCCAGCAGAGGCAGGACAATACTACAGTTACAAATTCTATTGGGCAACGATCTTTTTTTTAAAAAAAACTTTGAAGTTCCTTTCTAATAAATTTCAACACATAATCAGTGTTTATACAACAGACACCATTATCCTATCAGTATCATGTAGTTTGGCTCCTAACTGAGAATTTCCTCCTTCTATACATATATAATGCAAATTATAATGTTTTCTGTTTGAGAGACTCCTACATTATATGCCTAAAATTAAAGATAGGGGTAGGATGGGCAAAATGGGCAAAATTTTTTTTTAAAATGCCAGATGTCCTTCTATCCTGTACATGTGTAATTGCAAAGGGCACTTCCACAAGGAGGAAGACAGTCACCAGGCTCTGAAAATGGGAGGCAATTCCTGACATTCTCAGCCCCCACTGAATGGTGTGCCATTTGATGCTTCAGCCCACTGGATAGCTTTAGTGCTCTGTTTGATACATTATTGAGAATAGTGCGACATCACTTTACCTTTGTAATAAGCACTTCTTACACTAATGAAATGATGATTTGCTTTATCAAATGTCTATTCTTTGATAAAAATACGCATGTTTATATCATTTCTATGGATAATTTCTTATTATGAATTTCCAACACTGATATTGTATTGCTTTATAATAATCTCCTAACTTGCTCAGAAGCAAGAAAGCAGACAACTCTAGGAGACAATTAGATATATAACATATATTTTATAGAAGAAGATAACTGTCATGGAAAACAATTTCCATGTCATTTTTTTTGGTCAGAAATGCAACCGACAGAAAAATTCACATTTAACTTCAATCATTTATAGCTTCTATAACCCTATAGCAAGAATAAACCTTTATAGAATCTGACTTATTACAAGATCCTGAACTACCTTTGAATCAACAAGGAAATATCTACCTACAGTGTAATTTCATGTCAATTATTCTAATTCTTTGAAAATTTGTAAATCCATGTCATATCATAAGCCTTACATAACCAGAATAGTCTTTTTCCCTCTTTTTCCCACATATCTTCATTCTCATTCACCTCAGGTGATAATCCATATGATTGTAAACCTCAATTAGCTAGAACATTCTTTTTAATTTGTCCCCTCAAACTATCTTCTTTCCCAATCATTTTAGGTAGGTTTCATAAAATAAGAACAAATTGAAGAAAATCTGGTTTTAGGAACACTCTGAAAGTTTCCTCAGGACGTGCTTAATCTATTGTCTTCAAACAGTTCCAACAGAAAGGGGATGAGATGTTGCAGCTCCTTGAGAATCAAAAACCAGATTGCAACAAAAAGTCTCACTTTGAAGCAGTCGCTCCTGTAAAACCTCTGCTCTTGTTGCGCTTAGCACTTGTTACCACCATTTGGAAACTAATCAGACCTGGAGTCATTATAAAATAGGAAGACCCTCGGAAGACTTACTCCAAAATAATGACGGCTGGGTTATAAACTCCCCTTCCAATTAGTTTTATTGTTTTAGTTGATGAAATCACGGAAGTGAAATGAACCTAGAAAGAGCGAGCGCTGTAACCGGCAGGAGTGGGGTCCCAGTGCCTGCACCTGCTCAAAAGTTAATGGAGATGCAGGATGCAGAGCTTTGAGCATGAATACTGAGGCTGAAGGACACGGACTAGAATGCTTTTTATTTTTCATATTAAATAAAATCAGTCTGAGTATCTTTCATCTCCTATGGGGAGTGGAACAGGCTGTCGAGCTAGGATCAATAACTGCAGAGTCTTTGATTAAATTCCGTCACTCACCTTCCATGGGGGTGTTACTGTCCGGGCGGTTTGCAAAGACTACATCCACATACTCGAGCTGCAGCCTCTGGAGGGAGCCCTTCAGGCCTGGGGACAGAAGCAGGAAAAACCCAAAAAGTCCCAACATGAGCACTATTAGAAATAGTTGACGTTTAGTTTCCTTCAAGAATCTACTTTCTGGAAGCGGTAATAGGGCACATATGTCTGGCGATGGGTGGTAGTCTTGGGTGGTGAACATGATGCAGTCCACACAGAAACTGAAATATAAGGATGTACACCTGAAAATTATGGAATATTATAAGCCAACGTTACCTCAATACAAAATAAACGTTTTAAATATATAAATATTAATATCTTTAGAAAAAAAGAATTTACTTAAAAAAATGCACTGGGTTAGTTTCAAAAAGACATTGAATATAGTGATGTATTAATTGGTCCCTAGAACCTTTTAAAAATATATCAAAGGCTGACTTTGTCCCCAACAAAGAAAAATCTTAGGACTTTCTCAGTGATGTTAGTACTCTCACCCCACTGGGAAATACACACTTAGTCATGACTTTCATGGTGACTCCTGTGTGGCAGTATCCAGAAGCAAAGTTTAGAATAAAAAGCAGCCTGAGAGTTTAACTTCTTTCTTCTTGAAAGATGCAACTTAATGTCACGTTTGAATTACTTAATGGGCTTATATTGGGGTGGGCATATTTATTGCACATCAAAAACATGAAAATGGTGTAAATCAGAAACAGACGACTGCTGACCCTCCTTAATGTGCACACGGGTTTTAATAAGATTTAAAAGATTTGTAAGTGAAGGTTTGCTCAACATTTTACTAATTGGAACAAAGTTTGAAGAACCTTAAATACACTGAGCTCTACCATTATTCTCCATTCTTTGGGGAAGAAACAAAAACACTACAACCCAAAGAGACTTAAGAGGGTAATATAAAGGAGAGAGTGAGAGCTTAACAAAAATCTGGAACACAAAATCTGTGTTTCCGCCCTAATCATTTGGTCACATTCCTATGAATACCCAGAAAAAATTATTTAAATTTCAGTAAAATTAATACTTCCCTGAAATAGAATGCATTGTGTATAATATTATGCAACCCAAAAGGATGAGAGTGCTCAAGCACCATTTTCTCTCATTTCCGTGAGGCGCAGTATTTCCTTATCAGCCTCTTTAACTCCTCAGGAAGACTGGAGGTTTTTCTCTTTTTACTATAGGCATAAAGTTAATTGTATGTTAAATGAGGCTCTTATAAATTTAAATTTGGCTCATTTAAATTTGATTTTTCAAGCTGGTTTATCGGCCAGCCACAATTACTTTTCTGACAACAAATATTTTTCATTCGTTGAGAAGGAATTGTCCGTGACGGTAGCTTGTTCCAAGAAGCATTGATGAAGAGAGGAGGGCAGACAGGTGGCGTAAGCTCCACTGCCTGTCTTGAAGACCTGTGGTGACTTTCAGGCGGGGGGATTACCAACTATCTCAAGGGGCAGCTTGAAGTTAAATTGACCTTAAAAAGCACTATGATATGAGCCAGTGTTTGGAAGAATTGTCTGTAGGGAGGAGGTAAGGGGAGGACAAGATAAGCAAGCACACAAATAACAGGGGAGCACGAGGTGTGAACGGTTGGAAATCTGTCCTCTAGCATGTGGTATGCCCCCCCTGGGGTTATCTGACTGTAGTTCTCTAATCCGCAGTGGAGATAACAGTACTTACTACCTTCAGAATCACTGTTCCAGAGGGCAAATGAAACCAGTTGTCAAGCACTTTGTAAGTGCAGTAGTCTATAGAAATTTGGTAATTACAGCAGTGTATTCACATCTGGAAAGGCTCAGAATGAGAGGTGCCACAGACGAAACACCAAAGATTTTCACGGGACCTCCTGGTTTTGGAGGGAGGCATTTAATGACAGTTCTGGCCCATGTCTGGCACTGGAAACAAGTGTCCTCCTTTCTGATCATGAGCCCCCTACTCTGTGTCTCTTCTAAATAGCTCACACGGGTTGAGAGTAACTAGGAGAAGAAGCTACACTCATGCAGCCCTGTCGTCATGCTGTGTGATCAGTCGCGACTAAAGTCATTTGCTCTTCCATGCCACGAGCAGGTGCTGATCCTGCAACTGCCACGCCCTGGCGATATGAAGATGCACGGCCTCGGCATTTATCCCCAAGGAGCAAACAGTGCAGACTGAGAGCATCTATCGGCAAGGACTTGATGCAAACGTGGGTCTCATTGTATTCAGTCATTCCTCACCTCTCAATTCTTTCTCTCACAAGCTTTTTCTCTGGATAATTTAGGCTGAGATTCAAGTTTATTCATGTGAGAATATAAGAAATGATGTGTGGCGTCATATCAGAGACCCACCTGGTCAACTCCAACTGAAGCGGAGTAGGAGGAGATTGTGCCCAGAGACACTATCCACTTACTTTGAAAATCTTCATCACATAAAGTCTTATAATCCATGGGATGAATTTTGGATTTTACTCTACGTGAGATGGGAAAACATTGCTGGGGGGCTAGGAGGTAATGAAATGGGAGTCATGCAGCGGAAATGATATTATCAGATTTCTATTTTGAATGGATCACTCTGCCTGTCGAGAACGACCTGTAGGGGCAGGAGTGAAAGCCGGGAGACCCCTGAGGAGCTTACCCCAGCAGATCAAGCTTGGACCAAGTTTGTGAGAACTGTTCAAATTTGGGACAGGTTGTGTAAGTAGAAACAAGAGGACTTGCTGGTGTGTGGCATATAGAGTGTGGAGGTAGAGGAATAAAGGATGACTCAGAGTTTTGGCCTGAGAAGTGAAGTGACTGTTAGTAAGATGGGAAGTCAAGGGAAAGGCAGATTGGTGGTGGTGGTGGTGGTGATGGTGGTGGTGGTGGGAGCCATGATGAGTCTGAATGGCACATCAGTCAACCACAAGGAGCTCTTGGCAGCTGGGTGGACCAGCCTGGCATTTAGAGGAGAGGTCCACACACAGGGTTTG
This sequence comes from Equus quagga, assembly GCF_021613505.1. Taxonomy (NCBI): domain Eukaryota; kingdom Metazoa; phylum Chordata; class Mammalia; order Perissodactyla; family Equidae; genus Equus; species Equus quagga. Next base: position 59,331,059 of record NC_060270.1, read on the forward strand.
GGATATAGGGCGCTCATTTGGCTGGCCTGAATGACCTTGCCCATGTCTCTTAGCCTCTTTAGGCCTTAGTTTGCTCATCTGTCCAAAGACAAAATGGAGCTAGATAATTATTCTGCTTTGATCTTTCATGTGACTGCAAGCCAAGTCAGATAGTCCTGTCTTTCCCTGTTTGGATGCTTTAATCTTGTAGAAATAGCCACATCATAGTGACATAAAGACACATTCAACTAATGTCTCCTTGACAGCCATTTAGGGTTTATCTCCAATAATCTAATAGTCATGTTCTATCTCCACTTAGCAAACGTTTGTTGAACACTGGCTTGGGGCCGGGTATTGTTTTAAGTTTAAATTGATGTGCAAAAATGCATTAACTTTGGCTCCAGAGGGGCGTCCGTCAGCTAGTCACACCTAAGGAGGTGAGCGCTCCAGTGCAGTGAGCGCACTGCTTTTGACTTTAGCCTGTCCCTCTGCGCTAACCTGAGTCTGAGGGAGTGAATGCGGAAGCAGGAGAATGCTCCCTGCCCCTGAGGAGCTGTCCAGAATTTAGCTGCAATTCCTCAAAAGTCCACGGATAATAAATCATATTGTGTAATGAAAATAGCTTTCCAGTGCCTAGAGTAAAAAAGAAATCTAAGTTGATTTTCCTTTTAGGTTCTGAAGTTTAATAGGAACTGTACTGTTCATAAGGTGAACCTTAATTTGGTTTAAGCCATCTGAAGGCATCACAGGCGTCTAAGGAGTGTGCCGGCGTTGGGCATTAGGCAGCCTGGCGGGGCTGGGGGTGGGCCAGGTGTTGAGCACGCAGGTGTGACTGTGTACAAAGGGAGCGCAGTAGTTTGGAGATTCTGCAGGGGTTCTAGTCACACACGCCGTGCCACCGTCTTTCACACCTGCCGCACGTTTGCTGTCCTATCTAGCCTGAAAAAAAATGCTGCCTTAAATAATATACACTGTTTCCCTGTATAGTTTTCCAGCTTCTTCTCAACAGACCTCTCAGTTATGATTTCAGACACACCTGCTCCTGTTTGTAAAGACCGCACTGTGTCAGCAATACGCATGGCTGCCCCTCCCTCTACGCAACCTGGCTCCCGGGGGTGGGCGACTTCAGCTCACCGGGAACGTGGGGCACCAGGCAGGAGACTGCGGTTAAGAAAGTAACTCTTTGTTAAGAATCCTTTTGTTAAGAAATTTACTCTTTAATTGGAAAATCTTACATCTTTTTTTCCAAAGTTTAGATAGTAGGGTTTAACATTTGCCATTCATTAAAAAGGTTCAAGCCGGGCTCTCTCAGATTATTTTCCTTGCCTACTCCTAAAACGGTGACAGTGGGTTTCTGTTTTGAGTCACATGACAAAACTGTCATTTACCTGAAAGGCAAATATAGACTCAGACGTGGCTTTTGCCTCTAAAAGCATGCAAACAATTTACTTATTCTTACAATTTGACTTCCCAAACTATTTCTATTCCTTCATGTTAAAATGAAATTTGAGCCGCTAAATTTTAGTATTAGCACAAATTTGGGCTTAATGAATGTTTGTGGAATGGCTGAATGAATAAATAGACGTTCAGAGCCTGAAGGGAGCTTGGGATTCTAAACAGATATAATAAACCTGTTAGTGAAATTTCTACCCCCTCCTCGAGAATCTAAGGAGAACATTTTTTCTAACTGGATGTGAATAAAGGAGTTTGGGCTCATTGAAAAGGTCTTTCATATGAGTTCTTTTCAAAACTGCCTTATGCACAAGTCAAGCCCATTTTACACTCTGTAAATTGACTCAGGTGGCCAAGGTCGCCCAGCACGCCAGGGGCCTGAACGCTACGTGAATTGGACTTTTGTCCTATCCTTCAACAGCAATGCTCAAGGTAAATGTGCATATGAATCTCCAAAGTTGAATAAGGTCACCTTCATCACAGAACAAGTACCAATGAAACCGAAGGATAATGATTTATAAACCTCTTCAAACTTTCTTTTGGGTCTAGAAATCTCATGTCTCTGCATTTCTGCAAAATTCACTCAATTCTCTAATTTCAGCCATCTTGGAAATATCCTTTGAGCTGACTCTCTTGCATTCATAAGCACTTGTCTTTGGCTGATATTGTGAACTGCAAAATAACACCAATAATAACAACATAATAATAATTGATCCCCATTCTTCTTCAATCTCAAAAGTTTGAAATTTTGTGATAAAATTTGAATCTGGGTCAGCTTGAATTTCAACTGAACTGGTTTATCCATCCAGAGAGGTTAGCTCCTAAGAGAATTCCTGACTTATTTAAAGTGGGAGAGAATTTAAGATATTTCTATTAAGCTGTGTGAGGCTTGAATAAAACTGATTTAAGAAAGAGAGAGAATTCTGAAATCATGCATATACACTGGTAAATATTAAAGCCGTGGAGATTCAGTGAGAAGCATAGTAGCATGCTTTCGCCATTTGTTTTCTCTTAGATTTTCTATTTCTTTGTTGATTGCCAGAGTGAACCATTTCCAAGCCACTTTGTAAATCAATTAGATTAAAAAGAAAAGAAAAGAAACACAAGAACTTTCCAGGCAGCACACTGCTGCCCTGTCTGTTCAGGCTGGTACTACAGGCCGATGTGGGTTAGTTCTTACTGACAAACTCCGCGGTAGGACACAGTCATGGGGGCAAACGCTGGAGCAGGGACGGGAAGAGCTTTGAGCGGCAGGTTGGGTTTGACTTCACAGTGTCCAACGGGACACTAAGGCCTGGGGGACTGTTGTCTGGGTGAGGAATTTGGAAGCATTCTCTTGTGCTGGAATATGGTCACTCATGGAAGCCTCAGAACATCACTTACGTGGGAAAGGCTGTCCTCACTCAAAGAATGAAGACTAGCAGTTGCATTAATAACAGTAACGATGATGGACCCGGTCCCGTGGCCAAGTGGTTAAGTTCACGTGCTCTGCTTTGGCGGCCCAGGGTTTCGCTGGTGCGGATCCCGGGCACGGACACGGCACCGCTCATCAGGCCACGTTGAGGCAGCGTCCCATGTGCTACAACTAGAAGGACCCACAGCTGAAATACACAACTATGTATTGGGGAGATTCCGGGAGAAAAAGCAGAAAAAAAAAAAAAAAAGATTGGCGACAGTTGTTAGCTCAGATGCCAATCTTAAAAAAAAAATAACGATGAAAATGACATTTACTGAGTGCTTATTATGTGAGAGACATTGTGCTCAATGTGAATTACCTAGTTTCAGTCTCTGTAGAGTAACCTGGTGAGGGAGGAATATTTACAGCCTATTTTGTGGTTGCCGAGATGGAGGCTGAGTGACGGGAAGTAACTTATGAAAAGTCACAGAGGTGGAACCTGAACTAAGGTCTGTCTGATTTCAAAGCCCAAATTCCTACAGATATATTAAAAATCAGTTAATGATGAATACTAAAGTCATACAGAGACTTTGGAAACAATTGAATTATATAATTATTACTGTTAAAAGTGTATATATATATATGTGTGTGTGTATATTGCAAGATCTGGCTACAAAGGTCTCCTTTTTCTTTTAACCTCTGCTGAGAGAAATTTTATTTTGTTCATTTGTATCAGTCCCACTTGCTGATCCTTATAATCAAACACGGACTCCCCAGGTTTGAACAGAGGGGAGCTCTGGGACATGAATCTGAAAGCAGTATCTTGTCCACCTCGCTGACTTGTATCTTTCTGCTGAGAGCCCCTCACTTCCATTATCATTGCCACTATTCACTCTTTAAAACTGTGATCCAATAAGGAAAAGATAAACCTTCACTCTATTAGCCTTCAGCACAACGAGCTATGTTGGCATTTTTAAAAATTACTAATGATTCTAGGATAGATAAACAAGAGGAAAATAGGAAGAGCAGGAAAACTATTTTCCTAAGACTAGGCTGTGATCCTACAGAAACTTCCTTCTAGCCATTATGGGTGTCTGATACATTTTCACCTGTTTCTAACATGGCTTCGAGCCCTCTCTGATTCTTTCCTATTTCCATGAGACACAAAGTCTCCACTTTAAGTTAAATGATTGAATACTGGAACTATTTTTTTCCAGGGCAAGTCTAAGATATTTCCAAGTAGTAGGTCGATAAAAATCACCAGCTTCCAAACTGGGATGAGTGTCCTAAATTCAACATTATCTTTCAGATCAGGTTCATGGGGAGAAAAAAAGTTCACAATGAAATGACAGCCTGGGAGAAAATATTTGCAAAACACGACAAAAAGTGAACATCATTAATATACAAGGAGCTCCTGCAAATTAAGAAGACCAAGATAAACAACTCAGGAAAAAAAATAGCTGAAGAATGTGAGTAAATTCCCAGAAAAAGAAGCACAAAGTTACGAAAAGAAGCCTAAATATCAGATTGGTATATTCTGTTTAGAAAATAATTTTGTGTTAAAATATGCCTTATTCTTTGACCTAACAATGCCACTTCTGGTTCTAACACATTTACATAAGGATCATCATTTGTATAATTCTTTATAATACTAAAACCTGGAAATATCCCATAAGTCGTGTGTGTGTGTGTGTGTGTATGTGTCTAAAATGTATTTTTGTTTTTTTAAAGATTGGCACCTGAGCTAACAACTGTTGCCAATCTTCTTTTTTTTTCTGCTTTTTTTCTCCCCAAATCCCCTCAGTATATAGTTGTATATTTTAGTTGTGGGTCCTTCTAGCTGTGGCATGTGTGACGCCGCCTCAATGTGGCCTGATGAGTGGTGCCATGTCCGTGCCCAGGATTGGCACCAGTGAAACCCTGGGCCACCAAAGTGGAGCGTGCCAACTTAACCACTTGGCCATGGGGCCGGCCCCTAAAACGTATTTTAATTGAGAAAAAAAAACAAAGTTTGGGCTAATATATATAGCTTGATTCCATTGGTGTGATACGGGTTTTGGATTTATAAGTAAGTGTGTAGAGGTAGCTTGATGAGTTATTGCACCCACGGGGAAAGTTAGGGGGGCATGCACCAGACCGGCAAACTGTGTCAGGAGAGGAAGCGAGCGAAGGGAGGACTTGCTTCTTTATCTATTTTTATTCTTAAAGTGGTGGGATTAGAATACTATGAGATAAGAGAAAACACATATATTGGTCTCTGCCCCTGGCTCCTGGCACAGAACTGAAACCTTTGTAGTTTCCTAAGTGACAATAGCACTAGGAGCATCTTTTGTTCTAAAATTTAGTCTTTAACCCCGGTTTTGACACTGGGCTTCTGAAGCCCTGTTAAGTTCCTGGGTGACAGGAGTGCCTTTAGTTCTAATAAGGTGCCTCTGGGTGGGCTAATGGAGGGAGGCTTGTTACCGGAAAGACCAAGCCATGATGAGAAGCTTGGAAATTTCAGCCCTGTCCCCCCTCCATTCTCCAGAGACGGAGAAAGGGCTGGAAAGGGAGTTAATGATGGATCATACCTATGTGATGAAGCCTCCATAAAAATCTCAATAGTGCGGGGTTTGGAGAGCTCCCAGGTGGGTGAACACATCCACATACTGAGATGGTCATGCACCGCAACTTCATGAGGACAGAAGCTCCTGTGCGGGGGACCCTTCCAGACCTTAGCCTTATGAATCTCTTCATCTGGCTGTTCGTCTGTAACCTTTATCATATCGTTTAATAAACTGGTAAACTCAGCATTTCCCTGAGTGCTAGAGTGAGCCACTCTAGCAAATTAACAGAACCGAAGGAGGGGGTGGTGGGAACCTCTGATTCGTAGTTAAGTCAAACAGAAGTTGTGGGTAACCTGGGGATCTACTGCTTCATACTGATAGCTGAAGTGATGGGGACAGTCTTGTGGGGCTGAGCCCTCCAACCTGTGGGATCCGGTGCTATCGCCAGGTAGACAGTGTCAGAATTGAGTCAAATTTAGGGTGCTCAGCTGGTGTCCTGGAGAATTGCCTGGTGTGGAGAAAAACACCTGTACATTTGGTGAGCAGAAGTGTCAGAAGTGAAGTGTGCTGTGTGAGGAGTAAAGACACAGGAGGGAAGACAACTGGGGGTCTTTCTTTATACCAGCACATTTTATGTCTTTGGTGACTTTGGTATTTCCTAAAAGAAATTAGTTTTAAAAAGGAGAAAATCATCTGTCTCATTGATTAATCATTCATCTAAAGATATGAAAATCTTAAATTTTTATGAAATAATTCAGGAGCTAGTATAAAGATGTTGGAAATATATGGCAGGCCCTTTTATCATTTTTCCTTTATTGCAAAAGGTATGAGTATAAAATTTTATAATATGTAGACGAGCAAGAAATAAATAAAAATCCCGTACAGTTCTCATAATCCTCACAGTGAAGTAAAGCGGGAGTGCTCCGCCATGTTGTGGTTCTTGCTGGCTGTTTTATTTCCTGTTTATTTCTAAGCTATTCAAAGTTCTGAGTACCATGAAAAAGCAATGGCCTTGTGAATCAATTACCCAGTGGTAATTTTCTACAAGTTGTTTTCTATGCATACATACTGTTTTTTAAAAAGTGGAGTAGTGTTAACATATGTCCACACAAAAACTTGCATACGAATGTTCATAGCAACATTAATCATAATAGTCAAAAAGTGAGAACAACTCAAGTGTACTTCAGCTGATGAATGGATAAACAAACTGTGATCCATGCTTACAGTGGAATTTTATTTGGCAATAAAAAGGAATGAAGCGCTGATACGTCTTACAATGTGGATGGACATTATTATGCTAAGTGAAAGAAGCCAGTCACAAAGTATCACATATTGTATGATCTCCTTTATAGGAACTATCTAGAATTGGCAAATCTGTAGAGACAGAAGTAGATTAGCGGTTGCCTGGTGCTGCAGGAGAGGGTAAGGAGGGGATGGGAAGTGACTACTAGTGGTACAAGATTTCTTTTGGGGATGATGAAAATGTTTTCAAGTTAAATTATGGGAATGATTGCACAACTCTGTGAGTATACTCAGAACCAATGACTTGTACACTCTGAATGGGTAAACTTGTATGGTTTATAAATTATATCTCAATAAAGCTCTTAAAAAGTCTTATGGGAGTGCTTTATTAACGTTAGCATAGCTGTAAATGAGAAGAGTTCTAGAAAATTTGCCCTTTTTCTTTCTTTTTGGGTTCCCATCCTCCCTTCTATATCACTACACTCCCCACACTTAACCCCAGGAAGAAACGTGGTTGATTGTGGTTCTTTTGATAGAGAATTTTTTTTGCCTCAAATGTGTTTTGAACCTATTTGATTGACACCTTTCTTGAATCAGCAGCCCACAAATGCAAATAAAATGGGAGCAGCGCAGCGGTACTCACCTTCAATAATATGTTTTCTTGACAACCCTCTTTCCGTTTCAGCTCTAACAAGAAAAAGAAGCAAATGACTTTGAGTGGGGGTGTGCTTTTTTCTTTAATCACTGTTTCAAAAGTACAGAGGAATAATCATTCTAGATTGAATTGCTAATTTTATACCCTGTTCTCGGCAAATTCTGCACTGCTGCAGGCTGAGGGGAGAGGGCTGGTGGGCAGCACACTGAGCCCCCTTTCTTTGGAGACCCCAGGAGACGAATTAACCATGACTGTCATCACACCACGTTCATAACAACTCAGCCACACACACCCTGTCCCTATGTAATTCGACACATGGCTCAACCTTCCCACTTTGTTCTTAACCGGTTCCAAAAAAAAAGGCTTGCCATAAGTTTATGGGCCGAGGCTGCTGATTGCATTAGCTTTCCTAGGAAGGAAGCATATTTGAAAGTGCCTTTTGACATTCAAAGGAAATTTAAGAAAGATTTTCTTTTAAAATGTGATGAACCAAGTCTTCCTTAAATCAGCATCCTAAAAAGACAAATCTTTAACCAAAAGATTTAAAAATCTTTTGCCTTCCCGGTCCATTCTCAAGCTCTGGGCCATTAGAAAGAAATACGGTCTTTGAGTTTTAAAGTATCGATGAAACGTTCCTTCAACATGAATACCATTGGCAGTCTCTTTAAAACATAGTAGTTTACCATTTGCCTTTGGAGATTTTCCACCTTTTATAACTAGTACTCTACTACGTACTGGTTCTTGCAGATTCTCTTATTTCCTGTTTATTTTTAAATTCTAGGTAAGGTTTTAAGTACCATTGCAAAAGCACCAAGCAACGGCACCGCGATCAGAGCACAGACAATGCAATCGACATTGCTCATAGGTGCCGTGCCGCTTGATTTTTATATAGACTGCAAGAGGAAGAAAAATCTAAATTCCATCTTTCTGTCTTCATAGTCACGAAAAACAGCAATAAAATATGAGTGTGTGTGTGTGTTTACACATACACATTTTGACTAGAAGATTCCTAAAGAATCAGCCTCTGCCTACAGTTTTGTTTTTAATGATTCCCTATCGATTATAGGAGGTAAATAAGGTTTTGTTTGTTTGTTTTAGCTTTTTGTTTAGATTCTATGGAAATTTTGAGATTTCCATGAAAAAGTATATGGAATAGCTTTCTGTTTTCTTACATGTTTGTCAAAAAGGCGAGACTTCCAAGTCCTGCTGAATAATGTGAGTACCGGGTCAAACACCGGTAGGCCAGCAGAAGCCAATGCATTCTGTGGAATTTGTTCTGCACCCACAACAGAGCGAGGACTTCTCTTTCACTGGCCTGACAGCGAGGGGCACAGGCAATTCCTGTTATTCTCCGGTGAGACGGTCCTTTGATCAGCACGCCCAGAGCCCTCTGCAGAAATGATCAGACTTACAGGTGGGGCCAGGCAGGATATTTTTATCTTCGCGTTCCGTAGAAGCTGCTGAGTTTTGGCAGATTTGAGTAGCTTTTCTTTTGTGATGCTATGTGCTTATTTTCTTTTCCTGAAATTTGAACTCTATTTTGAAAGTGTTCTAAGTATGAGGTTGACATTTGGAAATCTCCGAGAATCACTTAGTAACAAGTGACCACATGCTCTGCACTAAATTTCTTTGGGGGCATCTTGCTAAAATGGAATCCTACGCTAATTGCTATTTCCTTCAAGTGAGAAAAAGTAATTTCTCTCCAAACCAATTAATTGTAGTACTTTGGATGTAAAACAGTTGCCTAAAAGGATAAAAGTACGGAACGACTGTTTCCTGTCAAGTAGGGAAGATGAAAGATATTTAACTTACTTTCCACCCCAGTAGAGTTTGGTGGTTATGACCAGGCTGGACCTCCTGTATGTTAAACACACAAACACACACAGAGAAATATTAAATAAATTGCCGGTTATTGCACTAAGTTATACTATTATTATTATAGCACCAGAAGGAATATATTGTACCTTACATTTAAAAACATCAGTAAAGAGATAAATTTGTGAATTCATCTCACCGAAACGTAAGGACAAAGGGCAGCCGGTGAGTGGGGACTTGCAGTCAGAGCCCAGAAGAAGGTTGAAGGGAAGTGTTGACCTGGAGGGCTGGTGGAGGAGGAGGGCTTTGCCCCCCTGACTGGGGGGTGGCAGAACAAAGGTGATGGTAGGCATGGAGGGTCAGAAATGGTAAACGAGAGGCGCAAGTGAGAGGACTCAAAGCATGGATTGCTTTAGTGGCTCAAATTAACAGCCATCAACTCACTCTTACCTAGCATCCGACACAACCTTGATTGAGGGTGAACTTTCCTGGGGGTAAGCCCACCCTCTGCCAAGGACCACGGCCCTAGCACTCTGAGTTATCACCCTTTCCAACCATCACACTCACAGGCAGGAACTGACTACATGAAAATATGAATGATGAAGTCAATTACAGTAGTCAAAGTAGAAACAAAATTTCCTTGACTGCATTAAATGGAAATGTTACTTTAGGAAAACACTCCAAAAATCTTTAACTCAAGGTTTTATCACTTTAATCCTAAGGGAATGAAATGTGGAAATCTTGTCAGGAAATGTATTACCTTCTCACAACCACACCTAAGGGCAGGAAATGCAATTGTACCATTATAATTGTGGGGTAAGAAATATGTCTTGAGAACTATAGTCGTAAAATTTAAAATTGGGAGGCAGATCTCAGTGTAATTTAGTTTCTCTAGGTGTGTAATTCAATTGAGCTGGTCTAGAAAAAAAATCATTTGAGATTTGAAGGTTAAGACCAAACTTTGAGAGTATTTGAAATAAGGCATTTATATATCCATCAGCTGTAGAGTCAATGCCTCGGGGGCCCTCGGGTATAAAAGCTTAGCATGATTAATGATGACCAATGGGGAATGACAGTGACAATTCTGACAACTTGGCTGCAACAAGAAAAACTTGTAGAAAATGTCAGCGGCCCCATCCCACTTAAGTTAATTTCCTGAAAAGTAATTTGAATCCCGGTGATGGGAGGCCTACAGATATATGCATCTGGAGATGACACACCCCAGAAGGGCCGATGCCCTTCCAGGTTAATCCATCACCTCATGATGCCTGGTATAACAGCAACCTGCCACAGGGGAGCCAGATTGCCTTCAGCAAACATTTTAAGAGCTTCAACAAAGGGCTGGATGGAATATTATAAAAAATGAATGCAGTGCCCTCGATTATGCAGAGCACTTGGGCCTGCCAAAGCTGCACATTCTATCCAAATGCCACCATAGACTTATTTTTCCAAAGTTAGGTTTTCTGTAAAATGTTTGGCTTATATGGGTGTGCAGACTAACACCCATATTTATATTCAGACAGCCAAGAGTACACAGCAACCTGGCAAATGATCGCTGACCCCCCGGAGGCATTTAGTGCAACTCTTCTGAGTGGGAGGAGAATGACAGCATGAGTATTCTGCATTGATACAGCACAGCCATCAAAAGGCTTTTGCACACCTGTCTCAATTTATCAGCGTGAAGCTTCATGAACAGTTACGTGGTCCATTTCACAGGTGGGAACATCAAGACTCAGAGAAGTGAAGTAGCTCGCCCTGGAAAGCACAGCTAGGAGGTGGTGGCACTGGGACCAGAAGCCAAGTAGGTTAGGTGAAACCACTTTTACAGATGCCATGCTATGAGGATATGGTTCACCTTTTCACCAGTCTTGTGGGGGCAGTGTGAACTGATATCGATATTCTGTAGCATGGTGATAGCGTTTTTTATTTGCAGGACTGAAAGGCAGTTTGTGACAGATGCACGTGATCTGCTGTATCGCAGGTATACAGCAGGCTCTGCAAGCTGTGGAGAGAGACGGTGCAACGTTCTCCGGGTGTCGAGGGGAGAGAGCTACTGCACTGACGCTCCCCTCCTTCCTCAGGGCTACGCAGCCAGCCTACACCTCGCCACACATTTCACTGGACTACGAGCGGACTCACACGCAAGGTTTCTGTCACAGGCTGAATTGGCTTCCCCCAAAAGCTCTGTTAAAGTCCCAACCCCCAGCAGCTCAGAATGGGAGCCTCTTTGGCAATAGGGTCCCTGCAGGTGTGCTTAGTTACATGAAGATGAGGTTGTACTGGAGTGGCGTGGGCCCTTAATCCAGTATGACTGGTGTCCTTATAAGAAGACACACAGACACACAGACACACGGGGAGGAGGCCGGGTGGAAGGGCTGCAGCTGCAAGCCAAGGAAGCCGAAGATTGCCAGCACCCAGAGAAGCTAGGAAGAGGCAAGGGAGGATGCCACCAGCATTTCTAAAAAAGTCCGGCCCCGCCCAACCTTGATTTTGTGTTTTTGGCCTCCCCTGTGAGAGAATAAATTTCTGTTGTTTTGAGCTCCCCAGTTTGTGGCACTTTGTTACAGCAGCCCCAGGAGGGTGACACGGTCCCTCTCTGGGTTCTGATGGATGGTCCAACATTCTGAGTGGAACAGTAATTCAGGCAAGGTGGAGGACTGGGTGGGAACATGAATATTTTTCCATATTTAAAGGTTGAATACAATTTTCACTTAACATCTTTACAGTTCCTGGAGGGGGGGGGGGGGGAGGAGAAGGGAGAGGGAGAGATTAGGTCACCAAACTTTGTTTATATCTCCATAAATTTCGGAGTTTCCATTTCCGATAATACTATAGAACTGTTATTTATTTGGCCACCAGCAAATATTACACCAGAGCAGAAGAGGACCCCAAACGTGCCCAGTGCTCTTTGCTGGGCGTTGCCTGATTCTGTACTCATGCTGGAGAGGAAGTGGCTGCTGGCACTGACATGCATAGCGAAACGGAGGGGGTCGCCTGCCCATGCCTCGATGTACAGCATCCCTTGTTACTACGGACTCTGGCCACGACGGTGAAGGGGTGGCACGTGACCCCTCACAGAGAGCAGATAAAGCACTTTCCTGAGGGCCCAGACACTAGGGCTCCTGGCACACAGGAGAGACACTGGCTAAGTGTGTTCAGATAAGCAAGCTTGGGGCTATTTATCACAGGGGCTTCTTGCTTCATCATTTCTTTGCATCCAGAGTTGTCAAGAAAATGAACAATGAGCATAAATTCGTGTGTATAGGTAATCAGCTTCCTGTCGGCTGGCTTCCTTCGCCTAATCACCATAAACGGCAGCCAGAAACAGTGAAAATGCCCCTTAGCATGAATGTCTGATGAACACTCCTCCTCCGCTCAATCTTATGGTAATTCATTGTGATCAATGACTAGTCAATAGTTTTTGAAGGGCAGGTAGTGAACTCGCTGGCATGTATTTTCAAAGCACTGTCAATCATTTCTTTACAAGAGTTGATTTTTTTTGACAGCCCATTGGTCAGTTGTCATGCAGTTTTATTTTCCCTTCTCTGGTACAAAATAATAAGTCTTTTTAAAGGCAAGTAGATGATTATGGTGAAAGCATTACCTCCAGCCTTTCTTCTTGATGATGCTCCCCAGAATCACTTCAGCCCTGGAGGGAAACAGACAGTGTCTTAGGATACTGTGTCCTGGAAACGCAAGAGTCAACCCTGACCCCAGATCCACTCCTTGCTTGAGCTCTCAGTGCCTACATGTCCCCAAATAGAAGCCGCTCGCGGCTCGTGGCACAGTGTCCGCTGTTTCTGCTTGTGCCTGCAGAAATCCTGCTCCCGGAGCATTCCAGAAGCACCTGCCAAATCCTGACATGCTGGCAGGAGAGCACCTGCGGTCCTGATACTAAAAACAGTGGAGTCATTTGGCAGTTTGGTGTTTTTGAACCACTGATCCCATACATAAATATCCTGCTCGGTGGTGTCCAATGGGAGTCAAGATTTTCCCTCTAATTATTGTGGTCTCCAATTGTAACCAGGGAGGAAAATGAGACCTCACTCTGTTTAGACAGAATACATTAACTCACTGGGGATCTTGCAGGATAAAAGCACCTATGTGTGGGTTTAGATGCCCCAAAGGCCAGGCCTGCAGACGCAGTGGCCACGTAGAGAATGTCCTGGGAGATGCAGAAAGGCTGGGTTGCGGAGAGGTATACCAAAGATGGCCCAACTGTCCTCTCTGGCCACACCTACCCCAGCTGGGACCAAGCTTCGGGAGACTTAAACTTTCTTGTAAATCCCTCCCAGTCAGACCAACGTTGTGAACAGCAGCTGGGCTCGCAGAGGCTTGTGAGTGGGGACGTCAGTGGAATTAGCACTCTGTCCAATAGGATCCTATGGATTCATCGCGAATCGCTATTTGTCTTCACTGAAAGTGAAGTCTTTGCTGGAGTGTACAGCCTGGCAATGGATCATGATGCAGTTTGGCTCCAGAGCATGCCCCGAGCAGACAGGCACTGAATGTTGCCCCAGTGTCCCCCCGCTGCATCTGTCTCCTTGACAGCTGCCTTTCGCAACCTTGCATTTCGCAGTGGAAACCTATGTCAGTTACACACTGATAGTCAATCAATAATTAACCAGGACTGATTATCCTTCACAATAGGAATACAAACAGGACTCCAACAGACTTGTTCATCCCTCCTCCCTTTTTCAACCTTAGCCCCATTTGCTGCTAAGCAAAACTCAACAAGAGGAGAAAACATGGAGAAAGGGTAGGATAGGGAAAAGAGCAAGGCCTTATCCATTGTATTTTCTCTCCCTGGACTCAACAGAAAACATCGGGGATGTGGGTTCTGAATCTCATTGATGGTCCTTAAGACAGACCTGCCCTTGAAAAGGAGGAAACGCATGCAAGGATGCACTTGGACCAGGCAGTGATGAGCTGATTCAGCAAGTCCAGCAGTCTGACTGTAATTCTCACAGAAGGAAGTGAATTAGGCCTGTAGGTGCTTAAGCTCCACAGTCGTCTTAGAAAATTGCTGAGTGGCTCAAGCAGCTGTCCAGCTATTATTTTCTTCCAGTTCTGGGAGCTGCGTTCATGTTCACAGTAGGGGGCTGAGGTGCTCCAGCTCTGTTCTAAAATGTGCTTCTTGTGCCATGACCTAGAGGCATGGACCTGGAGTCCTGGCCCCGAAGGCACATGACCCCTGTGTTCTGAGTTAGCAGGGAGCCCTGTTTTAGTGCCCCAGACCTGCTCTCAGGACCTTAAGAAGGTTGTAGCCAGATGCGACTTCTCCAGCAAAAGAAGTGAGGCCTCTTTGCAGCCCCCTCTGTCCTCAGATTGGGGTCTGAAATGCCCTCTTATGAAAGATGTTGGGTTTCTTGGCATCTTTGGGGACACCTACTTTAATCTCTGCTCTAGCCCTAATGCTAGGTGGAGGGAAGGCCTGCACACAGGAAGAGCAGTTCCTGCCTCCCGGCAGAGAGGATGTCCCAGTTTCTCTGGGGGGGCTGAGGAACTATGAGATGTGGTTATGAAATAATGACATTAGTTTTTGAAGGACCACCCTGGAATCTGCTCATTGATTTGCTCACTCATATATTCAACTAACATTTATCGATCTCCACTGCCACCACTCTGTCCCAGCCACCTCTGCCTCTCAGGCACACCATGGCGATTGCTTCCAGTCCATTCTCCATACTGGGACCAGAGATGGGAAGGTTTGGGTGGGCAGAGGGGGCCGGAGACAGTCAATATCCCCAAATCTGGTGATCGTGACACAGGGAGGGACAAAAGTAGTGCCACCAACATATGTGGGAAGGGCAGATCCTTCTGGCCAACATGTCAGCAGTGGTCTGGGCAGGGTCTCTTGGTTCCAGAAATTCCAGAAATGCCACTTGAGGGACACAAACGGGTAGTGACTTACTTGCCAGCAGCATAGACCTCGGCAGTATCAAAGAGATTAACCCCACTTTCGTAGGCGATTGTCATCAGCCGTTCAGCAACCTGCAAGAGGACGGGAAGGTCAGTCAGAAAAGTCAAGTGCTTTCCAAACCCGGGAAGCGATTTTGAATCCTCAGGCGGGCTTTGAGAACTCTGAAATCTCACTGACCACTCCTTGCTTTTCTCAGATGTATTAAAGAAAGAAAAAAAAGAAGGTTCAACCAGCACACACAGGCTTAGAGTATCCTTTCCCTCAGACGTGACTGGATGAGGGACTGCACACTGGGACAAACCGGCCATCAGGGGTCAATGAGGTGGAGAGATTTGTGTTTCTCACTCTGCTTGGAAGACCGGATTGACAACATTCTTTGTGGCCTCGTAATCTCGCTGACAAAGAGGTCATTTGCATCAGTGGTGACTTCATCCCTCTTCTTTCTCCTTTCTCCAGGCCAATAGGTTTTGGCAGCTGGGCAACTCCTGACCTACAAGCTTGTGCCCTTTCCCTGGAGGCTTAGCAGACTGTGCTGATGAACCAAAGGTTAGACAGAGCTGTGACTGTTGCAAGACTCCTGCCACCCACAGCTCAGCAAAACCCCAGGTACCACTGCAGAGCAACCGGCCAGCAGAGCTGACAGGACATGGAGGACGGAGGGAGGCACTGGCTCACCAGGGACCCAGCTCCTCCTCATCAGCCTGCAAATGGATCTCTAGGCGCCTTGTTCTTTCCTTTGTGCTTCTGAAAGCGTGACAGAACAGTACGGGGCAGGGGTGGGGTGCAGCTATAAACAGCCTGAGGGACAGCTATAGAGGGAGAGCCATAAACAACAGTGGAGTGGGGACAGTTTTTCATTTGGCTGATGGACTTAATAGTCAATCGAAAAATTACATACCTCACAAATAATTAAAATTGATTTTTCCATTATAGTTTTGATTGTGGGCTAAGGTTGCTTCACTGGCATTTTCAGGATAAACTATTTTCCTGCTGTTTTTAAAATGGACGTGCCAAGAAAATCTTTAGGCTAGCAAAATGGAGTATATGCAAATCCTTTAGGATAATAGCGGCAAAAATGCTATTATTGCTTTTAATTTGCTACCATTAAGAAATTTCTCCTAAGTAGAAATGAAAAGTTAAGACAAGTATAGTTTTTCACATTATGAGTGTCCAATATTTTAGAAATTATTGTGCTTGTATTGTATACTGTCCTTGTGTTATGTCACACGACATACTAGGAGATGATTATTGAGAAATGTGCAGAATAAATCTTATCTAGAGAGAAATTTGAAGATGAAACGGAGTATCCTGGATGGAGAGTGGGACTAGATGACTGCTGAGATGTTTCCCGACCACAGGATTTGAAGACCAGAATGTGGAACGATGAAAAGGAATCACTGAACTAAGCCAGAAGACTAGCTTCTGGCCTTGAGTGACTGCCTACTAAATACGTAAACTTGGGCAAATCGTTTGCTCTCTCTGATTTCAGTTTCTTCACGTGCAGAATGAGGATGGTTCTGTTCAGGTCCTTCACTGAGCCCATAGGCCTCAGGGGAAGCCGACCTCACCTCCCTCCACTGGGGGCCTGATGGCCTCAGGGTAAGTGGTTCAGGGAAGGTCATGTGACAAATTCGGGCCAATGAGATGCGAGGAGACATTTGCTGAAGGCTTCTGGGAACATTTTTCCTTGTTCTTCTTGCAGAGTTTCTGGAAGTTTCCTGGAGTTATTATTCTAATTGAGATCTAGAATTCCTGCCGCTATGTTACTACCTGAGGATGAAATCGACAAAGGAACACAGGGCCAAGGGAATCCCTAGAAAATGGGCTGGAGGCCACCGATGGGGTCAACCCTGAAGCTTGCTCTACCCTGCACTTGTAGTTTGAAAGTGAAAGTAATTTTTTCCCTTGTTGATTAAACCATTTGGAGTTGGGTTTATTGTTACCTACAGTTGAAGGAACTCTAATTACCTTACAGATGAGAAAATGTAAATAAAATTCTGAAAATTCAGTGCTGCAAGGTGTTAACATTCTCTTGTATCACTATTGTAAAATATCACGATTCCGCTGAGTAATATCCTTCTTGATATGAGGAGGCCAAGTCATCTTTGGGAGGTGCCTCACAGAGTTGCTGGTTTCGTGTTTGAATCCCCTTGGTACTATTCCTGCTAAGTGACTTTTCAGTCCCTGGTGGAACTCTGCCAGTCATGGGGACATCACGGCTGCCTGAGGCCGCACGGATGACTGAGTCACTCAGCATGTTACGGTGCAGTCATCCCAGCATCCCATATTTGTACCTGCTTTGTGCTGAGCTCATCTGAAGCCAGAGAGAAAGTGGGGAGATCTGGGGAGGTGAATTTGTTGCTATTGGCCCGGATTTTTGCCACATGGAAATTGCTGAGCTGGAGCACGTGAACCACGGCGTGACGGTGGTCTGGCGGCTCCTCCCTTCCTTCTCCTTGCTGGCGGTCTCTCTGCAGGGCCCTGAGGAAGCCACAGCTGCCCTCTGGAAGGACAATAGCTATCTGTCTGGTCTGCGTCTGAGGTGAGAGCTTCTGCCTCCCTTCACAACTGCTTTATTGTGTAGTTTTTAGAATCGTAATTTTGAAACGATTCGTTTCAGAGGCCGGCTTCTGGCCTGGGCAGGCTGGGCTCCTTGCAGCAGAGAGCAGACACTGTGAAAGGGGGAGCAAAGATGAAGGGGGAAGTGATGGGCTTACAGCTGGCCCCTCTGCTCCAAAAGGGAGGATATTTTTATCTTTTCCCCCTCCAAGCAGCATATGAGGCGGCAGAAGGCGATGCCCGTGCTGGGTACGATGGATTATTGACTTTAGATCTCGCTCCCTCCTTGTCACTGGTTTGTATCTGATTGAAGTCATGCGATGCCTCGACATCTGTGTGCTTGCCTCTGCGTCTCCTCCACTCGCCCTTCCTGGTGCCAGTCAGGGGGCCCTGTAGTGGAGCCTGTGATGGCCACCTAGCTCTGACTTTAGAACCGAAGGGCTTATTCCTCAGCTGCTAGGAATGTTGCTATCAGATGGCACTTGGCTAAACCCCAAGGTCAGACCTGGCTCCCAGGGCAGCCTCTGTCTAACAACTGGTCAGACAAGGGATACAAATGCTCAGTCCCCTTGCCCCAGCTCAGGACAACTCTGCAGGGCCGTCTCAGGTTCGGAGCCCCACCTTGGGTCAGCCGAGGTCGTTGTGAAACTGCATCATGGCCCAACTTCCTAATAACTGTTCTGCTTGCTGCTCTCTATCCAGAGTCCCCTTCCCAAGGAATGCCCCATGCGGTAAGCTCTCTGCAGGGACCTAGGCCCAACACTGGGAGCAGGCGTTCACACAGATGCAACGTGCAGACCAGACTCCTCTGGGGACCTAGGGGCTGTGGAAAAGACCCTCTGTTCCCTCAAGCTTCTCCTTAGGGATGACAGTGGGAACTCTCCTTACAAAGGGCTTGCTCTGGGCCGGTGCTGGGCTGAGTGCTTCACAGGACCAGTTCATTCATCTTAATGGTGATCCTGCTCAGCAGGGCTCTCATGACATTCCACTGAGGTGCCACCTGTCAGTAAACGTCAAGGTTGGTAACCTGGTCAGTCAGTGGCAGAGCGAGTTGGATCCCATTGAGCGGACGCACTCAGAGACACGCTCCCTGACTGCTCAGTGGTGCGCAGGCAGGCAAGAGGGGCTCAGGGACTCCAGGGTGTGGCCCTCAGAGGGTAGCGCTGCCTCCATAGTTCACTGTGCCCTGAAGGTATTCCTTAAAGGCAACGGTAAGAACCCCACTTTGGTGAGCAGTTTTGAATGTATAAACAAAGATTTAAAGGAATTTTGTGGTAAATATAATGATTCTAGTTACGATTCATTGACTGTCTGCTACCTGCTAGTCGGAGGGCCACATAAATGTCTAACACGTGAACACGGTTAACCCTTTCAACAGACTTCAGAGTCGACATTATCATCCCATTTACACAAGGGGATCTGAGGCTCAGACAGGGTGGCTTAACTTGCCCAAGCCAGGGTGACGACTGTCCTGGTTTGCCCAGGACTGAGGGATCCAGGCTAAAACGGAAAAGTCCGTGTGAACTGGGAGCAGCTGGGCACCCTAGGTGGAGCTGAAACACACGCAGCTGTAACAGCCATGAGATCTTCCACAACGCGGCTGAATGTTACTTCCAAACTGGTTTGCTCTCTAGCTACTGAGCCTGCGCATGTAATAGACAGACAGCCTCAGGGCTATTAATAGCCTAAATGTGGAAAAGACGGGATGCAAGATGAAATTGAAAATAATCTTTGAGTCAGTCTTAACTATTTCCTGTGATTGAAACATCGTCCCTGTAGAAGGCCAGGCTCCCGGGAAGAGCCCTTCTACCAGCCAGCTCTCGCTGCACTTTCTTTGATCAGCAGAATGGAGGCCAAAAGTTACTTACCTCATCTGAAATTTGACCTCCAAATGTCACCCATGTTCCTAGAAAAGAATAAACATTTGCATATTACTTATGATCATTTTTCTAACATTGTGCGTCGTGAGAGGAAACGCTCTCACATCGCGGCTCCTTCAGTGGAAGTTCACAAAGGGACTGGCTGAGGGGCACCAGAGGGCTGCGGTTGGGCCTGTCCCCTCCTCTCGCTAAGCACCCCAGCAGGACTCCACACCTCTGGAGGACAGGATACCTCTTCTTCCCTCACAGGCCCCAGCAAGCCACGGCAGCCCTGGCCCGCAAAGCGCTTTCTCCTCTGGCCCAGGCCTGTGAATGCAGGTGCAGAAGGCGGAGCTGCCGGGCCCACTTTGGCTACAGGCTCACTCTTGCTAGCACTTAGCTAAGAAGCTGCCAGTTCTGAAAGTGAAGATAAGGCCTTGGGTGATGGTTCCTCCCTTCTTTACCTCCTACGAGGGACTCTATTTTATATTCCCTATTACCTTCCAGTCATACTTTTGGGCTCCGGGAGGTGACATTTAAGCACCTTCTCTGTCATGACCTGCTTCTCTAGAATGGTTTTGGGGTGGGGGGGTGGGGTAGGCTGTCTCCTGAGTGAGGATTGGGAGGCAGGGGAGAGAGGCACAGTCAGCAGCCAGATGTGCACTTGTCAAGCGAGGCGGAAGCAGATGCTGAGCGGGCTCTGCCACTCAGGCTACTGTCACCTCCTCCATTCATTCCCTCCTTGATCCATTTTTTTTGACCTCAAAATACGTGCCAGGCAAGGGCATTGAACCCAGGTGCTGGGGACCATGAGGTGACTAACCCAGTGCCCCTCTCCCAGGAGCTCACAGTTCACAACACTACTTGACAAATGCTGGACTGAGGCAAATCCAAGGTGTCAGGGAGCAAGTGCGCCACCTGAGCTGGAGGGAGGTGGTGCTCTGGAAAGTGTTCCTAGAAGAGGTGACACTTTGGTTGTGTTGCAAAAGAGGTAACTGAATAAAGCAGGAAAGGACAGGCCTTCCAGCTGTAGGTAAGAGCGTGGGTGCTCACAGGCAGAAAACCCCAGAGGGTGTGGAGGGGCTGCTGGGGGGCCGGCGAGCGACGGGCGGGATGGAGGTGAGGGTGGCAGACGTGAGGGCAGCCAGGGCACAAGTGATGTCGTGGGGGCACCAAAGAAATGCTGTTGGAAACTTACGTTCTGCATTTCACAATAATCATCATAGCTACTGTTTATGGAACACCCTCCATATGCCGACAGTAGGCTGAGAAATTCGTGTACTTTAATCATTTTGACAAACTTACAATGCAATTTTATTATCACTCTTTCTAGATGAGGAATCTAAAATCAACCAACCTAATCGGTGGGATGCCCAGATTCCCACACGTGCCTAGCTTCAAGAACGGTACCTTTTCCACAGCTTCTCACTTCTCATTAGTAAATTTCCAAATTAATTATGGCGCTTGGACTTCATACTCCATAGACGCATGTTCATGTAATTGCAGCTTTTCTTAGTCCTCAGGGACTAGAACAAAGGTAGGATATAAACTATTTTACTGTTACAGTCTACGTCCCCAGAGGTTGGAAATGGCAGCCTGCAGGTTACACTCAGCTTTGCCCGGCTACAACAATGTTGACCGACTTGGTATTTTAATAAATTTAAAATGTTGCCAACATTTAAGTAATTAGGAGATTTTTCTTAAAAATGTCTGCTTTCCAGCTTCTCTTAACAGCAGAGGCCCGGGGTCCCCACACGGCAGACGTCCCCTGAATCCGAGGGCAGTGCCCTCTGTGGAAGGGCCAGGCCCCAGGCTCAGTCAGAGGCTGCACACCCTCCTTTGCATGCCCAACACTGACATCAAATTGCAGTTATTTACTACCACATGTTTACTGCTATTTTTCTTATTGCAAAATTAAGAGAAAAGGGAACTTGTGCATCTCCTAAGAAAATAGAGCTGAATATTTCAAGAAGAAAATAGGAGTGCACTTCTTTTTGGTGGATGTGACGAATATCCAAACAAAAAATGTTTGCACAGAAAAACTACAATTTAAAGCACCGTAATAAAACCAGCCATGACTGGCGTACGGAAAACATGGGCATTGAGAAACCTAATGGACTGAAGAATGTCAGCGTTTGGCTGTGAATGAGAATAAAATAAATGGTGTGCCGTGAAATGCTGTTCTCTATTAAGTGGAAAAATTGCCTGGGCATCAAAACCTTTTTACAGACGACACTTTTATCAGAGTCTCTTTTGAAAGCAGCAGAAATTACGTGTCCAGAGCATAAACAAGCATTTGCAGATGTTATAACCAGAAACACTGTAGCCCAGCCTGTTAAAAATATGGTTGAGAACTTCCAGGATAAGTTAAATTATTGGTGGTATTTCTATCGCAGCAAATGAGAATGCAGATATAAATAATAACACACTGTGAGCTCTATTTATTTGTGATGTTTTGAGAATTTTGGAGAGGTCAGAGAACTTCTGAACAAGAAGTCCTCGCAAGGCAAAGCGTCGGGAAATGGTTTATTTTGTGATGAGAAAGGCCTCAGACCACCAGATGGAGACCGCATTGTTCCAGGGTTCTCCTGGGGTGGGGCCGACATTGGACTTGTCAAGCCAAAGATGTGAGGTGGCAGTATTTTGTAGGGGCACTTTACGTAAATCCATGAATTTCCTCATTGGCCAGGAATTTCTCTGGGCTAAAGAGCTAAAACGAGACAAGCCATAGATTCAGTAATTAATACCATGAGTCGGCTATTCTTCTATATCCTGGAGCAAAATCAGGTCAATGTTTGCTTGATGAATTTGCAGGCTCACTTGTGCTGAGATACCGAAGAGATTTTTGTAACTGTTCATGTCATCAAAGGAAATAGTCCTATCTCCACTCAGCAGCTAAGATTGGCTTGAAGGTCTAAGCTTCTTGTTGACATTACAAGTCATTACACCTTGAATATTTCTCTGTAGGGGCATGCGCAAGTATTGAAACAAATGTCCCATTTGCTCTTCTCAGTCCTGACAAAATAGAGTCTTTGGGAAATTCATTTGCTAAAGAATAGTTTGGTCCACTTTCCCACATTGCAGTCAGTTTCCAGAAGTAAAAATGATACCCTGAAATTCATTCTTCAAGACTGGGCCATTGAATGCTGGTTGTCAAACTTTATGAAAATAAACTAGCATTATTTAGCTTATCTTTCTTAATTAACTTTTGCTAGTACAAATGAAGGGCTATGATTTGAAGTTATCAAACTGTAGTACAAAATGGTATTGAAGAGTAAATGTGACAACATTGAAAGCTGGATTGTTCACACATCTTGGAGGAAATTGCCCTACTTATGAGAACCATTTATGACGAGTGTATCCACGTTGGGAAGAGCTTATGTTTAGGAGCAGCTTTATTCTAAAACGAATCTGAGGAAAACTACCTGCCAGCCCCAGTATATATGAAGTATTTAAGACTGCAGACACACATCACAGTGAAAAAGTATAGGGCCTGAGTTCAGTCTGTTGCAGAAGAAAAGATCTCAGGTTTCTGATTCCAGATCAAAGCAGTAATGAATTATGAAAAAAAAAGTGATAATTAAATGTTTTCTTTTTCAGTTAGTTTAAAACTTTTAATATAAAATAGAATACAGATATCATATATATTTACATTAAGTTATATATGTTTACATTAAGTTATAAGTTAGGAAAAATATATATTAAACATATATCATATATATTTACACTGTCATATATATTTGCATTAAGTTATAACTTAGGAAAAATAAAGAGTTTGGCCCCATTTCTGGGTCTTTGCTCAGGTGGGCTACCTCCCTGGCCCTTTAGACTCGTGCTACTCATTTGTTCTATAGTTGTTTGCTTACAACCTTTATATGTTTTATGAGGGAGTAAGCTGTCTGAGGGTTTCATTTCACTCTTCTTCTTATCTCCACAACCCGGAATAGAAGTGAGTCCTTAGTAGATGGTCGATGATTGTTTGGTAAATTGAACTGAATGGCCTTTTTGACTGACATTAATTTACAAAATACTGGGATAATTTCCCACCCAACAATCATGTCTATTTCAGTTTATAGAAACATGAGTAATGCTCATCAAGTCTTCAGTTCTTCTAGTCCTGAGGTGATTGGTGTGTTTCTCCCCGTCCCGGGTACCCACCCAGCTGTGGCCCCTCCTGGAGAAGGGCTGGGGGAAGTCCTTCTCTTTGGCTGCAAGGCCTCCAGAGGGACAGGGTGGCAGTGTGTAGGGAGGGTCCACCAGCCAACCCTGAGGAATAGTTGCCACTTACAAGTAGGACATGTTCTCTCCCGATGGAGAGGGATCCAGGGCAGCCTTCCAGATAGGCGAACTCGGCTTGCATGATTTTATTCTCTACTACCCAACTTCACAAGATCTAGGGTGGTTTATTAGTTAATATGGTTCTCAAAAACCCTCTGTGACAGTTTTCATGGTCATTTTTCTGCCTCTAATGAGAACCAGACTTCTTGAGACCCAGGATGGCATATGACTATTTCACTGTGAAATCTCAAATTAGTAGGATGTTACTTAGAATATAATTTTACTAAACTGACACTTGCTATTGCTAACCTTTTAAAAGTAGAGGGAGAGTACAGAGAACTTTGAACTGTCATTGTATCTTCTGACAAACCTCCTTCATGCACCAAGGAATATGTGTTTTGAAAACCTTTGCATGGGCCCCTCAGCATGCACCTACTACGGCTTGGAAAAATGATTGGGGAAACATAAAAAGAGAAAGAGAACTGCCTTTACACACACACACACACACACACACACACACACACACACACCACTGTCTTGGTTACTTAGTTACCTTGTTGGCAGTTTACAGGGTAATTGCTTCTTGTTATCCATTCAGGAGTTCATTCCTGCTTCTGATTTAAATGACCTCCTTGCTGGAGAGATTCAGGCACTTAGATGCAATAAAGTTTAGTCATCTACCTCCCTGGCCGTTAACACCTCACATCACCATAGCGCCATTATCAAAACCAGGCAATTAACACCAGCATATTACTAGTGACTCAACTACAGAGTTTTCTGACTTTCACTGTCTTTTTCCTGTTCCAGGATTCTGTGCAGGACCCCACACCGCATTCAGTGTTCCTGTCTCCTTAGTCTCCTCTGATCTGGGTCAGTCCTCCGTCTTTCCTCTCTTTCACGACTTTGACACTTTGAAGAGTACTGATCAAGCACTTCGTAGAATGTCCCTCAATCTGGGTCTGAATCATTTTCAGGCTATAGCTTTGGTGACTTCCCTTTCTATATTCCAGCTTGACTTGCTCCTGGTTTGAATACATTTTTTATATCTAGGAAGAAGGGAATATATAAATGCAATTGTAGTATTTATTATGCCACAGTTAACTTTTCTTCAGCCTTTCATTCAACAAGTATTGATGGAGTCCACCATGTGCCAGGCATTGTATTTAAATTATCAGGAGACAACACTGAGTAAAACTGGCAATTATTTTTCCCCACATGGAGCAGATTTATGGGGAAAGGCAAAAATAATAAGAAAAATACATAGTGTTTAGTTATGAGTGTTAATTTCATAAGTAAAGAAAATACGTAATACTTAGCATTTACTGATGAGTGTTAAAGAGAGTCTTTTTGTGTGTGTGCATGAGGAAGACTGACCCTGAGCTAATATCTGTTGCCAATCTTCCTCTTTTTGCTTGAGGAACATGGTCACTGAGCTAACATCCACGCCCACCTTCCTCTATTTTATGTAGGATGCAGACACAGCATGGCTCGACAAGTGATGCTACATCTGTACCCAAGATCTGAACCCACAAACCCTTGCAGAGCATGTGAACTTAACTGCAACGCCACCCGGCTGGCCCCGTGAGTCATTTTTATGTGGCAGGAATAGGGTATATGAAGTATCAGGGAGTGCGTGTTGAGATTTTAGATAGGATGGCCAGATAAGGTTCACAGAGAAAGTGGCTTTTGAGCAAAGATCCAAAGAAAGTGAAGGAGTTTGCCCTGCAGCTTTCTGGAGGAAGAGGGTTCCAGGTGGGGGAAATGTGGGGAAGGGGGCTGGCCTGGTATGTTCAAGGTCAACGAGGAAGCCAGTGTGGCCAGAGGAGAGGGGGTGAGGTCTGAGGTCGTGTGGGGTCATGTCAGTTCTAAGAAGGACCTTGGAGAGGCTAAAGAAGAGGTATGAATGGACAAATAGTACAGTCTGACATTCTTTGAAGAGGAGTCCCTACTGCGGTGCTGAGGACACACCTCTGAGGCTGAAGCTGGAGCACGAGCCCCAGGCTGGAGGCTGCTATGATAATCCAGGTGACACAGGACAGTGTTTGGTCCTAGATGGTGTAGTGAGGATGGTGAGAAGTGGTTGAATTTTTGACAGGTTTTGAAGGAGAGGCAGTAGAATTTACTGATTAAAGGATGGAGAGTATGAGAAAAGGTGAGAATTCAAGGACAACATCAAGGTCAGAGCAAGGGGAGAATTTCACTACGGATTTAACAATTTTTAAGTTTTGCAAATAGAGCACATGTCAAGGGCAGGTTAATGGAGTCAAGGCTGACCAAATGATGGAGATGAGTTCAATCCAGAGGTGTTTAGAGTTATAAATCTGTTACATCACTGAAGAATTTACGCTTAAAGAGGCAAACCCTGAATCTCACTGAACTCAGACAAAACTGGGCAAAATTAATCGTCTAACCATCCCACTTGAATAGAATTACTCCTAGAGAGATGTGGAGCTGGGGGTGTGAGCATCCCCCCAAATTTCATGGAAAGCAAGAAACAGAGGGTAAGCCCAGGGCAGCGTTGGTTCAAGGAGGGGGCACTGAGCTGTTGGCCACCACCTGACAGGAGGGCCAGGTCACTGGCCTGTGAGCACTTCCCCTTCTGAGCTGCGGACTGAGTCTTCTGAGAAGGGAACCCTTGCCCACGTCCTTGTGTCCAAATCCTCCTCATTCTTCAGGACCCAGGACTTCAGCCTCTGAGTGAGACGCTGTGGGACACGGTTCCCAGACACAGCTCTGGGGGTCACGGCATGGCTTGCTACCTCAATCAAATACTTTAGGACTCTATGTCATTAACTCTGTGACCCTGAGAAAGTCCCAACCTCGTGATTTCTGGTTTCTTTATACGCAACATTAGGGGCCTTGACTTCCTTGATCTCTGTAATTTCCTGGTCATGGTCCTGTGGTTGGACTTTGAAGAGAGAAGTCAGTTGTCTCGTTTACTCTCCTACCACTTTGAACAAACTGCTGTTGCTGCACAGACCACGTTGCATGGTAATGACATAACTTATTTTCGCATGTGACTTCCCCGTCAGACTGCAACTGTCCTGAGGGCAGGGACCGAGTTCAATGTAAATTTTTAATTCTAGCCACTGAAGTGGAGCCTGGCACACAGTAGGCACTTAAAAATTGTTTGTTGAATCAGTAAATAAACATTTAAAAAACACGGGCATTCCAGTCCTGGTAACGAAGGGTCTCTAACAGGAGAACCTGTGCAGCGGGCGTCCTTTCCCTCCTCACTGTCTTGGAGGAGTGGTTTCGGCCCCAGCTGCAGTCTGAATCTCCTGGGGAGCTTCCGATGGCTCCACTGGCCTGGCCTTCACCAGACAGTTCAATCAGAGTCTCTGGGGATGGGACCCCGGCATCAGAATTCTTATAAGATCCTCAGGTAATTCTAATTGCGGCCAAGGTTGAGGACCACAGTTCCAGACTCTTCCCATTCTGATATTTTAGCATCTCTTCCTTTTCTTTACACCCTACCTCGCCCATCTCATCCTTTTACTCAACTGTTACAATCCCCATTTTCCAGAAGTTGAGAGACTTGCCTGAAGTTCAAGTAACCAGTAAGTGGTGGAGGTGAGCTGGGACTTAAATCCAGGCAGACTTATTCCGGAGTCCCCCCAACTGACTTCCCACTCCAAATCCCTATATGGGGTGGAGAGTGTGGTCTTTCCGCAAGACAGGTGAGTTCACAGTTACCTTACTGTTTTTATTGATGCAGGATCAAAACAACACAGACAGAAAGCAGATACCTAGAAATCTGGCCTGAGGGAGAGTCTCAGAAGGTGGGACGGGGATGCGCAGACAGGTGACAGAGGTGAAGAATTGGCTTCTTGCTCTTGGCACCTTCTACCAATTGAAGGGCATGGAACAGAGTTGTCCTCTTGCTGGAAGCAGTAGTGTGACGGCGAAGCAGGTAGCGGAAAGCAGGTCGCGCTGAGTTGGAACTCTGATTCTCCCACTCACTAGCACGGGGAGGGAGGCAGACAATAATAACCAGTTCACAGCATTGTCAGGAGGATTCAGTGAAATTGGGTGAGCGTTTAACAGCGTCGGCTACGTGTGAGCATTAACACACAGTCTCAGGCTCTTATGCTTCAGGATTCATTAGACTCCCCCAGGAAGCCCACTCTGAGGTCTGTTCTGCAGATCTGAGGCAGAATACGGGCATCATTATATTTAAAAAGCTCCCCAGGCGATTGGGAGGCAAAACAATGTTCTGAGCAACGCTGCTGTGGCCACTGCAGACAAGCTGGATGCGGACCTACGTCGGGGTGCCTGGGACACAGCTCAGGGCTCCGTCTTTTTCAAATGGTGCAGACGAAGTGTTCTTCCTCGCTCTGCTCTGCACCTGTTGATGTTTTCACAGAGGCTGGCCATTATTTTTGGATCCAAGCTGCAGCCTGGTCTTTCATTTTTGGCTTCCAGTGTACTGCTAATGAGCATCTGGCCTGAGTTAACAAATGTGATGACAACTTAGCCTTTTCTTTTTTGCTTTGATTACCTTTTCTGGCAGGAACCAATAATACCACTTAACTCTGGGGGGCTTGGGAGGGCTTTCACACCTGCACTTTATAAAAGAGCTTGAAACAGCAGTGAAACTAGAAAGGAAGTGGTAAAGGCCATGAGGAATAAAAGTGGGCCCTCAGGCACACGAAGTGCAAGTAGGATTCCATTTACAGGGAACTCTGCGAGATCTGAAGCATTCCCCATATTGTACAGATGGCGACGTGGAGGGGTAGAGAAGCAGGTTTCCGCAGCTGGTGAGTGGTGGGGTCTCCAAAGCCATGGTCGCCCCCAGCCCCATGCTGCTTTCTGGGAATGATGCCTCCCCCTTCTCCTTCCCCCTACCCGCCCTGCTCCAGCCAAATGGTGTGGCCTAGGGTTTGCTCTAAATACTTGTAACTATCCTGCTTTCATGAGTCTTCCCACGTTCTTCCCTCTGCCGCGTGCCTCCTCCGCAGAACCTTCCTGACAACAAGCTTGAACCTATTTCTGCCCCCAAACTGCCCGGTCTGAAGAACAGCATACACTTGGACCTACTCCTCCGGGCCACAGGCCTGTCCCCAGATTCTCCCAGCCCCCCCCCCCGAGAACAGGTTTTATCTTGTCTTCCCGTGAGACCTCATGCACAGAGCCATCCGGGACCTTAAGCTCTCAAACCTTTAAGAATCCCAACCAGGGCTGAGAGCTGGGTCATAGTGAGACGTGCTTGTGGCTGAAGGAATTCCGGGGCAGGGCATAGGAGTGGGAAAGCAGTGGCTGAGGGGAGCTCGGTGTTAGGTGAGGCGAGCTTGGGATGGGCTGGCTGGTTCTCCCAGAAAACCCTGTGGAAAGTTGGACCCTGAATCTTTGTCTAACCTCCCATATATAGGCTTGAGGTTGTGAGGGTTAAGCGGCTGCAATTGACATGGGGTTCTTTGTGATCCTGTAGAGAATGTCCAAATATTTGATATTTTCCTTCTTTCTTTGATTTAAAGTATTCTGTACTTAAGTGCCAAGGGATGCTGCTAGCTCCATTTTCTTTGAAGATTTGTTTCAGGGTAACTCCGCCTGGAACTATTTTGATCTGTTTCTCCATTAATCTGATCAATAAAGTTTAAGGACAAGGAAGCAGTGATGGAAGCAGGATGAACGATGAGGACGAAGTTTAGAAGGGGCAGTTTTGTGCTATAAAGCAGACTGGGAGGGTTGACGTTCCCCAACAGGGGCGGTTGTGAGCACAGCGTAGGAATGAAATGTCACTGCTCTAAATCTTCCCCCAGAAAACAATGACCCCCTCCCCACATTTAGATGTTAGAATTAATGATACACAGTAATTGAAATCCATGGCTTAAGCTTCTTCAGTTTCCTTATGACTCCTGAATTGACTGCTTTAGCACCTTGAGCCTGTTATGAAAATTTAAAATAAAATAAAGCCAACAAGTTCTTAGATGAATTTTTCTTTTGTGTGTTTTAATTTTTTGCCCACTTTTGAAATATTATTACTTTTATAATCAGAAGGAAAAACTTTTAAAAATCCTTATTACTTCACTTTAAAATCCATTCACGAACAGAGTTTCAACAAATTACAGCTTTTCCTACTTCCTGAACGGGTGGAAAGAGGTAGTGTTTGTATTTTGTTTGTATCCTGTCCTGTTTCTTAGTCACAATTCCCCATATTTTCCTGTCCTGATATTTACATATTCAAAATTATTTTTTACAACTAAGTGTCCGGGGCCCTTGTAACCAGCGTGCATCACTAATGTGCCCTGTTCGTTTTGTTCTTTGAAAGAACTCCTATAAGAAAAGTATGGAATAGTTAACAAAGGTGAAATAACACAGTGTTAGCATAAAATTAGACACCTACTATGGGACTCTAGCGCTAAATGGCAATTTCTCTTTTTTTAAAACAAATTCAAATATTTTCAATATCTTCTTCTAAAATGGGATCTATTATCAGGATTGAAAGTCTTTTTTTTCCCCCATGAACTCCTAGCACAAGGAGTGGGACATAGTACTTGCTCAAATCTATGTTTTTATTTCTGTTTTTGAATTTATCTTTTGCCTTTCCACGGAAGTTACTGTGAATAAGAACTCTCTGGAAAAACATTGCTGTCGAGAAGTTGGAAAGTCAGCGTGACCTCCTTCACACGTTCTTTTCTCTCTGAAAAGTTCACGTCTCATCTCCGTCTTTGTGCAGGGCTGCGTTCCTTTGACGGTTCAGTGAGCTCCTCTCCCCGAGACGGTCACAATGTTGAATGACTCTGCTGTGTCTGTGTGTAAAAACCAGTGTCTGCTCTTAGGACTCTCAGGATACACTAGGGAATAAACTTGAATTTCGTAGGGAGGCAAAGAAACTTAGTGAAAACAAGCTAAGGATAATACATTGTAAAAAAAAAGAAAAAGTATTTTACGTCAGTCCTTTCAAATTCTCCCTCTTGGGCTATGAGCTTCACCATGTTTATAGTATTAAATATCATTAATGAAAACTCAAATAGGAATCCAAAACAAGTCACACACTTTTTGACTAAGGAGTTTTTGAAGTATAGAGAGATTAAAACTGAGGAAATATATTACGGATAATTAATGAAAGCCAAAGATTGAAAAAGTTCCCAAATGATATACACTGAAATTAACTCCGTTCCTATGTTTCCCTGTAGATTTATGGATTTACATGTAAAGATTAGCTTATTTTGTCTGTGCCTGATGGTTACCAAACGTTAATGATTTCAGCCCCTCTTTTTTCCCCTTAAATCTCTATCATCCTTTTCCTAATGGAAAATGCATAGTTGTAGCAAGCAGAAGGGGTATTTTTGCATCTCCCATGGAATTATGCAGGAAATCTTTTTTATGCACTGACTCTCATGTCTAACAAAGCGACGGAGACCTTTCCTTTTCAGTAGTTATACATGGAAATGTATCATGTTAAAGAAGAAAATGGAGCAACGCTAAATCAGAAAACCATGTTGGTACATCTTTAACCTTAGGAGATCCCATTTAACCCAAACTCTACATAGAGTCATTCCCCTTTGAAATGATATTTTGCACTGTACTGAAAAATTAGTTACGGTATGGGAGAAGACCCGAACAGCTCCTGGAAGCCTGGTGTGGACACTGGTGTTCTCAGCCCAGCTTTAGCACTGAGGTGATGGCAGTGTAAGTACATCGTCCCAATGTTACAAAAATGCAATGAAATTTCCTAACGTACTGTATGGAAAGTTATCCAGAGATTTATCCAGAGGCATCAAAGAATATAAAAGTTATTTTTCTATGTCAACAATATTTTGGATTGTTCTCAAACAAAGAAGACAGGTCTTCTTGAGACATTTTCAAAACTACTACTATCTTGGGATTATCTCTGTATCCTCAGAGACTATATAAAACCTAGTACGTAGGAGGGGCTTATTAGGTTTTTATGAATGAACAAATTCAAGGAAGCAGAGAAGAAATGATCAGCATATAAATTACATTCAATAAACTCTCTGATGGTCTGCTAATCTTCTTTTCATTAATCCATTGCTTAGAAATGAGTTAATCTGAATGAATCTGTTTGTGGCCTTTATATGAGTTAGTGGTCTGAGTATCTACCAACCACTACACTGGTTTAAACAATGAAAGAACATTCCAGAGATGGCTGGGAGGTTGGCATGGATCCAGGGAGTCGTCATGATAGAATGACATTTGCATATGCCATCTTAAAGCAGTGATAGCATCTTCTTGCTCCTTCTGCTAGCACCAGGGGCCCTGGTTTGGGGAAACAAGGGAGTGTTCCCAGAAGGGACTCCTGGGGGAGCAAAGATGCCACCTGGTGACTCCATCTTTGATCATTTTGTGATGAGTTCAGACCCGTAGGGACCACTCACTACGAGGGATTAGAACTGGCTGTTAAGTGGGAAAGAATACACAACCCTGGTGAAGAATGTGCCACTGAAAGATCTGGAATGTCCAATGCCTCATGGTTCCTGAAGGTCCGGTGGACATCTCAGCCTGCTCTCCACGAGGACAGGGAATCTGTCTGTCTTTCTCTTCGCTGTCCCTCCAACACACAGAACAGAGTTCAGTTTTGCAGTTGACTATCTCTCAGGTCTTAGACAAAGCTTCCCGAAATTATTTCTCTTGTTTTTCAACCATCCTGAAGGGTAGCTATTTTCTTTTTCTTTCAGATACACCTGAGATCGAGTATGTCCACCGATAAATAGGTTCATCTTCGAGACTTTGCCTGTCTCTAAAGTGAACGATGATACCTACTCCAGTATTGTTGTGAGAATCAAATGAGACGAGGATGATGCAGCCAACTCTTTTTTGAGAACTTATCTTGTGTCAGGCATCGTGCTACACACTTTGTAGACACTATCTCATTGGAAACTCATGGTGACTCTGTCATTTGAGTGTATTCGTGGGGGTGGCTGAGCTGGGCTGCAAGTCCACGCCCTTTGACCCTACAGCCTGCACTCTTAACAATTTCAACAGGGCATGTCAGTTGCCACTATAGTACTAAGCACGCAGCCGGTGCTCACTAAATGTTACCTTCTTCCTTATCTTCCGAAGAGATAATATTTGAAGCAGCGGAAATTCCACAAGAAGATAAACGACTTTTCGAGAGATGGCAGTGAAAACCAAAGTCAATTCTAACCATGTACCCATTGTAACAAAGCTCAGGGAGATTTATTATTTATTGTGGATTATTCTGAAGTGACACACGGAGAGCGACGAATAGACTAAAACATTCAAAAATGCCACACAATTCTGAATTTTAATTGGAGGCCAAAGCAAAACGGGAAACAAACTCCCCACCTGGCACTTGCTTCCTGCGTCGGCACCCGCTCTCCGGCCGTGCCTCCTGCACGCTGCTGGGCAGCGAGGTGGCTCAGGTGCGCAAGCTTCCAGGGGGACCCGGCACTGGTGAGCAGGTAGAGCTGGTGGGAGCCGGGGCCACCTCCTCAGCTGCCCAGGGAGTGGCGCTCCAAGCTCCTAGTCCCAGCCAGCAATCCTCAACTCTGGTCCAATTAATGGAAACCCCTGGAGCTGAGGCTCTGGCCCAGCCCAGAGATTCTGGTTTAGTTGGTCTGAGGAAGGGTCCAGGCACAGGCACTTTTTCAAAGCCCCCCATGTGACTATAATGGCAGCCAGGGTTGACGACTGGCCTAGGCAGCAGAGGGCACATGGTTGGAGCGGACTCATCCCTCTGCAGGCTCTAAGTGTGATGGGAAGCCTTGCAGTGCTGGGCAGAGAGACGTTAAGCGCTGGGCCCAGAGGATGGAGAACAATTCAGCAAGCAAGGTTGAAGGTGGCCTTGACCCCAAACTGGAGACTGTAACGCCTCGCAGGGTTTTCAGCCTTGACCAAACAAAGGGTTACAGTCTGTTCTTTCGAGATTCTCACTTTGCCCTTCATTTTATTGGTACTATTAACCTTCTGCAAAAATCCCAGTGGCAGTAAATGACTGTAGCAAAAATAGCTTAGTGGAAATAAAAAAGAGTGGAATAAAAAAGAGCATCAGCAGTCTCATTTTCTAGGACAAGATTACAGGGGCCCCGATCCTGACAGAGCAGGGTACAAGGGAGACACCTCAGTTTGATGGGGTCAGGGTGGAATTTCTCCCTCTGGTGCCATGCAGAATGATTCACTCAATATGGAGATTTAAAAGCTTAGCTGAAGCCCAGGCAGCGATGGGCTCCCAGATCATGATATCATCCCACATATTTTATTAGGTCTAGACAACTCTTGATTTTCCACTAACAGGTTTTCATGAGTCTGGCACCCATTTTCAGACAGAAATACAAAATTCATTCCAAAGATGAACACAAACGCGTTTTCAACTTTCTGTGTCACTGTTCCTCTCTCTCAGCAGAGGTAATTGAGAACCCACTGTCTTCTTCATGTGGCTCCAGTGGGTCAACTGGAGGAGTGATACAGCTGCCACCAGTTCATCTGAACAAAATGCCAAACCCTCTTAAGGTTACACTGGTATAGAAATTGCATACATTGAGCACACCCTGGATGTTGCAAACTTGCAACCTCAATTTAAAAAAATGTATGCCGGACCGGCAATGCCTATGAGATGGAACAGGAGAAAACGCTGATGGGGTGGAAAAGGAAGCCCACAAAGGGTCCATGGGAAACAGAGCTCAGCAGGCACACAGAGAACCATGGAGGGTGGAGGAGCGCCTCGTTCACATTCCAGATGTGCACAGTAAAGGTCTGGCGTCAGGCCTCTCACGCTCCTGTCTCTCTCCTGCAGACCTTGTGCACTGACCTTCCCCACACACTGTCCTTGAACTCTTTTCCTCCCTCCAGTCTATCCTCTGTCTTCAATTTCTCTCTTCACCAGGAAGGTTAGGATGGCTGGACGATGTGATTCAGCATTTAGAAGATTCTCTTGACCTGTTCTCAACTCCATTGCTTCACTCTTCCTTCATTGCACCTGTCTGGCAAAATCCACATCTGGATGAGTGCGACTGTCTGGCTGCTCATCACCTAGGACCAAGATGCTGAGCGTGCTGAAGAAAGTCACGGAACACAGAGCCACACTGTGAGTGCTCGGTCTACAGCAACCGCACATAGAGCCACCAGGCCGCTGCTTTCTAGTCATTTTTCTCCACTGTTTGGATCTCAAAGCTGCCCTACTTTTCCCAACCTCAGGTCCCACGTCCTCTTCCTTCAACATCAGCAGACATCACGCTGCCTGCTTCACAGAGAACAGAAAAGCGAAAACTGTAACCCCTCCCTTCCTGCTCCCAAGTCAACCACCCACCCACAGCGGACACAGCTGGTGTCCTGCCCATCTTGGGGCTTCCAGCTGCCGGAAGACTCTGGTATGGACACAGCACCTCCCTCCGTCAGGTGGGTTGTACTCAGCACAGGCATGGGAGCGAAGGGAGTGAAGGGGACGAAGACCACCCCAACCTTCCCGTTTCTCTTCCTGTCACCAAGGCAGAGAGCCCTTCTTCTATCCAGGACTCACTTCTCCCCCGATCCCCTGGGCCCCATCCCCTTGCTCCTACTCAGGGACCTCACTTCATCAATGAGCACCTCTCATTACTGCAGCTTTTCTTTGCCTGAATTCTACTTTGTTTATTTAATATTAATTTCATACCCCCACTTCACTTCCTTTTTGTTCACATTTGTCTGATTTTTATTTGCCCATTTCTTTATTTTCCATTTATCTTTGTCCTTTTCCCTGAGGGACATATTTAGAACTGGCCTCTTTTTTCACCCAATTCTGAAACTTTGTAATTTACCACGCTGACACCTACATTAGGTCTCTTCTCTGATATTTTATTTTATGCTTTTACAAACATTTCCTTTTGTATCTTCCCTACCTGTCTTTTGCTAACCCGGTCAAGCCTCCTTCCCCTCACAGCCCCCATGTACTCTGGACAGGCTCTCTGCATAGCTCATGGTGTGAACTGGGCTCACACTTTGTGGGCAATTAACTGATTGCTGCATTTAATCTTCTGTAAACTGAGGCTGTTTGAGTTGTGTGGGGCCTGTCTCCTCGCCTCTGTTCCTAGTCCTTTCCAATTTGCAGTCTGCTCTGTGACCAGAATGAGCTTCTTAAAATGCATCTGGCCAGCCGACTCCTGGAGTTGCATCCATCCATCGTGACTCCCATCACAAACAGATGCACCCCCAGCTTCGTGGCGCGGCCTCCTCCGTTCTGCACAATCTTTCCAAAGCCCTGCCTGGTCTTTTTTCTCTCCCATACAGCTCCTTCTCCAGGCCACGCCAGTTTAGACTTCCAGGTTCTCTTCCTGAAACTTATTTATCACTTCGTTTAGATTATTGAGGTTGTGCTGTCCCCCAGAACCATGCCAAAGGGTGGGGTCAAAATGGCAAATGATAATAATGGTCTCTCTTTCCAGGAGCTCCCAGACGGGTGGGGAAGACACAAAAACACTCACGCAGTGACAGTCCGGGGCCCAAGAGGCCACCCACTGGTCAGAGGGGTTGTGCTGGGAACTCGCATGAGTGAGGGGTGAGCAAGAACTTCAACAAAAAGAAACGTCTGTGGCTTTC
Source organism: Equus quagga (assembly GCF_021613505.1). Classification (NCBI taxonomy): domain Eukaryota; kingdom Metazoa; phylum Chordata; class Mammalia; order Perissodactyla; family Equidae; genus Equus; species Equus quagga. Next base: position 59,367,261 of record NC_060270.1, read on the forward strand.
TCTCTCCTAGCGACCTGACAGCGTCCTGTCATCCTTCGAATCCTCCGCCTCCAGTGACACCGTCCCCTCCCTAGAAGAGGGGGCACTTCTTTGCCTGTGCCACTTCCGTGTCTCGTACTTCTAGCTCTCTGTCCCTCTACTTCCTTCACAGCGTTGTTAAGTTGCTTTTTCCTTGTTCACTCTTTGACCTAGCTCCTTCCTGCCCTATTCTTCCTCCTTTTTTACCCAGCTCAGATAGCGCTTCCTCCAGGAAGCCTTCCATGATCTCCCCAACTCTAGCTTACATAGTCCTTTCTTGTGTTCCCTTAGCATCTCATATTTCTCTCAGAGCACTGGTCACACTGTCATTCATTCATTCATTTATTCATTCATTTCATAAATGAGCATGTATTGATGCATTCTGAACAGATAATCCAGCAAGAAATACATCAGACTATGAAAAGTTATCGCTAGCAAACATAAGCACTGGGTGTCCTCCCGGGACAGGCAGCCCAAGGGTCTAATGCTGCCTGGGACTCAGGCCTTCCGTCCCCCAGCCCCTCCCCACCTTGTAGTCTGTGTGAGGGCAGGCGCAGGTGGTCTGGGGTGTCTTTTCTCTCACTTCCCCAGCACAGGGTCAGGCACATCTTCGGCACTCCACGAACACAAGAGCGAGGGAGAGGAGCGCTGGATTCCGCGCACGGGGACTTGGAGTCAGGCGCAGTGTGTGTCCTCTAAGAGCTCACAAACGAAGATGCGGAGATGCGGGTGGGGTCTGAGGCAGCAAACCCACCACCAGCAGGGCCAGGGCAGCCAGGCAACCCTCCCAGGAGGGGCTGAAAGGGAGGGTGGCCGCCCTGCTCCTCTCCCCTGACGCTGGGAACGGCGGCACAGGTAACAGAGTCGGACGGAGGGTCCCTTCCAGAGCCGCGTCCCGGGACCAGCCCCGTCCCCTCGGCCGGCAGTGAAGCATCGCCGCCCCGGAGCCGCGCGCCAGCGGGAGGGCCGAGGCTGGAGCAGCGGCGGGGCGTGGAGGGAGGGGCACCGGGAGACCAAGAAGAAAGGCGACAGGGTCCCGCAGGAAGCTTCTTTCCAGTCGCAGCAGACAGAGCCAAGCCAGGGGCCTTGGTCCTCCTGTTTCCCGAAGAAATCCCTGCGCCTTCCCTCCTGCCTCATGTTCCCCGCTTCCCGTGGGGCAGCTCTGCATTTAATCAGTGGTCGGATGTACAAGGAGCGCTGAGCGCGTTTTCTGCGTGGAGCCCCTCCTTTGCATGTCTTCATCCAGATGTTACAGTGAAGCTTTTCTTTGTAAGTGAGCCTCCGGCCTCACTGATCCCTCAACGCTATGGGGAAAAAGTGAAAGAGGGAGTCTATTAAAGAGGCAGAGAGACAGCGAGCTGCAGAGGAAAATGTTGTCGATTAGGCAAACCGAGGCAGCAGGAGGTGAACACAAGCTGGCCCGACTAGGAGCACAGCCGGTGCTGGGGAGGAGGCCCCCGGACCGTGTTAATCTTCACCCGTGGCCGCCGAAGGTGCAGAACAGGCTGGGACGGGCCAAAGCCAGGCGGGGGCGCTCTCAGAAGAGGGGGTGTCTTTGCTTGTTACTCTTGATGGCGGTCGTCGGTTTATTATAGTCAGCCACTGTGCCCCCTGTTTAGGGAAGAGCACTTTAAATTTCCCGTGCGAAAATGTACCCCTTTCCCTACTCCCAGAAAGCATTGTGAGTGGATTTTAACCCTTCCACAGCTTGTGTGTGTGTGGGGGGGGGGGGGGGGTGTCTTGACAGACGGAAGTCCTTCGGTGGATGGTCCAGGGATGGATGCGTAAACCACCAGTCAGTCAATGGGAAGCGAGGCTTGGAGCCTGGCAGCCATCTCGCCGCTCTGCGGGCAGCCTGAGGGCGGACCAAGCTCCAGCTTACGGAGCTTACAGTCTGAGCCCTGGATCAAGCCACGTGGGATCACTGTCCATGTGAGCCTGGAAATTTCTGCTTTTGCATAAGCTTTGCTTTGAGCTGGGTTTGCCCTTCACTCTGGAAGGTTTCTGATTGATTCACACTCGGCAAACCTAAAAAGAACTGGGATTTATTCCTCCTTTGTCCAGCCGTGGCCTCTAAGGCGTACATGTGAATCTCCCCACATTGCCCCTCGCGCTGTTGCCCGCAGCAGGCGCCCCCTCAGGCATCAACGCTGCCCTCCGGGAGCCTCTGGGCCCAGCACCGCAGGGGCGCAGCCGGCGCTCTACAGGAGGACTCCCCATTCCCTCACGTTTGTGCCTCACTGTTACAGGAGCTCAATTGCATTGTTGATTGAAATTACACAACTTTCATTTGGTTTTTATGCTGCAGAGAATTTAGGAAAATAATCTTTATAAATTTGGAGTGCACAGGACAAACTCCGGGTAAGCTGTGAATAGACTGCGCGTACACAGGTGTGCTTGCTCAGGCTTCCTTGAGTCCAGGAGGGGTGGCGGGACTTCCTGAGGGCTTCGGGGCAGATGCACAGGAGAGACAGACAGGAGTCAGAGCCCCACTCAAGGCCCCCACACGGAAACGGAACGTCTGCGCTCAGCCACACTCCGACTGGGCCCTCTGGCCCAAGAGGGCGCCTGAGCACGAGCCTCGACCCTAGGCTTCCACCCCAGTGTGGCTGTGGGCTTGGATGGCCACTGTCCACCCCATGCTGCAGAGTGACACCAGCAGTACTTCAGGCTCTGATATTTCCTTTTCTTTTTCACCTCTTATATTTTATTATTAAATTGTATCAACTTCTTTTTCTTTTTTATTGCAGTAACATTGGTTTATAACATTACATAAATTTCAAGTGTGCGTCATTATATTTCGATTCCTGCGTCGATTACATCGTTCACCACCCAAAGACTAATTACCATCCACCACCACACACATGTGCCTAATCACCCTTTTCACTCTCCGGCCTCCCTCCTAACCTCTGGTGACCCCCAATCCACTCTGTGTCTCTATGTGATCGTTTGTCATTGTTTTTATCTTTTGTTTATGAGTGAGATCATAAGATATTTGACTTTCTCCCTCTGACTTATTTCACTTAGCTTAATACCCTCAAGGTCCATCCATGTTGTCACAAATGGCAAGCTTTCGTCCTTTCTCATGGCTGAGTAGTATTCCATTGTGTATATACACCACATCTTCTTTATCCATTCGTCTCTTGATGGGCACCTAGGTTGCTTCCAAGTCTTGGCTATTGTGAATAATGTGGCAATGAACATAGGGGTGTATGTGTCTTTATGCATTTGTGTTTTCAAGTTCTTTGCATAAATACCCAGCAGCAAAATAGCTGGATCGTATGGTAGATCTATTCTTAATTTTTTGAGGAATCTCGATACTGTTTTCCATAGTGACTGCACGAGTTTGCACTCCCACCAGCAGTGTATGAGGGTTCCCTTCTCTCCACATCCTCTCTAATACTTGTTTCCTGTTTTGTTCATTATAGCCATTCTGACCAGGGTGAGGTGATATCTCATTGTAGTCTTGATTTGCATTTCCCTGATAGTTAATGATGTTGAACATCCTTTCATGTGCCTGTTGCAGGCTCTGATATTTTCTGGTTTTAAAGTGAGTACAGATGTTTTCCCCCAGCTGCCACCCTGGAGTCGTGCTGAATTTGACTATTGCCTACACCAGGACTGTGAAGGCTGGAAGGGGTCTCCAGGCCTGGTCCAGCCGCTCATTCCTTGAGGAGGAAACCCAGGATGCAGAGACGTGGATGACGGCAGTGGCTGAGGGCACTTGGAGGCCGGGGGTGGGCAGGGTGGTGGGAACAGGTGGCTGGGGGCAGGCGGGGGTGGAAAATGGGGGCTCTTTCGCCTCTACCACTGGCCTTGGACAAGACACTTCTGCTCTTCCTGCCTCTGTGTTTTTCATCTGTAAAGGGAGACGACTGCAAGGACTCATTCTACCTCTGAAAACAGGGAGACCATGTTTACAAATTGCTATCAAATGGCCCGCATCTGGGTCTGGGGAAGACCTTCTCTCCCCCACTGCTGTGCAACCATTTGTTTCATTTTTGAATCATAGGTTAGCAAATGAGGGCTACTCATCCCTTTATAGGTGCGTTAAGAGAGATGTGGAGGGGTGTCTGTGTGTGTGCACTCAGGTGTGCATGCACGTGTTGTTGAATAGACCCCTCTGTAGAGACCCCTCTGCTTTCTCTTCTCCAGTTCTTCCGTGAGCCCCAACTCTGACCTGTGTGGAACATGAGCTGCAGTCCTCCCTCCGCTGCTGGATCTTAGTTCCTAGCACTCTCTTATGAGAGAAGGCCGAGGCACGTGGCCAGCCGTGACTGGTCATTCAGAGGGCGGCCAAATGGTCAGCAATTCTTAAGAAGGATTTTATCCATGAGAGTAGGAAATTAGGAAGAAATATTTTAAAACAATTTTGTAAAAACAGTAATGCCTGTTCATTTTTAATGTGTATGCACCACGGCGTTTATTCAAGGTAGACTTTCCAGGGAAAGTGACAAGCCTCATACTCTCTTGTTACGTGTTTAATATTCATGCACCATTTAAATTCTGTGGGTATTTTGGTTCACTCTATGTTATGCATAAAAATTGGTAAACTCTCTGAGGGAAGAAATTGCACCTTTAAAGTTGTTTCTCAAGGGTCTTGGAGGCACTTTACAAATACTTATTGTTGTTGTTATGTTGTTATAATAATAGACGAGGTGGCTAGTGTATTTTGGCCTTGGCAACAAGAATGAGAATCATGAAGTGTGTCACAAAAATAATACCATCCATGTTAAATATTTAATGTCATGTTCTCCTAGTGTCAAAATATTTAGTACAGTGCGAGCATCTCGAAGGCAGAGGGAGACGAGCCAGGAGTACATTCTGCACATATGCAACACATTAAAAAGCCCACACAGTTTATTCTTAAGATTCACTGCTTTGCTCAGGAAGGTTCCCTTGCTTAGGGAAGGGCATGAGGCGAAACAGGCCCAGGAGGCAGGCACTGACTGGCCGGGAGGTGAGCCCGGTCCGCCGGCCTCAAGAGCCTTTCCAGGACTTTGGCTCCAGGAACCCTGCAGCAGCCCTGCGCCTGGCTGGGCAGATCCTCCCTCTGGAGGCTGCAGTTCAGGCGGAAATGCCTCGGGCCAGCTCCAGGCGCTTGGCCTGGGGGCAGCAGCCACCTGGTAGATAGAAACCATAGCTGCTGGCTCCTGGCTCACCAGATATCAGTTCACACATCTCCATCTCCTGCCACCTGGTTAGGGCACCACGTTCCAGCCTGCCACTGCCTCAGAATCAGTGGTGCAGCCTGTTAAAGACGCCTGGAGCACCTGGAGCCCGCTTTCAGAGCTTCTTAGTCAAAAGGCCTGGGTAGAGACTGATTATCTGCATTTTTAAAAGCACCTCAGGAAATTCCAACGTGCAGCCAGAGTTGAGAGGAAACACCTCTTGAGATACTCAATGTAGGCTCTTCAAGGTGTTAAATATCTTACTTTATGACTTCATTCCTTCAAGGATGAAGTGTGAGGGCGCTGCCTAAAGGACCACTGCCAGTCAGGATGGTGCAGTCAGCTTGCACGCCCTGGCATTACAGCCTTGAGGTTTGTGTAAAACAGGGCCCTGGAGGCACGGAGTGGTCCTCCTTTCCCGCTGAGCTCCAGACCGAGGGGAGGGGCCGCATAAAGTATCCTTCCTGACCAGGAACAGCCCAGAGAACTCTGCTCCGGATGATGGCACGCTATGCTGGGTTCCCTATGTGCTTAGCTGGACAATGAGCCGTGCCCATATGTCCCCTCCTCCACACTCTCCCTGTCCTTCTTCCTATGTGCTGTACCACCTCCCAGAAATACCTGTCTGGCTTGCCACACACACCTGTGTGATGTTTTACAAAACTGGCAACATGCCTTTATCAGTCAGAATTCTCCAGAGAAACAGAAACTTACAATTCCTTCTCATAAATCTCTTTATATATAAATATTTATGTATTTTATATTTATATGTAATTATAGCATAATATATGATGTAATATGTCATATAAATCTTCATTTTTAGATTTATTTTATATTAAAATACATATTTTTCTATCTATACAGAGATTTATCATAAGGAATTGGCTCGCACGATTACAGAGGCTAAGGCCCAAGCTGTGCCATCTGCACACTGGAGCCCAGGAGAGCCGCGGCCTGCTCCTGAGCCAAGCTTCTAAATGGCGTTTCAGAAGCTAGAGCAGGGTTTTAAAACTTTATTTTGGCAGAAGGAGGCTTTTTTCCCCTTCAAAATGTAATATGAGGCACTAAAAAGAAATGAGCTACCAAGCCATGAAAAGACTGGGAGGAAACTTAAATGCGTATTACTCAGTGAGAGAAGCCAGTCTGGAAAGGCTCATTCTCTGTGATCCAGCTATGTGGCCTTCAGGAAAACACAGAGCTCCGGTGCAGCAGAAGGATCGGTGGCTTCCGGGGCTCGTGGGGAGGAGGTATGAGCAGGCAGAGCAAGGACTGTCAGGGCAGTGAGACCACCCTGTGTGCTGCCATAATGGGGGTGCATGTCATTATGCATTTGTCCAGACCCACAGGATGCGCAGCAGCACGCGTTGTACGAGCACCTAACATGAGCTTCTGTCTTTGGGTGGTAATGATGTGTCTGTAGGATTGCAACAAATGTACCGCGCTGCCGTGGGACGTCGAGTGGGGAGCCTCTGTGTATGTGGGATAAGGGGATATGGGAACTTTCTGTACTTTCTGCTCAATTTTGCTATGAACTAAAACTGCTCTAAAAAATAATTATTTATTAATCACATTTACAAATTTTAAATTTATATTTAAGAAATTTAAATTTACATTAAAAAATTTTATATTTACATTTAGAAAAAGTCGAGTTACTTTGACGGAGACTGTGGCCATGGAAGGAGGAGGACAGAGAGAGGTGAGTCCTGTCTGGCCCTCATCCCTCGGGTGTTCCCTGAGACCTTGGGACTGTAGGACTTGGAGGAACACCAGAGACCTAGACGACAAGAGCTAATGCCTTAGTAAGGCAAGCAAAGTGTCCCATGGTCAGGCCAAGCTTTCCTTTCTGGCTTATTTCTTGTAGCTCCCCAACACCTTGCATTCCCCAAGTACCTCCTGCTCCAGGGGGTCTCCCTCCAGGCCATCGCTCATGTTGCTTCCTCTATCTCGAATTTTTCACCCTCCTTCTCCACCTCCTCCTCCTCTTGATGACTCCCTTCAAGTCTCAACTAAGCAGCATCTCCCCTGTGAAGCTGTCCCACACCCCCCAGGAGACCTGCCTCACGCTGGCTTCACCCTGCACTCTCCATTGCGGCATCTGTCTAAGGTATTGCCCGTCTTTGTGTGCCCAACTCCTGCTACCCTGTGAGCAATTTGAGAGCATCGGTCTTGACCCTTTCACCTTGGGATCCCCTGTAACTAGCACAATGCTGGCATCCTGAATGTTTGCTGAGAGTGACTGAATGGATGCACAAATTCTACTCTTCCTTTCTCAGAAGATGATCCCAGCTCCTACCAGACTGGAATGATTTTCAGGCACTCTTTGGTGGCTCTACTCCTTCTCTATCAGTTTCTTTGACTTTGGGGCTTGATAGCAGTGGTCTGTGTATTCACAAACCAGGCTAGCCACTGCAACCCACACGTGGGTTTGGCCACTTAATTTTTTCCCCATTTCTCTTGTTGGCCAAGTTGTCTTCCTTCAGAGGTATGTTCAGTTCATCCTCGAGTTATTTCATCTTTCTGTTCCCATCTTCACATGTTCCTAGTTTGTCAAAAGGAAGCTTGGCAGGGCCAGAAATTCCCAGCCTGTCCATCTTGGATCGAGAAGGAGGTCAGAATTGTTAGCTTTAACTACGACCTTCAGGATATTCCAATAAAAGACATCTGTAGTCATGTGATTGCTTGCAACAGTCAAGACTTAATTTCCAAAGCCGCGGTACACGTGGGCTGGGCCTTTGCTGACATTCCCACACCTGCAGCACAAGCCCGGCTCCACCCGGATTTGACAGTGGGGGTCTGCAGGGCCCGACATTATCTAAGGCTGGTGCGTTATTCCTGTCTATGAATTTTTTTGTCTCCTCTGGCTTACAGAGGCAGCTCAGAAAAGTTCTCAAAGAATGCTTATTCAAGCTGTCAAGCTATGTCACCCGTTTTGAATGAAGCCAGTCAGCCCCCCAATCTTCCTTGTTTTCTCCTGTTTTTCACGCAGTGTCTGATCACAAGTGTTCAGGCTCTCAGAAAGACTTTAAGCTCAACTCAGGAGTTGCTGCTCCTGGATCATGTCTGTTTCACAGTTTGCCCAGATACCTGCAGGTCACATGCATTGGGTTTTTAAAAAACTGCAGCCTGCCCTCTGGAAATTCATTTATAAGTGGCACTTCATGGACACCTGGATTTTTTATAGTCTTAAGGGCTTTAGGTTGAGTTTTCTATGTATTTTTGACTAAATTATCTTCCACCATAGATACTGACTATGCCATAGTTGGTCAATGATTTTTCACTACATTTATTAATTTATATTTATAGGTAGTTTCTTTCAATAATGAATAGTGAATAATTATTTACCATAAAGCACATTCTCAAAAAAAACTAAGGTCACATTATTCCTCATAATGAATCTCCAGGGCCTTTCAAATACAAGTAAATGGAAACAAGATCACAGCAGCAAATGAAGCAAATGTCAAATTCCCTTAGACTTATGGTAAACAAAGCTCACGCCAACCTCCCAAATCAGATCTTTGGAAGAATTCAGGCCCCAATGACCTTCAACATATTTGCAATATGGTGAAGGGAGGCAGAATTAGTTGCCACTATCTGTTATTCATTCACTACCATCCCTTCGCTGGTCTCCACACTTCCATTGAGCAGGGCTGGGAAGCCCTCCCCCAAGCGCCACACTCACGTCATCTGGCCCCCACGTGGCAGTCACTTACCCACTCCTAGTTACTCCCTCTTATTCTTTGAAAACTTTAGCTCAGGCTCGCTGTCCAATATTAGTTTTGCCAGATTTTTAGTGATTTCAATGACTCCAAAGATAATCTTCCCTGTACCTTTATCTCTCAGTTTCTCACCCTCTTCTTCTCTACTGACCTTGTCTTCATACAACCTCAGCCACTCTCTCCCATTGGACACACCTTACACTATGTGGCCACCAATAGCTGAACCCCCCATAACTGGATCTTGAGCACCTCTTTCTATCCTTCCAGCTTACTGTCTCTATTGCTCTTACTCCAACAATCCTTTGGTCCCTCTGGAGGTAAAATTCATTGATCCTACCCACTTTCCACTGTCCCGCAACCTCCTCATTTTACTCCTGGCTCATTTTCCTGGCTCCAGTCCTCTTTTTCCTCGAAGTTCAGTTTAAACTCCAAGGTCCATTATTACAATCACCCCTTTGCATAAACTCTCTGCTTCTTTTCCTCTCTTTTTCATCTTATACCCCTGGAAAACTCCACTCGAACCTGCTGAACGTGGCTGGAGGAAAAACACATAACTGTGGAGATGGCTTCACTTCAGATTTACCAGCATGAATCTCAAGTAGGTCCTTAATGCCGTCTGGCCACTGTGTTGCATTCCCCTGGTCCAGTCACTCTTCGTTTCTCCTAGACATTCTGTCTCTCCTCAGACTTTTAACACCTCCTTCCCATCCTCACTAACAGCCGATGACCTTGCTTCTGACAATATAGAAACAATAGAGGAGAATTTCTGTAAGATATCACTGCCACCACCACCATCCCGTCAACCTGCCTAGTAGCCTCACAGCCCGTGTAGTCTGCCTCCTTTCATGTTACTCTCTTCTTCTGTCCTCAAAAAATAATTCCAAGGATTTTTCTCTTTTCTTCTACTGCATCATTTTTTTCCTTCTCCAAAGGATTTCCCCATCAGCATGTAAATATACTATCATTTCTTCCACGTGTAAAAGTACCCTCTCTGACTGTCCTTGTCCATCCGGCTGACACTCCATTTCTCTGCTTGTCTTTATAGAAATAGTCATCAAAAAAGTAGCTGCCAGCCTTTCTCTTTCCATGCTCCCTCGAACCCACTCCAAGCATGTGCTAGCCCCTCATTCCACCGACACTGATCATTTCAAAGTCATCAATGACTTCCATGTTGCTAAATCTCACGGTCAATTCTCGGCCCTCATCTTGCTTGACCGATTAGCAGCATTTGACAGGGTCGGTCGCTCCATCTTCCTTGAAATGTTCTCTTGACTCGGATTCCAGGGCCCCGTGCTCTCCTGGTTCTCCTCTTACCACACTGGCTGCTTGTTTTCAATTTTCTTTGTTGGCTTGTCCTCATTTCCTCCAACTTCTCGGTGGACTTCCCAGGTCTCAGACCATGCACTTCTGTTTTCTATACTGTCTGTACTTACTCCCTTGGTGTTCTCACCATCTCATAGCTTAAACGGCTTAAACTCCCATGTCATCACATATTCAGCCCAGATCTCTTCTAAACTCTAATGTGTGTATCCACTTGTGTACATGACTTCTCTTGGATGTATAATAGGTCTGTCAAACTTAACATATCCAAAATCAATCTCCGAATCTCCCTCCTCCCTAAGCCTCTCCTCCTTCATTCTTCCACATCTCATTTACTGGCAACTCCATCCTTTATGTTGCTCAGGCAACAAACCTTAGAGTCATCTTTGGTTCTTCTCTTTTCTCTTCCATTCCATGTAGAATCTAACAAAATATCTGCCAGGCTCTACCTTCAAAACACAGCCATGATCTGACTACCTCACTCCTTCCTCGACTACCATCCTGGTCTAGACCCTCTTAGGTTACAGAAATAGTTCTGATCATGTCGAATGGCCTGAACACCAAAGCTGCTTTTTCCCACATCTGGGAGATATCTAGAGGCCTCCCCAAGTCTCTCCCTCAGATTTTACCATTTCAGAGTCATCCTTATGCTGTTAGATTTCCCATCTCTACTTAGTTTTCTTTAAATATTTACATTTTCTGGGAGGGATAAAATTTTTATTTACGTGTGTGTGTGTGTGTGTATATATGTGTCACCTTGTCCCCAAAGTACTTAAAATAGATTATAAAATACATAACAATGTAGAAAAATAAGTGAGGAAATTAGGCAAAGGGAAAATAAGGAGAGAACAAATTCAGATGCAGCTCCAGGTGAAGTGAGTATACAGAGGCGTGCCGGGAGGCCCGCACACCTGCTAAGTGGGACAACACGTGAGCCATGGCCTCCACGGTGTGCTTTAACATCAGGTTTCTTTCTGCTTGACGGGCACCGTGAACCATCATGAACACAGTGGCTCCTTGGGCTTGAGAGGGCTAGGGCTTGTTGGGCGGGAAAGGCTCAAAAGGGGAAGTGGGGCAATGGGGTCAGGAAGTCCCTTCTCACCTGAGACTGGGTCCCAAACTGCACCCCACTCACTCCCTGGAATCCTCCCCAATCTCCCACCTCCCAGCGCACCCCCACATGACACCCCAAGTACTTACCAAGACCCAAGCACGAAACTCGGAGTCCTGACTTCCCAAGATTCCTGGAATAAAAATAAAGCAACACTTGGTGATCCTTTCTGCAGCTGAAACTCTGCACAGGTAACTGTGAACATCGCGTCTCACTTTTGATGACACTGCTCTTGCGCAGAGTCGTGGGGGAGGGAGGGCCTGGATGCAGGCTCGTGGTCTGGGGAAGGGTCTGTTTCTCGTCTCCATTGGGCACTAGGGAGCTCAAGATGCACTCAGGCTCAGCACAAAAACGTGTCCCCCAAAACACAGCTTTTCAGCCCCAAAGGATCTTCTTTACTCATTTGTTTACAGATTTACTGTCTCACTCCTTTTGGACTGTGAGTTCCTTGAGGACAAGAGCTGTGTTTTATTCACAACCAATCCTCGTTATTCATTCATTATTCATCAACAGAGCCTGACACCCAGTGGACCCTTAACAAGTATTTGTTGGCAGAGTAACTGACAAACTGACTTCTAAAATAGAATATTATTACCAATGGATGGGGACGAGTAAAAGAACAAATACGAAATGATCCGTTAGGCTATTTAAATTACTTTTTATAGAAGGCTACACTAAATTGCTTCAGGAAGTTCAGACAGTCGTTTTTAAATGGTTCTTCGTTTCTTCATCAATGCCTTTGCTTTTAATCCCCAGGGGTTTATCAGGGAAAGGGAAGTATATTTTCACTGTCTACGTAGGGAGAGAATTCGGCACTCCAGTCTTCACTGTAAGGTGTTTGTCCATGGAGACCAGACCCAACCCCTCTTTCTGCCGTCTGCCTAACCATCATCAGAGAGGAAATTGAATTTTCAGAGAGAGGAGACTCAGAGAGTTTTATGGGAGTCCGGCGTGAGGAGGTGGAGGTCTAAGAATTGAAATGTGGTAGAAAAGGGCGTCCTTTATTCTCTGATCAGATTCTCTTGTGAGAACACAATTTTCCTCCGTGCTTCTATCCCAAACAAAACAGCACAACAAACTTCTCCGACTGGAGCACAGCTCAGCACCTCCAGCTCCTCCCTCCATTCTCCTCAGTGTGGCTTCTTTAGAAGTTAGTAATTAGTGCACTCATTTTTACATTTCTTTCTTTTCTCAGCTTACTATGCTTCTCTATAAAATGCCACCTAAGCAACACATTTAATTTTGTGCATAGTCAAAGTACATCACATTGCAAAGATTTGAAAGACCCGGGTTTCTGTCCCATTGTTGCAACTTGCTAGGTAGCCTTGTGGAAATCTCTCCCTTCCTCTGGAGTTCAATCTCTTCATTAGTAAGATGGGATATCACTGCCTGTGCCATCCATCCAGCATTACTGTGGTGGGGCCAGAACAGGATAACGTATGCTAAAGGGTTTCACAGTAAACAAATGCAAGGTATAATTCTCTTTGGTGCTTTCTGACTCTGCTCACCCTCTCACAGAGAGGGTAAATTTTCCTATATGAGTTGAATATGTCCACCTGGAAGGAAACCTTTGTATAAAGGTGCGTGTGAAAAATATTTTGAACTACTGAAGAGGAGAAAAATAATTGGACCTCTCCAATGAAAATAATTTGCATAAGAAATTGTTCTTTTAGCAGTTTCTCGGAAAACCACAGGATATTCAACCAGAAGACCTCTCTTTGTAGTCTAAAAGTCTACTGATTTTAAAGGACAGGAGTCTAGAGCAAAAGTTACATAGTAGGGAGAATAAAAAAACTACATCAAAACAAAAAAAGCAATATATATATATGTGTGTGTGTGAATAACAGTCTTGCAGGTAGAGATATTCAAAACTAGTAAAGATTTACTGAGAGATCAACATGGTCCAGGAAATGTTCAAGGCCATGGGGACACAGAGAGGAAGAAGGCACAGTTCTCCCCCCAGGGGCTTCTCTAGCTTCTATGTTTCCTGAGGGACACAGAAAAGCAAATGTATCATTACAATGCAGCTGGGCGTGTCCTGCAGTGAGGCCTTTGTGAACACTGGAGCACAACCTATGTCAGGCTTGTATTTGCATAACTATGTGGCTGTTGTGGGGAAAAAGACCTAGGTACAGATTTTCATGTAATTTTAATATCTTTCAGTGATTCTGAGAAAAACAGGGAGGAGGGATGGTGCAGAAAGCTATGCAGAGCGAGACGTTTTTCTAACAAACTCAAATAGGGCAAGGCTGTGTCCCTGGGGACTGACTGAGCAACATCTCCGCACACGAGGCGGGGAGACCTGCCCTATTTTCCTTATGACCATGACTCAGGAGGATAATGGCCACTCTGCTATGGGTTTGGAAGACCAAACTTGAGAATTGTCAGCAAAAACAAACTGCAAAGCAGCAGTACTAAATGTGGCCCATTTTCTCGCCTCTCTGTCTCAACACCCAGGCCAGCTTTTCTGGAATGAGAGCCCTAGAAGATTTAGAAGAGCTGTAAGAAAAGTTCAGTTACAGACAAGTATTGACCCCGCGGTGAGAGGTCCCCTAGTTAGCCTCAGTGTTCTTATTTCCTTTAGCTCTTTCTCTAGATCTCTTCATCCCCTGAAGGAATGGCTGCCAAATTCAGGTGGTTCTTTTTAAAGTGAGAGGCATTTTCTGCGCGTGAGCGCCGTGTGGTCTCTAAAGTCCGGTGACCTCGCTTTGTTGAGGAGGGAGACTCCTCCTTTGTGAAGCACCTTCAGTGTGTAATGATGCCACTCACTGGGCAGATGGAGAAGGTAGGAGGAACTAGCTCTCTTCACTTTAGAGCATGGAATTCCAATCCAGTGTCATGATTCCAAATGGGGTGTCTACGTCCCGAGTATGCGCGTGTCTGCATTATCCAAGCACAGATGTGGCAATTGTCCAGCCACTCTGATCCGTTTAAGCTCTGCTGGATAATAGAAGCCCAAGGACTGGACACATTTGATCTAACGAGTCTACAATATATCCTACAAAAGCTTGTTTGGGTGGCTGTCATACCAAATAATGGCCAAGTTCACACACCATGCTGGGCTGTAACAGGTGTCCTAGAACCTTCCTTATCCCACTCATGTGGAACTTTCATGAACACTTCATGATCTTGTGTGACATTGTGATTCAAAACACTTTATATAATTTTGTTTAATTTCTTAATTTCTCAGCATTTGCACAAGTGAGGCTACATAAAAATTCTGTAAATACGTCAAATTTCCAGTTGGGTTGAATTTCTTTCCCATATGATTCAAAATAATTTCGTTGCACTAGTTTACCTATTTTATCTGTGTCAGATATGCCAGAAGGGAGTCTCACCATGTTCATTTTTAGTATCTGCTCCTGTTCAACTCAAAATAAACGCTCCTCTTCCCCAGGTGAACCTGAGGCACTCTGCTGCTAATATTAGAAGTGAATGACATCAGTACGGGGGCACAGGAAGCTTAGCTTTGTCAGTCAAATTTTGGAAATCCTAAATCTTTAAGCTTCAGTAAAGAGTTGTCTGGAGAAGGGATATAGCTTCTGGAGAAGTCAAAGGTTGTGTTTCTCTTTTCTTTCTGAAGGTAGGAGTGTCCCCTCAGTGAATACATGGCTGAATTTATTTAAGGACAATGGTTAGTTCCATGGCAGAGGCATTAAATATAATTCCTAGTGTCATTTTGTGAAGCATCCATCAGGCTCTTTTTGATTTTAAGGCAAAAATAGAGTGGTGAGAACTGAAACTAGGCATTACTTAGGCACAGTCTTACATGCCATTTGATTCTTACGGGTTCTTTAAAAATCAAAGACGCTAAGAGCAGATTAGCAGCACAAATGCGTTGTTTTAAATTGCTCACTTCTGAATATGTGTGTCTTAGATATTATTCACAGTTGTAAAGTGCTTGGAAGAGGGGAATAGCTAGCTAAAATATTTACCTTGCATTTGACCAAGAAAGAAGCATATTGTATGGGACAAAATCCCTTATTTAAAGATTGGCACAACAGGGATGAACTGAAAGCATATATAAGCGGCTCCAGGGGCCATGTCAGGCTGGCAGAAACAAGTTTTGTTTGACCCGGTTTTCAGGTGCTCAGATTATTACGTCATCTGCTGCCTCACTCTATTGGAAGATCTTTCTGATCCCTCTAAATTACAGCCTGCTGGTGTGTGTATTACCTGGAAGTTCCTAGTCAAACGTGGGGTTTGGGATTTTTTTTTTTTTTTAAAGAGAAAGACACTTTTAACGTTTCTTGAAAAATCAAGAGCAGAAGGCATGTTCCTTTGTCAGCCATCTGGTTGTGATGGTTGCATGAGAACAACCATTTTGACAGCCATGAAGGTGACTACAAATGGTAATAACAAACATTTTATATGAGGGCACTGTTTATCACTGTTGATAAGTGAATAATGACTCATTTGGAAACCACCAGGCACATAAATGATTCAGCCACGCATTTTGATGACAGACATTGACAAGTGGCACAATGAAACTTTGTTTCATTCATATAAGTAGCAACAAAGTAGAATGAGATTCTTTCAGATTCTTTGATTTAAAGGTTTAAATCATTTGTCATTTGTGAATTCCAACTAGGTTCTTAGTCATTTTCTTTGGCCATATAAAATTACCTGTTATCTGTGTCATTCTAGAAAAGGCTAGAGAAGTATGGCAAAAAGAGACTTCCCTGTAATTAATTAGTTCAATAGAGATGTGCGTTTCAACTACATACAAGGTCTTGTATTAGGGTGTGGGGATGGGCTGAGTAGTACGCAGTTGCTGTTCTCATGGAGCTTACATCACCGAGGGGGAAACAGATGTTAGTGTATTAATTATTTGGTTATGATACTAAATAAAAAAACAGCATGCCTGAATGTAAAATTGGCATGTTGGGGAAGCTGACCTGGTCTGGACAGTTAGGAAAAGCTTCCTGAGGGAAGCGGCACTGAAACTGAGATCCAAAGGGGGAGTAGGAAGGAAGGGAATGCAAACAGGGTGATGGGCATCCCCAGCAGTGTGAGCGGCAGGTGCAGAGGCTCAGAGGCTGGAGGCAGCCCTGGTGGCTGAAGACCTGAAGTAGGGACAGTGGAAGAGGAGAGAGCAGAGTGACCCCAGGGGAGGCTGGAGCAATCAGATCAAACAGGGCCTTACCGATTATATTACTGGTTTTCATCTTAATATGAAGGAGTAATGGAAGACTCCTGAAAAACTGACGCAAGGGAAATGGGTCGAAGGGAGGCAACAAGAGGAGCCACGGGGCTCCCTTGGTAATACTGATGAGAAAGGATGGGGCCTTGAGACTGGATTCTGTGGAGATAGAGAGCATGCAGAAGATTCCAGGTATTCTTAGCAGGTAAAATCTATAAGACTCAGTGTTTGATTGAATATGACGTGGAAGAGAAGAAGTCATGGGCCATTCTCCAGTTTCTGACCTGGACTGCTGGGTGAAGAGGGGTGCCTTTCAGTGAAGTAGGGTTCACAGGAGAAACAGAAGTGGTTTGACACTTTGGGCACGTGGGCAAATGCCCATAAGATATCCTTGTTAGCTGCCTGGAGCTCAGAACAGGGAGAGGTGTTGTCTGGGTATCGGGGGTAACCGGTGCCATGGGCTGTGGTCAGCTGCCAAGGGGAGACAGTGTTCAGTTAGAGAGCAGGGCCAAGGACCTGGCCTTGAGGAGCTCCAACATTATATAGGTGGCAAGGGAAGCTGAGAAGGAAGAGCAGAGATGCAGGAGGAGACCAGGAAAGTGCGCTATAGAAGCCAGAAGTGGAGATGGTGTCGGCAGGGCGTGAGTGGCCAGCGTGGTGAAGGCTGCCGAGGGAGCCAGTGCGGGAGGATGGACAGTGCCCTTCACGTCCGCCCCGTGGGGATGGCTGCTGACTTCTATGACAGCCGTGTCAGAGGTGCGGTGGGTGGGGGTCGCGGTGGGTGGGGGTCAGGCTGGGTGGACTGAGGAGAGGGGAGGTGCAGAAACTTTGCCTCCTGGCTGTGTGTGACCTTGGGCAGGTTGCTTTACCATTTTAAGCTTCTTTCCTCGCTGGTAAGTGGAGATATTAATAGCCTATAGCCCAATCCTTTTATTGAGATTGAGAAAATATGAATGCAGTCCCAGTCCCAGCACATTTCAGCGTTTAGTAAACGCTGGTTGCTTTCTGCTTTTCTTATTTCCTAGGAAAAGTGTCTCCAGCACTGCATGAGTGGGGTTCTGGCTCCAGTACTGAAGCTGGGAGGAGGCTGCCTCTTGACTCGAAGGACCCAGCCGCCTGACATGATGACCCTCTTACTTCACCTGGGTCTGTGCTTAGACAGTGCAAACATCCTAAATTGTACGAGAATCGTGAGTCACTTTGCTAGAATCATTAGAAAAGTGGGCACCACGGGATACAGAGAGATAAGGGAGGCAAAGGAGAGGGTGGCGCTTTGTGGGCAAAGGCAGTTTGGGAAATCATGTGTGTTTTAGGAATTTAGACCCGTTCTTCCATAATCACAGGAGGGGGAACAGAGACGGGACATAAAGCTGTGTGGATGGGGCTGCACAAACTTGGTACTGTATGGGGGATGGGGGAGAGGTTGAGAAATGCTTGCCCGGATCTACTTATCACTTAAATAAAAGTTACTCTGCTTTTTCTGTCTCAAGTATGCAAGGCATCAGAATAGCTGGAAATCAATAACTCAGTCTTTTTTTTTTTTTTTTGATGAAGATTAGCCCTGAGCTAACATCTGCCACCACTCCTCCTCTTTTTGCTGAGGGAGATTGGCCCTGAGCTGACATCCATGCCCATCTTCGTCTACTTTATATGTGGGACGCCTGCCACAGCATGGCTTGACAAGCGATACGTAGGTCCGCACCTGGGATCCAGATCAGCAAACCCTGGGCCTTCAAAGCAGAATGTGTGAACTTCACCGCTCCGCCACTAGGGCGGCCCCAATAACTCAGAGTCTTAAACTGGAAGAATCTAGAACCTCAGTCTCAGGACACATAATTTGGGGGCCCATGAACTTGGATGGGAAAAAATACATTTTTATTTTTCATGAACTTCTGACTGAAATTTAGCATCTCCTTCAATTATGAATGTAGACAAGAAGCCACAGAAGTCTTCACATTACCTGTGACTTTGCCACCAAGAGAAATTACAGGTATTTTTCTGTCATATCATAGTTGCTTCAGAGATCTCAAAAAATTATTCGCACTCCCCGTTTACATTCATTACCACTTGAAAACTGTGATGTTCGACCTGCTCCTAGAGCTTGTTATTTAATACATTAATAAAGACACGTGTGTTCTACTTGGCTGCAAATTTGGATTTTAACTGTTTTGAACTGTATTTAAGTATAATTGGAATCCTGTGTATTTTATCTTGTGTTTTCAGAAGCTCTTTTCCTGAGGAGTCTATAGGCTTCACCGGCCTGCCAGAGGGGCCCATGCATCACAGATCTTGAATGCAGATGAAAGATAAAGCTTGTTTAAAAACTGCCTTTGGCACATCCATCTGCCACAGAGTACATCTCCTTTAAACTGGGAGGGAAGACAGTCTTGAAGTTTTTGAAAGCAAAATTAAATATGCAATACCCGCTGCCCCTATTTAATATGTGTATAATGTAGTGTTTACTATCCCTTCCTATTTTAGTAAATTAAAAAATATTTCTTAGCCCATGATGGCTTTAATTCCAAACTCAGGCCCACTGCTTGGGTTGCCTCCACCTGGACATAAATCCTTGACTTTGAAGTCCTCTTTTACAGGCTCTTCACGGGCCTCAGCGACCTGCAGGAGGGGGCCGCTGTGCTTCCCCCTGGGGCAGAGGAGAGAGGAGGAGGTGTGCCACCCCGGGGGTGCTGGGGTCTTAGCAGGAAGCGGCATGCCTCATGCATGACATTTCTTTTATAACAATTCACTTTGATGTGATTCATTCATTTAACCATTTCATATTATATATTTTTTTAAAGATTTTTAAAATTTTTCCTTTTTCTCTCCAAATCGCCCCGGTACATAGTTGTATATTTTAGTTGTGGGTCCTTCTAGTTGTGGCATGTGGGACGCCGCCTCAACATGGCCTGACAAGCGGTGCCATGTCTGCGCCCAGGATCCAAACTGACAAAACCCTGAGCCGCTGAAGTGGAGCGCACGAACTTAGCCACTTGGCCCCGGGGCCGGCCCTCATATTATATTTGAATATAAAATACTGTTTCCATCCTAAATCTTCAAGCAAGTTTGTTGTGTCAGAGATGTGCCATGATGGTCCCACAGCTTTACTGGGTACCCTCTGCTGCCCCAGGTTGAGACGCCTGGCTACCGACAATTACCAGTCATTTACACCTTAGTGTGAAAGAGTTTCAAACATTTTTCTCATATTAGTTTGGAGGGATTAGAAGGAGCAATCAAGAGATAAAACACCAAACCTCTGAGAGATGGAAGGGGGAATGACGGTGGGTGGCAGGAGGGTGCAGGAAGCGGGCCCCCAGAGAGGGAGAACACACTTAGTCCCCTTCCAGATTTTGTCTAGGATCCCATCTCTCCTTAGGACAGGATGATCATACTTTGCTATATAAATATCGTATACGTACTTGCCATTTTCAAAGCTCAGAGGAGAAAATCTAAAGCTTTCAAAGTTTTCTTCACCCAGTGGTGATAACTTATTCTCAAAGAAATTCCACTGGATGCAGAAAGGCCAAGCCTCTGGGGCGTCAGCCTTGTACGGAGAGCTCGGATTTGCGTCCACTGTGACGAGCCGCGCCGTTTGCAAGGGTAAAATGCAGCAGACCAGACAGTCATGGAGTGAGGAATCCGAGCGCCGCGTCTTTCCAACGCCATTTACCATGGGTGAATTTCTTACTTTCTCTTTAAAAGCAAAGTCAGCAACATGGTGGAAACCGAGGCGTGAGCCTGGCAGAGGGGCCTGTGATACTTACATACGGACTTATTCAAAGGTAAAAGCTTTCAACCCTAATGCAGTGGGTGGCCTTTCACTTTCCTTGACAGAGGAACAGAAAATAAATGCCTGTTTTCTCCGTGTGCACCTGCCATCAGAATGCCACCCGTCGCAGTGCAGATTATGCTCTTCATGTACGAGGCGGTTTCTCTTTCCAGACTGAGACCCTGAGGCAGGGGCTGTGTCTACCACCTGCTTGTTCCCAAGAGCTTGCGCAGAGCCGCGTGCAGAGCGGTGCCCTGACGCCATCGCCTTGCTGTGGATAAAGACTGCATGTCACTCACCAGTTCCACTCCTGCTGGCTAGGGTGGCTCCGTGGGTGCCTGGAGATCCCTGGCCAGCATGGTGCGGCGGTGAAGTGCGATGCAGCACAGAGGTGTCTCTCTCACTCTGTGTCAGCGAAACCTGGAGAAAGTTACCGAACCTCTCTGCGCCCCATCTGTTCCTGGGGATAATAATAGAAACTACCTTTTGGGTGGTTGTGAGGACTAAAGCATTTAAGATAGTGCTTGGCACATGGAAAACGCTTCTACGTGCAAGCTGTTATCACATAGTCAGAGGTTCGAATCCAAGCTCTGCTCCTGGTAGGTAGGGACATCTCACTTCACCTCCCACGGGTTCCCTCTTTTGTAAGAGGAGTGTCTACCCTTCCCGAGGTGGGGGGATACATAAACACTGTGGCCTTTCACTCTTCTTTCAACCAATGTAGGTGTTAGGGACTTTCTTCTAATTTTACAGGAGGCTGGAGCTTGGGACCCTGCTGAGCAGGAGGCATGGTGTCCCCACCCAGACCCTTCTTCTCTCCTCCCCGACTCCAGCTGACTGTGGTCACTGTGCCAATGGGAGGGCCAGTAAATACAGCCTCGCAGCCTGGAACTGGGGCTAAAGGGGGAATCGTGACCAAGGTGTACTTCTATGTCCAGCCTTGATCTTACTCTTTATTTCCAGTCGGTCCACCTGCAGGTCACCCCATCTGAATCTTCAGTGCACACTTAAGAACATCAACCTGTGGCTCCCCCTCTAATCCCCTCAGAAAAAAAAAATCAACAAGCTTTAACCCCCAGAGGTCTCCTTTCTCCTCCCTCTCTTTCGGCCTCCACAACCAGTCAGTCAGCACATCCTGAACATCTGCCTTCTGCAGCGTCCCTCATGCTCACCCCCATCCTGACTTCTCTGTAGCCGCTCCCAGGGCGGCCCCTATGACTCAGGCTTCCTGCCTGCTCCTCAGCCTCTAGGTTCTCTGCTGCTGTTTCTCTGTTTCTCTGATTAGCCTTATCGCCGTCTTATTTGTATATTGTTCATGTCTTATTACCTGCCTTCCATCACAAAGGACTTGCTGAGAGAATCCAGGCCTGACTTATGTTTGCACCATGGGGGTACAATGAAATATTTCATCAACTAAATTAATGACCAGCTGGCTAAGCCTGAGAAGCCTTTCTTACTTCCCTGATGTGAATTTCCAGAGTCAGATATTATTTTAATCCTATTTCTTTTGTGTTTATATTGACTATTAAAATTTAATTGTCCTATTCAACATCATAGTGCCATAAGGCAATAAAAAGAAATAGGCATGCAAATTAAAAGAAATAAATAAAAGTGACTCTTGTTGAAGACAACATGATTGGCTATACAGAAAAATCTCAAAGAATCTACTAAAAAGCTCCTAGAACTAAGAGGTGAATTTAGCAAAGTTGCAGGACGTAAGGTCAATATACAAATGTCAACGATATTCCTAGCAATGAATAATTGAAATTTGAAATTTCAAAGAACAAAACTATTTACAATAGCACCCTAAAAATGAAATATTTATCCATAAATCTATCCAAATATGGTCAGTATCTGTATGCTAAAAACTACAAAACATTGAGGAAAGAAATGAAAAAGGACCTAACTAAATGGAGAGATGTACCAAGTTAATGGATTGCAAGACTCCATATTATTAAGATATCCATTCCCCTCAATTTTATCTATGGAGTAAAGATAATCCCAATTCAGATCCTAGCAATATGTTTTGTATACATCAACAGGGTGATTCCCCACTTTATATGGCCAGGTGAAGGAACTGGATTATCCAAAGCAATTTGAAAAAGAACAAAGTTGGAATGACTCACACTACCTAATCTCAGGATTTAACATAAAACTACAGTAATCAAGACAGTGTGGTATTGTCAAAGGGAACGAAGCACATATAAATGCAACAGGATAGCTAGTAAATGGAACAGAATAGACAGGCCAGAAATAGCCCCACACAAATATAGCCAAGTGACTTTTGACAAAAATCAGGTGCAAAAACAATTCAATGGAGAAAGAATAGTCTTTTCTAGAAATGGTGAAGGAACAAACGGAACAATTGTCCATGTGTAAAAAAATGAACCTTGATACAAGCCTCTCACCTTATATAATAATTAACTGATCATAGACCTAAATTAAAACTTAAAACTATAAATAAAACTTCCAGAAAGAGAAAAGATGGGAGAAAGTCTGTGAGACTTTAGGCAAAAGGATTTTAGATATAGTACCAAAAGTATAATCCATAGGGACCAGCCCTGTGGCCGAGTGGTTAAGTTCCTGCGCTCTGCTTCGGCAGCCCAGGGTTCGGATCCTGGGCACGGACATGGCACCGCTCATTAGGCCATGTTGAGGTGGCGTCCCACATGCCATAACTAGTAGGACCCACAACTAAAATAAACAACTATGTACTGGGGGGATTTGGGGAGAAAAAGAAAAAGAAGAATCCATAAAAGAATTGAAAAACTGGACTTCATAAAAATTTAAAACTTTTGCTCTGTGAAAGACACTGTTAGAGAATGAAAAGACAAGCTACATACTAGAAGACAATATCTGCAAAAATCCAATAAAAGATGGCCAAAGTATCGAACAGACACGTCACCAAAGAAGATATCTGGATGGCAAATAAGCATATGAAAAAGTGTTCAACATCATTAGGCATTAGAGAAATACAAATTAAAACCATAATGAGATACCACTACACACTTATTAGAATTTGCAAGATAAAAATAAAACCAAAACCAAATACCATGCCAAATGCTGGCAAAGCAGCAGAGCAAATGGAATTGCAGACATTGCTGGTGGGCATGCAAATGGTATAGCCCACTTTGGAAAACAGTTTAACAGTTTCATATAAAGTTAAACATACCCACTCCTAGATATTTACCCAAATGAATGAAAAACTTATGTTTACACAAACAACTGTAGGCAAACATTTATGGCAGCTTTATTCACAACCACTTAGAACTGGAAACCCCCCAGATGCCCATCACTGATGAATGTACAAACAGATGAGGACAAATTCATACAATGAAGACTATTCCACAATAAAAAGGAACAAACCATTGATTCATGATTCACCCAATAATATAAATGCATTTTAAACACATTTTGCTAAGTCAAAGAAGCTACACCTAAAGGGCTACACATTGTCTGAGTCCATTTACGTGACCTTCTGGGAAACACAGGCAGAAGACAGATGAGTAATTCCCAGGGGCAGGAGGTTGACTACAGAGAGGCAGTCGGAGGGAATCTTAGCACTTCTGGAACTACTCTGTATGGTGCTGTGGAGGCATAACTTTGTGCATCTATCAAAACCTATACAACTGTAAAAACACAAAAAGTGAATTCTACTCTCTGCAAATTTAAAAAAATCAGGAGAACCCAAGACGAGAGACTGTGAGATATGAATCTAAGTGTATTACAGGCTAATGACATGCCACACTGAAGGAGTCGGGGAACAGAGGATCTGGCTTAGTAACTTTGGAAAGAGTCTCTTGCCTGGAGACTATAAGGCTACGAACCACGTGCAGACACCATGCTCTGTGTTGGCCATTTGTTTGTCACAATGTATGAGTTCGTAATTTTGAAACTAAGGTTGAATACTAAGGTTGACAAGAAATGTAGCGAGTGAACACTAGACCCAGAAATGAAATAAAAACAGAAGAAAACTGAGGACCCCCTGAAGCCAACACCCTTTTATTATTTAATTTCCTTTTCTCTGTAAACACCTTCACGTTGCCAGACCATTGGTTTTTGTTCGTTTCTTTGTTTTTTTGTTTTTCTAATTCAGCAGATGTTTACTTGGTAGCTGCTAAGATGCATCAAGAGCTAGTAACTGATTTTGAGGTTGATGAATGCTCTTTCTCTCCAGAAGAATTACAAATAAAAGCCCAGTAGTTAGTGGACATTGGATGCAGCTGGCCCACGACTTGACCTTGAGCCCTGTTATAAATGGCTAATGACTGGTCAGGCCGGAGTTCTGGTTCTACCTTATCTTTACTCTCCAACCTCTACTTTGGTCTTTTCATTCTTCTTGATATCTTAGTTTGTTATGTCTCAAAAGTGGGGAAATGGCCTCTCATTCTGTGAGGACGGCAGTGAAGTGGTGTTGACGGGAGGGCAGGGAACTGAGAGAAAACCCACCCCGGCCGTGATGACTGCCCGCCCACCCTCACAGGCCTCTGTGCCAGTCCTTTCAGATTTTATTTGACACAAAGGGAAAACTCTTTCCTACAGATTCATGAAAGGGAGGACGGGAGAGAAGACCACACCCTCTTGTGAGACACAAGGCATCAGAAGAAAATATTCTTTAGAACCTTAAGGCAAAATCTTACTGAAATTCTCTTGAAAATGGAATCCAAGCTACCTCTCCTTGGGCTTGGGTGAATTTTTACAAATGCAAATAATTTTTTAATTGACTTCAGGCATTTTAAATTAATCACTGTATCGCAACTATAGAATCCTGTGAAATAACCTTGCTTTATGCTTTTGTGAAATCCATCCTAGGAAATTAAAGTAATTAATTTCAGTTGGTTAAAATCACTAGCGGTACTTCACTCAAGTTAACTTGCTTCTAAGCAAGATTTAGATGACAGGAATTCATAGGATGGTGCCCACCATCAACGGCAGAGTAGCTGGAGATCTGCCAATTTCCCTTGATGTGGCCCCAAAGAGGTCAATTTCCATTTCCAGTATCATCATCACATGATGAGAAGGCAAATCATGATGGTAAGTAAGCGCTGTCTACATCTTGGCAATTCAATAGTCGTGTTTTTTTTTTTAGTAAAAACTCCAATTAAGCCTAATTTTTTGATAGTTGAGTCAAGCTTTTAATTCCACCAGGATGTTTAACATCTGTAAACACGTCTCTGACTTTTAAAATGGACAAGTACAGCCAATGATCACATATTTGCTGTTTATTTTTCACTTGTTGGGTAAACATAAACACACTTTGTTTTCTCTCTGTCTGAACTTGACTTCGTGCTAGCTCTATAGAGAGCGCCTGTCAGACGCCAGCATCCTTCTAGGGGCTTTTACACGCAATTCATGCCTGTAAATACACGCAGTCTTTCTGACCACTCTTGTGCCCACTTTATCCAGGAGGAAATGGAGGCTGAGAGAGGTTGAGGCAGGACCAAGGTCCACACATCCGGCTCCTGCAAACTCAGGAGGACTTCTGTGCCGTTGAAGTGGGCGCTCCCTCCGCGGCTCCACGCTGCCTTCAGGCGGCCTGCCCTTGTGAAACGACCCAGCCCTCAGCTATTCCTTAGAGAGACGGGCAGGGCTACGGCCTCTGCCTGGGCTTGGTCATTTTTGGAGGCCTAGAGAAGGGAGGACAGGAGTTTCTGGCCGCCCGCGCCCTCGCTGCCCCTCTCCGGGCCCAGGCCGCGCGGGAGCCGCTGAACCCCGCTGCGCTCGCTCCCCTCCGGGTCAGCCCTCAGAAACAACCTGGGAGGAAAATAGGCAGAAGCAAGTGTACAACTCGCGTTAGTTCAAAGTTCAACAGAACTGAGTTAATCCTGTTTTTCGCTCGTTTGAAAAGCGAAAAAAATGAAGTCATTTGCATGCTCTGCCGATTGGAGAGGGGCTGACCAATGGGACGGGAATAGACCATGTTCCCACCTTGTAGGGCGTGGGGTTAGGGCTTGGAAAGAGGAACGGAAAGGGGAGTTTGGAAGAGCTGAGGCAGCCTTGCCTGAAGAAGAGGGTGGCAGCAAGAGTGATGTTCAGCGCGGTTCAGTCCCACGGACCCTCGAGCTGCCGTGGGCGAGGAGCTGAGGACGGACACTTGGATCAGGCGCCTCTCCAAGGGGGTCTGCTCCTTCATCCCGTGCACGTTTCCTGAGTGCCTCCTGCTAAGGCAGGCCCTGTTCTAGGCTCCGGGGCTCCAGCAGTGAACTAAAGGATCAAGTTCCTGACCTCACGGGCTTCCATTCTAGGTGTGGCCCACAGCAAACAAGTAGGCACAGAAAGGGCTCCAACGAACGAGCGGTGCTCTGAGAACGTGAAGGTGGTTAATGAGGAAGAGAGGCGGGCGGGCAGCCCCTCCGAGGAGGTGCTGTCTGAGCGCGCACAGCAAGGATGGAAAGGAGCGGGGCTGGAAGGGATATTGGGAAGACAGTCCCAGGCGGAGAGCCAAGCCAGGCCCTTAGAGGGGATACGCCTGAGGAGCAGAAAGGAGGTGAGTGTTGGGGGCGGGGCGGGTGGGTCAGTGTGTGAGGGGAAGCAGTACAAGATGAGGTTAGACAGAGAGACCGCGTGGGTTTTAGAAGGCTGCCGGTAACCAGCCTAACTGCTCTCCACCAGAGCAGAGTAGAGAGAAACGGTCCACAAGCTGTTGAAGCCTGTATGCTAAGAGCTATTTCATTTAAATAGAGCTGTACCCAGAGAGAGGGTTAGCCTTTGCTGGAGACACTTTAGAAAAGAACTGAGACCCTGGGGCTCAGGACTTGGCAGGCTTCCTTTGGGCCCGGGCCTTGTCTCCCTACACTGATAAGGGTTTGGTGTTTGGGACCCAGGGTTGCCTTGCTGCACAACTCTGGGGCTGCACTGTAGTCTACGTTCATAACCCCTTTTCCCAGTTGTACAGTCCAGCGGTCCTGTCTCAAGCTCCCTGCTTCCCCTTTCTGTACCACTTTGCTTTTTAACGGTATTCTCTCTTGCCCCTTCTGGTCTCAAGTACCTCCAGTAGTTCTCAGGCTCTATCACTTTTCCCTTTATCAAATTCCCTTGTCAGGAAAGTCAGAACAACTCATTCTTACTAAGGTGTAAATGACCAACATGATAAAGTGCTACCTGGGATGGGCAGTGGGGAGACCAGCACCCTACAGTTCTCAGGAATCAGGAAGAATAGCTCTTTGCATTGGCATCTGTTTGGAATGCTTTTCTCGAGTATTCTCACTTAAGACCCAGTTCCGGTGTCCCCTTCCCAAGGAGGCTTCCCGAGAAGAGCTGGTAGCTTCTTCCACTGAGCTTGGGTCTCCACCCTGCCCTTCTGGTTACTTTGTGTGTTGCTGGTTGCTCTGTTCCCTGACAAGCTCCTGGGCTTCTTGAGGACAGACTCCGTGTCTTATTCATCTGCTCCCTGGGCCCTGGCATGGTGTCCGGCTCATGTCACCTGACTGACTGAGGAGCTGGGAAGGGTCCTGAGAGCCATGTTTACGTTGATCATAGTAGGCCAGGTCTTCACACTGCTGAGTTGAATTAATACTTTTTAAAAACCTTCCTTCCTTGGCAGTCCTGCATTCACTAAAATGTTTATTTCTTCAATATTATAAATATTGCTGCCTGAATTTCTACCAATTTAAGATGCATTTGTTGACAATTTTCCTCTTTTAAAATGCAAATACTCCTAATAGAATGAAGCCCATTCATTTATACAACAAACATTTATTGTGTATCTGCTCTGTGCTTCACACTGCCCCATCCCCCACACTAAAATGCCAGGGAGTTCACAAACACTACTCTGCCACATCATAAATCAAGGGTCCCAAGTCAAGACCTCATAATTCTATTTTTAATAATCTATCTAAAAGAAAAATTCAGAGATCTGCAATTAGGTTTATGCACAAAAATGGATTGTAGTCATTATTTATAATGGTCCACAGGAAGAAAACTATTCAATAATAGGAGGAGAATCAAATTAAGTTTCATCAATATCCTGGATTATTATGTAACTATTTATAATTACATTAAAAAGAGTATTTTATTAACACGAGAAAATGCTTAGTGCTTAAATGTAAAAGGCAGGATATAAAACTTGTTGTCGTGAGATCTTTACAAATGCACAGAAAAGCAGCCTGGAAGGAAATTCACTAAAAATGTAAATGGTGGTGGTGGTTCTAGGTGGTAAGATAACGGTTCATTTTTAGTTTCTGTACAGTTACACTTTCTAAACCTTTTTAATAACTTCTATGATGAAAAAAAAGTTACTGTACTGAAAAAACAGAGCCACCTCCCACTAGTTGCTAAGATCAGCTGCAGAAAGAGAATGGGACAAGAGGGGTGGGGCAACTTTGTGAGCGAGACAAGCAGGAGCCTGTGTAAGGACAGCACGGAGGCTGGGGGGCAGTCTGCGGGTGCTGGCCCTGCAGGTGGTAATCAGGAAGAGGATACCAGGAGACGGGAGGGCGTGGAAGGCATGTTGTAGGGTAGCTCCATGTTGCCTGAGCTAAGCCTGTGATGGAATAGTGACTTCTTCATGTCTGGATGAGGAGAATGAAGGCTCTGCTCCCAGGCTGGGTGCACCACTGAGTGAGAGGAGCCTCACGGCGAGTTTGCCTGTAGACATAGGGAGCTTCTAGCCTCTGAAGGGCTCACTTTCTTTTTGCTATTGCAGCATAAGACTCAGTTGTTAGTGTGATTTATCACCAGCCAGCAATGTTAATTAAGCATTCATCACCAGGAGCTGAACCTTCTGGGTCTGCTGACGTTTACAGCTGATCTCTGAGGGCTACAGAAACTCAGCCCTGGCCCTGACCAGGAACAAAACACCCACATGCAGCTGGAGGCCCCAGTGAGCTCTTGTGAGCTTTGCTCCTGAATCTGAAGTTCATCTTATAACTGCGGGCCCTCTATGACCAGTTCAACTGACCCCATCTTATCCACAGAGTCAATCTGTCAATAAAGCTGTTTTCTTTTCCCAAAAGCTGATGCTGTAACTAATTGGCTTTTTTATGTGTATCGGGTAAGAGAACCCCATCTTTGTGTGGTAACAATCTCTTTTATGGTGATACCTTCCTTTCTCGATACCTTCCTTTCTCGTTCTCCCCAAAAAGACACACTTGGAAGTAAAGCCAACAAATTGTTTTGCGTGAAGTCATTTCTGACCACTCTCCTCCCCATCCCCTGCCACCAAAAGAAAAAAAATTTCAAGTGGAGGTGGAGACAGGGAGGTGTAGTGTTGCTGTGTTGAAAGCCTAGAATTAGCGGCAAGACTCTGGTTTTAAGGCTGGGCTCCACCCCTCACTAGCACTGGGATGCTGGGCTAGGCACGTAATCCCCGAGCCTCAGTGACTTCCTCTGTGGGATGCGCATAAATACAGCGCCAGCCTTAACCTGCTTACAGGTAGTTGGGAGGATCAAATGGGATAAGTATGTGAAAGGGCTTACGGAGCTTTAGAGTTCTTTACAATGTGAGTTAAGGCCATCATAGTGACGATTGGGATTAATAGTTTCAGGAGCAGCTGCATAAGTGGAAACAAGTGGGGAAAAGACAATCCATCATTTGTGTGCTCTCAAGGGGAACGATAGCCTTAGGCTCCATGTGCTGATGGACAGACTTTGTAGCAAAATCAAATCATTCACACTGTTCAGAACTCTGCTGAAATGTTCTGTGTAGCCAGTTGTACAAAAAAAAAAAAAAAAGGATTAAGAGGTATTCTGAACAGAAGTGGAGACAATCATTTTGTGAAAAAGTTCTTACTCTTTGTTCACTGAGATCTGCACTCAAATTCAGACCAAGAAAATAAATTAGAAAGTGATTTCACTTAAATTATCAGAGTAATAAATAATGTGTGTGCGTCTGTGTTGGGAAGGACAGGAAAGTAGGACTGAGGAAAAAAATAGGAAGAAAAAAATAAAATATCCTGTTCAAGCTGAACTGAAGTTCCGTTGGCCAACTGCAGATTATTTTATAGATAGTTCTGAGACTCCTGTTTCATTCATTTTTTCAACAAATATATGTTAAACATCTACTGTGTGCAAGGGCTGACAAGGCAGAAGAAAAGAGACATAGTCCTTGCCCCATGGTCTTTAAAGTCCAGTTAAGATAAACGTTACACAAGTAATTAGATTATTACGTTGTGTTAAGTGTTACAAAGGAAAAGTATAGGGCACAATGAGCACGTGCCCTGTATTCTCAAAGACCTAATGTATCACAGCCCAACGTATCCTTGTTGTGAAACCCCTCAAGAAGAGTGACTGTGAGATCTTAGAACCAAAAGGGGTCTAATTTCTTTTGAGCACTGAAGGCAGAGTCCTAGAGTTCTCAAGGCGTCCTCCGGCCAAGTCATTATGGCTATTGTACCCATTCTCTTTAAGCCTTCACTTCCACATGTATAACGTGGATATTTCTTAGTTTTTATCTCTTAGGATTGCCGGGGGGATTTAAAAAATTATTCATGAAGAAAGCCTAACTCAGACTCAACATACAGTAAGCGCTCAACAAATGTTAACTATTATTGTTATGTCATTAGCTATTATCTAATGGACATTAACTTGTTGAACCAGGTTAGGCAACCAAGAGACTTTTCTGGCTGGCCCCTAGAAAGCTTAGAGTGAAATTTGTGACTTACAGAACATAAATTTGTACATCACTATATTGTGCATTTTTAAGCTCATTTTTGCTTCCATTTTTCGTCACCACTCTTGTTTTTCTTGACTGGAATAATGGATGGTATGGAGGAATGGAAGGGGGAGGGGTGGATGGATAAATGAATGAAATCTCTTAACTAAGTCAAGAAATAGCTCTTTCAGCTAGATAAATGGTGCTCAAGAGTTGGACGTTCTTTCCACAATTTCACAGAACAAGGAGAACTCTGACTCACACTAACTCATTGCTTGATTTTTACATATACTCATACATGAGTGGATATATGGATTCCCTGGGTTAACACTGAATGGGTCTAAGTGCTACAGAAAACAACCACCACAATAAGAAAAATCAACTAAGCAACCAACCCACCAGGTATGTTTAGAAAATGTTACAGGCCCAAATCCACTTGTGGTCCTATTCTCTTTCGTACGTTTGTTTCTTTCTGTGGAGATAATACCAAAGAAGCTGCCAAAACATTTGCATTATTGGGTTCAGCCAATGGCTACTTGTGTTACCAGACTCTTGGATATACACATGCACAGGTAGTCTTTCCTTTAAGAGCTCCAGTAGACACAAAGGTTTTACTGAAAGGTCTCTGGCTATATTGCTGTGCACTGTTATTTAGGAAGACCCATTGTAACATAGAGCAAAGAAAGAATCCTAAATCTGGAAGCGGGATATGTGAATTTTGGTCCCACTTTACTGGAGACCATACATCTTGGGCAACCCAGGTCGGGCTCTGATTATACTTGTTGCTTCTTGCACAATTATTCATGGGACCGCCGCTCCTTTTACTTTCAAAAGTGTCCTACTTTGGATGATAAATTATGTGGTTACCCTAATCTAATCCAGTTCCTAACTATGTGACCTTGAGCCTCAGACTGGAAGGAAAATAGAATCCCCTTCTGGAGAAGAGGAAAATAAATGTCAGAAGTGCGTGTCTAGGCTCACCCCTTCCTGCTTTCCCCCACCTGCCTGCTACGGTAAGCCTCTCCAGAGGGTATGGAGAGGTTAGAAACACCCAGAGAGGTTTGTGGGAGTCTCAGACCCAGTACTTGCTCCTCGGGCCCCAGGGAGCCCAGGAGAATCGGAAGCCCTGGTGGGAAAGGTCACACTAACCCCACGTGGCTGGCAGAGCAGGACAGCTGGGGGCCTGGAAGTTCCCTCAGCTTCCTCCCACTCCCTGACGGCATTTTGGGAAGAAGGAGAGAGGAGGGAAGAGCGACCCCTGATGGAGAGCTTGACCTTCAAATCAGAAGAGACAGAATTAGCCTTGAATGAGATATTTTAAGTTCCCCCTCACCTGCCATCAGTGAGAATGGAGACTTTAGAGGAAAATAAGATGAGTTATAAGAAACAAAGAAATGTCTTTTCTCCCGACATGTACAAGTAGTAGGGGCACCTCGGCGTATGTCCTCAGAGCTCAGCACAGGCCCAGGCCCAGGGCAGACCCTCGACAAATGTTGTTGAATGGAGATTCGAACTTCAACTCAGGAAAAAAAGAACAATAAAACTCTGGACTATTCAAGGACAATCCTGCAGAAATATTAAAACACTTCCTGAGATAATATTTATAGCTGTAGTTACCATAACAGGGAGGGGAAAAACCAACCAAGGAATTTAGAGAACCATACTTGTGGACTCAGCCTCACACGGTGCTATGTGTCCCCAGGGTGTCGTATCTCAGGCTTGTCTCTAACATCGCAGAGAGTTAGCCTTCCCCATGGCACTTTACGCAGGCTACTGCCAGAGGGAAACTAATAGATTATAGTCTCTATTGATCTTACTCAGATAAGGAAATCCCAGTGCTCCAGTCTTTACCAGCTGAACAAAACACATTTTGAATAATTATGTATCATTGCCTTTTCTGTTCTGCAAAGGGAAAAAAAATAAACTCCAGATTTATCTTTAAAATAGTAGATGTTGGAGGAATGTCGATTCGATTGTTGAGAACCTGCTCATTTAACTCTGGGCAGTTTGATGATAATTACATTAAAATTCTCTCAAATAAATATTTTCAGTGAAAATATTGGTAGGCCACAAGTATATGTTTATGAAGAGAGGCTGTGTGAAGTTTGGGAATAGACTCATTTCTTTTTTGTTGGTGAACAGAAAAACATATCCCTTAGATTAACTTGTAACTATGTTATTTCTATATTTAGAGATATTAGATTCTCGTACTACTTAATATTGGTTACTAGGGATTATGAAACACTATGATTATTGCATTTCTTAACATGTTCCCACCCACGATACTTTTTCTTTTCTGTTTTTCAGTCAAACTGCAATTTTCTTTTCTAAACACTTTCTAACTAGTGTAAAAAATAAAGTTTAAAATCTTGGGGAGACTTTGCCCTTTTCTTTTAATAGAGCCTCACCAAGAAGTCATTCTTTTACAAATGTAGCTGGGAACATTTTCTGGAATGAGCTTTAAATTTAATCCAGCGCATTTTGGAGAGAGTATGTCAGGAAACTGGCTGTCTGCCCGTGTTGCTGTTCTGCAGAAAGCGCAGATTCCCTCGGACGGCTGGGGACTCGGTGTGGTGAATCGTTGACTGGAGGGAAAGTGCATTCTAATTGCTAGACAAAGAGGATGGAAATCTGGACTCAGACCCTCCTAGTGGCTTTTCCGTGGATTAAATGAATGAATTTGGATAATCAGGATCCAATCAGTGACTCATTAAGTACATTTTCAATGTCGAAGGTTGGTCCAATCATAGAATGTCAGATGCAGAGCTGCTAGTGAAATCCAGCTTGCAGCTGGTTCACCCAGGATTTATGTGGTTTGCACATCCACATGTGTGTAAAGGAGAACTAGCATCTAAAAAGTGGTCAAGGTGTGTGGTTGGGAAGAAGAGTTAGCCCTGAAGGACACTTTCTGAGTAACGCTTCTGTTTATATTCCAGTTCAGCTCGAGGTTTGCTGTTTGTTTACAGAAAGTCCTGTCATTTGATTCAAGATGTTTATAGAAAAATGGTGGCTGAGTCTGAGGTCCTCTGTGTCCAGACCTGGGGATTCGGCCACCTACAAATGAGAATGATATCAACCCTTTGGGAAGGAGATTTCCTCATTAGGAAACCTTGAAGATCAGTGAGTTCCTTCTGTGCGGTCATTCATGGAGGATTTATCCAGTAGTCCTTGGGTATCACTGTGTCAGCTTCTGGGGCTATGTAGGCAAGGAGGACGATAAGTAGACAAGAATCAATCTATGACAAAGGAGAGTGCACAACAGAGCTGAGTAGGAGGTGTGATGGGAGCAGAGAAGCAGGTGAGGACCTCTGCTTGGTGGTGCCTGAAAGAGGCTTCCCGGAGGGTAGGATCTGAGCTACGCCTTGAGGAGCGAGGAGGCGTTGACCAGGTGAAGAATCAGGGAAGGTGTTCTAAACAGAGGAACGTCTGAATAGAGAGAGCACGTGGTGTTGTTAACAGATGGACAGAGGGTCAAAGTACAGCTAGGAATCTTGAAACCGGCCTAGAAAGGTTGACTGGGACTAGAGTGAGAAGGGCTTGAATGCCACGTTTAACTAATTTGACAGGTAACCTGTGGGGGATGTGGCGCGCTCAGAGTATTTAAGCGAGGATAATGTATCACCCATTTGCCCTTCAGGAGGATGCTGACAGCAGTGTGGAGGATGGATGGGAGGAGGCAGTGGCTGGCAGAGCCAGATCAATTGGGAGATGATTTCAGCAGTCTAAAGAAGAAAGTATCGGGGGCTAAATGAGAGCAGCTGCCTTTGATTGACAAGAGGCCCGTAATGGGCCTGGGGTAGAGCAGCTGTTACCTTCGCAGATGCGGAGTTTTAACAGGCCCTAAAAACATTGCCTGTGTGCTTGCTGAATGAAGGGAGACCAATCTAGGAAACACCCTCAGGAAATTGAAACAGTTTTTAGCTTCAACATCAAACCTTTGTAATCTTTTCTCCTCCTTTCTATGTCTCTGACAGATAACTTATTTTCCTCCCTATTTTCATTGAAAGCAAAAGAAAAGCTCATATTTGCAAATAATGTGAAGAATTAATTATGGATTCATCTTGACTCATTCTAGGTGCATGAGGAGCATGGTGTTGCCTGTGTGGGGTGTAGAGAATCATGGACAATGCTGGTCACCGAGCAGGATGATGGAAGTCACAAGCCTGCAGCAAGAGTTCTGGTTGAGAAGGTGGTGCCGTAATGTGATATTGCTTCTGAACTGGATGGCTGCAGGCTGTTTCACAATTGAATGATTTTTATTTTTCTGCTTTTAGTGATGGAAAATTCTCCCAGTGATAAGACCTGCTTACCTCTTAACTTTTACTTTGTGTTCTGTCCTGTTCGAGGCAGATCCCATTCATCAGCAGTGGCTTCTGGAACCATCGGAAGGGTTGTCTTCAGTACCCTGTTTGGTATGAGTTTCCATCTCTGGGCAATTTGGGCATCTCTTTTGGGCAGTCATGGTCTCAGACGCTGTGTTGGCAGGACTCAGATGGGGCACAGAGATCTTCCTCTGGGGGACTTTGCCATGTCCTGTCATTACCAGCTGCTTGCACTGTGACTTAGTTCTCCAGCCCATATTTTGTCTTCACAGGGAGACTGAAAACTCCCTGAGGAGAACAAGCCTGCCTCAGCCTATAGTGGGGCCTTGGCACATTTGGCTCCTTGAAAATCCGCAAGATGGCCCAGGTTCTACTGCGACACATTCCCCACCCTGCCCCCCATCCCCACCACCTCTTTCCCACACCACCATCTGCATCCTGGAATGAAAAGCTGGGTCGTTTCTGCAAAGAACATTCTCCCTGATTTTCCTGGGCGGCCATTCCATACGGTGCACCTAGCGTGACTAAAATGCCGGCAGACTGTGGTGTCCTTGCAAACAAGCAGCCTCCAGAGGCTTCTTACATTTATTGGCAAGAGGGGCAATTACAGGTTCTGGCGCACCTACTACATCCAGGAAAAGAATCATAGAAAGCAAGAGTGTAAGCTAAGTAAGAAATTAGTCCCCAGGTTCCCTCAGAATACCCGCAGAGTCACTGTGTGTGGGGGATGGAGACCCTGAAGAGAGAGGGCACCGTGGGCAAAGAAAAGAGTAACCCAGAGCAGGCGTCTGGGTTCTGGGTGGTCCGTGTGACTTCTCAGTCCCAAGACAGATGAGCCCACTCAGTGCTGCGGGCGCAGTCTCCGAATGGACACCTTTGCCCCCTGGGGTGGCCTGCTGCGCAGTGGGAGAAAAGTTAGAAGGACTCCTATTGGCAGTTTTAATGCCTTCTTTTAACAATTTCTACTTTTTGGTATATTTTATGATCACTGTAATATTAGCAGAGTAGTACATGCATATATTTTGAAAATGACTCTTCGTCTATTGGAAGCGCCTGGTTTTCCTGCACGAGGCCCCCAGTGAAAGCAGATCAGAGATATCTGATCTTGTGCAAACAGGCCATACATTGAAGGTCTTGTTTTCAAAGGACTTACATCCCAGTTAGGGAGCTGAAAATACTTACGTACAGAAACATACATCAGTAGTTGATTTCC
Organism: Equus quagga; assembly: GCF_021613505.1. Lineage (NCBI taxonomy): Eukaryota > Metazoa > Chordata > Mammalia > Perissodactyla > Equidae > Equus > Equus quagga. Next base: position 59,403,632 of record NC_060270.1, read on the forward strand.
CCAAGTACACACACGGAACAGGGTAATGGTTCTCAAAGATCGGGCCAGCTGGAGGAAAAAGAAAGAGTGGAATGGAAACAAAGAACAAAGAGCATCCATTTTACTCGGTAAGAGGCTGGGTCTCTGGGGCTGAGGTTGTTATTCTTGTGTGGGTGGGATTCTTATTACACCGGAGGAAAGGAGTTGTTCATGTCCCTGTGAAAGGAAGGGGAAGGAAGCACAGACATCTTCACACGGGTTGTCAGGAGCCAAGCCTTTACGGTCCCCAGGAGGCGGGCAGCCCCGTCACACAGCAGAAGAGAAGCCATGGAAACAGTGAGCGTTCCGTCTCCTCACAAAGGCAGCCTGGCTTCCCATGGGAACCGTTCTCAAGACCTTTCTTCAAGTTGGTGTAGACAGTTCAGAAGTTTGCGGAGTAAGGAGTTTCGGATCCGCACAGTAAGTACCCGGGCACCCACGGGAATGTTCCTCCACAGAGAGCTTGTGCCAAGCTCTGTACATCCATGGCCTCGGTTACTCCACATTAGTAACAACTGCGAGTTGGGGTCTCTCCCATTTTTCAGAGGAGAACACTGAGTCACAGAATTCCAGTGACTGACGCAAGCTCCGTTCCTCGGCAGCTGTCAGAGTGAGAATTCCGCCCAGCCCCGCCTGGCTGAGCAGCTCTCAAAAGCTGTGGAAACCCCGCCTGGCTGCTGATTACCCAGTGGGGTTTCTCGAAGCCAGAGTGTATTAACTCCCTTGCCTCAAGGCGCAGTGGCGATTCCTACTCCTCAGCCCAATATTTTTACGTGTCCACGTCAATATATTCTAGTAAATACCACCAGAGCGGCAGCCGGCAGCCATCCCAAACGTTTTGTAATTCTACCTTATGTGTTTGATGGTGTCATTATGCCTTCCTGATTGGGATGAAAGGAATCTGACTTGAAGGAACCGGTTGTGTGAATGCCAGAGCCGCTGGAATAGAGTTGCTGTGAACCGCAGGCTTCCTAGCCCCGTGCTGTCTGCAGAAACTTCCAGAGTGATTACATACCTGCCGTCCACCCCCACTTTTAGAATAATTAATTGTCACTGAAATGTTGAAAAATGAATACTTCTGTCAAATATATACCCGGGCAGATGAGGCTTACCCAGAAAACCTGGGGCAGTAGAAATCACATGTTTTATTAAATTATGTGTTTGCCGAAAAGCTTTGGACCCTCTACAAAGTTCTTTTGGTCCCGTAACTGGCGGGAGGCCTTGGAGCCACAGGAGGCAGAGGGGAGTAGGAGAAATAGTGAACATTTTATCTGGTTGATTGATTATGATGTTTTGTGACTGAGCTCTTTGCTAAACGAGGCCACATATAAGCAAACCTCAGTGAGAAATGTTGGCTCTGTTTTGGTGGAAGAGATGCATTTTAAGAAGAGGAGAACGAAAGTGGCTGTCCTATTCCATAATTATATTTTGAATTTTAATTTTATAGTTTTGTGAGGTTTTTTTTGAAAGAAATGAAACAAAAGAGATTTTCTGACTTCTTTTTAGAATTTACATAGTCTACAGGTTGCAATAGGTCCATCTGAGTCAGCTCCACCTGCCTGCAAACAGCAAGATTAGTACTGTGTATGCGTGAAAAATCGAGGGCCAGTAAACACATTAGAAGGATGAGAGCTGATTGGAGAGAAGACAATGGACAAGCCCCGTCCAAACACGGAGGCGCTTCTGCCTTTGAAAGGTGTCTAAACCAAGATTTACACAGCCAGATTGTTTCACAAGAACCTTCTGGGTTCCTTCTCATTACTAGTCACAGGCACGTTGTTCCTACCCTTCTTTGCAGTAATAAGAATTTAGTTCGGTTTGACTGTCCTTTCAAAGCACCAACCTTGGGCAGGCTGAGTGGGTGTTTTCCACAGACGGGGAGAAGGTTAGAGGAGGAAGGAGACGCTGCTTTCCCGAGTACCGAGCTGATGGCCTTCACAAATCGAGCGCCTGGTTTTGAGACCGCGAGTTACAACGTGGCTGAAAATGTGTTAAGTACACAAAGAGAAGAGTAAGGCGTTTGTCTTGGGAAATGAAAATTGGACCGTGTATCATGAGCCTTTGTATCTGGAAAGAACGATCACACCACTCTTCAGATTAAAGAATGCAACATTTTGGACAAAGAAAACGAATTTAGGGGAGTTCTACTTTCTACCCGAGTATTATACGAAATAGAGTGGCAGAATACTAACGAAAGCCTGCATGAGAAATGGCTCACAAATCGCCATCTTTGGTTATTTAAGAATATTCCATGTTTGCAGTGAGCAGCTTTCAATAATATGAGATGATTGACATGTAATTATTACGTTCGCTTATATCCTGGGCCGTTTCCCTGAACACTGGGGCGGGAGCTCCTACTGCGTTCTTTCTTGAGCTTGAAGAGAACAGAATGAAGCTGGTAAACAAAATATACAAAAACTGGGATTAGATGATAGTTTCAAGGATCAGTGCAGACTGTGCTTGGGGTGCCGAGCGGGGTGGAGAGGAGGCTGAGCAGCGTGATGGGTCTACCTGAGGCAAACATGGCGAATTCCTCTTCTTTTTCTTTCCAGCCTCACGGGGCTTGTCTTTACCGTGTTCAGTAGAGGTAGGAAGTTGACACGTGGCTGTGGAGGCCGCCCCCTCCCCTGCACAAGTCCGCTGAGGAAGAAGTTCTCTTCACCTCCCCTCTGCCCAGAACCAACATGGCATGATGGCCCGAGGGCCGGAACCCCTCGGAAGCTCCTGTTCCTATCTTAGCCTAACTTCCCCCGCCACTTCTGGTCCTTACCTTTGAAAATAGACTTCACTCCTGTGCGCTCATTTTTAGAACTTGGCAGAATCAACATTTGTCCTATTCTAGCTCCCTCACTATTGCTAAGCTCCACTCTAGAAGATTCTAGGAGACATGGTGAGGCTAATAAACATGGAGTGTTTATTTCCAGGTTTTTCCCCCCAGGCATAAGCCAAATCCTGCCTCTGTAAAACAGCAACTGTGCGTTTGTGTAGCGCTGTCTCATTTGAACACGCTTGATTCCTTATTCTCATTCAGAGTGGGCAGGGTGAGTACTGTGCTTGTCTCGTGGATGTCTAGTTAACACTCCAGAGGTTAACTGACTTTGCAGAGAAGAAATGCAGGGATGGAGTCTGGCCTCAAACCCGAGTCCCCCAGTTCCTAGCTTGTGAGCCCTCCTTTAGCTATGGTGCTGCTCTTAGCCGGCGAGGAAAAGGTGCTAAAGATAAGGAAAAGACTTTTCTCTCTAGCTTCTCCTTCCCGGTGCTGCTGTGGTAACCGTTCTCAGCTTGGCAACGTGAGCCAGGTTCCAATGTGTGCAGATGAATAGGTTAATTACCTATTCCCTAACTAGATCCTGCTGTTTTCTTTCAAGCATCCTGGCTTCAACCCTCCCTAGAATGAGGGACTGGAGGGAGAAATAAGACCTCAGCACTTATTCTGTCACACAGTGGCTGTTATTATTCAATTCATGGGCATTTATTGAGATTGGAGTAGATGTCCTCTGCTGGACCCTGAAAGGACGGGAAGTTTGATCCTCACATTGAAAAAAGTTGTCCTATGGCTTGACAGGCAGGAATAGCGACTTGAAACACTTATTACGGAAAAGCAAAGTAGGAGGGAGTGAAATGCGTAGGTGTGCTGTGTGCTTGCTGGGGCGATGGGGAAGGGACTAGAGGCTGGGTTCCTATGAGGAGGGTCCCCAGAAGAGGAGGGACCTGGCAGTAAGGGGGAATCTCAGTAGCCACAGAGGGGATAAGCAGGGCATCCCCGGAGAGAGGATGAGGCAGCCAAGGTGTGGAAGTGGAGATGAACAGGGTGTGAGGTTGCTCTGAGGAATGGGATGTGCCCAAGGGACAGACACGCCAGAGAGACCTTAAACTAATGTCTTCTTAAAAATAGGTTCAAATAGTTTTGGCAGATGGACTCCTCTGAGGTAACTGTGGGGCCTCCTAAGAGAACCACCACTAACAGTTGCCACAGCTGGCCCCGACTGTTACACGGGGGAAAGCTATCATAACGTTCCCCACAGAATGTTGTATGCAACCCAGGCATACACTTTGACCATCATTCTAGCGTAAGAGTAAAGCAACAGCATAGTTCTGAGTAGGTTAATTGGAAAATAGGCAATAAAAAGCCTAGGTGTCTCCAAGACCCGTACAATGTAAATGACACCCACTAGCCACAGGTGGCTATCGACCACCTGAAATGTGGCAACTCTTATTTGAAAAAAGAATATGTAACATCTCCTTAATAATTTTTATATTGTTTACATGTTTAAGTGATAATATTTTTGATATACTGGGTTAAGTAAAACATTTTATTAAAATTTTAAGAATAAATAAATAAAAATAAGAAGTTCAGCCTGTTCATCCAGATGTGTGATCCCCTTCAAAGCAGGCTCCTTGGGAGTCTTAACACCAATTCCTGTATCCTGCTTTGTGCAAGCTGGTCCGGGAGCTCCTCTTTGGGGGAATCCTTCGATTCCTTTCCAGGTTCTTCCAGCCCTGACATCTGAATATTCCCAATAACATTTTGTTTTTTAATAGCCTGCTAAAATCAATAAGAATAAAATCTGTCTTCCCTGTCCCTTACCACCCCCTACCCCTACATCATAAGCTCCAATAATCTATCAAATGCTTGAGATGTACTAAATATTGTTTTCTGCGCTTTACAGGTGACATGTCATTTAATTAAGCTGTCTTATGAGGTAGAAAATGTCACTCCCCGTATTTTACAGAAGTCGTAACTGAGGCTTAGAAGGCTAAGTAACTTGACCCCGTGAGTGCTGCAGAGCCAGCATCTTCACACAGGTGTGTCACCTCTTCTTCAGCGAGCCTTGTAGCCCCTCAACTTGTCCCTGTTTCCTCTTTGCTCTTGCTGTTCCTCTCCCTGGAATGGCCATTCCTCCTCTTCTTTACTGCTGACCTTCTGCTGCTCCATTAGAGCCCAGACTAAAATATGACCTATGAACTAGCTCTTGTGGGCAGAATTAGTGTGCTGTCTGTCCTCTCTGGATAAATGGGCTTGGTTGTTGCCTCTGTAATGGGACCTGCATTTTGCTGTAATTTTTCTGTCCAGATGCCTGTCTCTGCAGTAGACTGTGACCCCCCACCCCAGCTATTCAGCTCTGTATTCTTAGGGCCTTGCATAGGGCATCTGGTACCAGCGGGAACTCAAGAATACTTTTTGAATTAATTTGAATAAGGGGATGTGGATCAAGCCTGGCCCTGAAGATGAAGCTAATGAGGAGATCTAAAGAGTTCTCAGCAAAGGCACTGTATTTGGAATAAGTATGTGGGCCACCACTGGTGACTACTTTGAAAGACTTCTCTTGGGTGTACAGGTTCTACTTTGCTTTTTGAGGAAGAAAAACCCAAACTATGTCTGGTAATAGTGGACTAGGTAGTTCAGAAAACCTATCCAGCTGAAGAGAATAAGAAAGCTAATAATAAAATAATGAAATAGTAATAATAATGAAAGCACATGTGTTTGAAGTCATCAGAAAGGCAACAGGTCAGTGTAGACTCAAGAACAAAGACCTGGGAGAAGCTGGAAACCTGGAGCAGTCGGCCTGGACCTGGGGGCTGCTCTACTCCCAGGCTTCTGCTGATTCCCAAAGGAAAAGGCTGACAAGCTGAACAGCACTGTGGACATGCTTTCCACACGGGGCACAAAACTTGAAGCCTGGATGACGGTAGGGGGCTTGGTAAACTGCCTACACTTTGGTTTGGGACCCTAACTAGCTAAACACAGAAGTCAAGGTGAATTGGAGGGGACTCACCCTTGAAGGGACTACAACCCAGCTTTGAATTCCCTCAAGCCCTGAAATTGGATTAATATGATCTGCTGCTTCCTTAAGACCTGAGAAAAACTCTAGGCCTAAATGACTTCATCAGTGAATTCTATCAACTATTGCAGGGAGAAATAACACCTCTTCTACACAAACTTCCACAAAGTAGAAATAGAGGGAACATTTCTACTTCAGCTTATGAGACCAACATAACTTTGATATCAATACTTGACAAGGACATTATTAGAAAGGAAAATTACTGACTAATCTCATTCATGAACATAGATACCAAGATCCTAAGCAAAATATTAGCAAATTAAGTCCAGCAAAAGATAGTTAGGATAATATGTCAGTTGACAAGAGGGAAGCACACTGCTGGGCTTGAAAAGGCATCTCTTGCATATGGCCCTTCTCCAAGATCAGGAGACATAGCTGACTCACCTAATGTATAGATAGAAACACAGAGAAAGAAGCATAATGAGGAGGCAAAGGAATATATTCCAAGCCTTGGAACAGGACAAAACCCCAGAAAAAGAACTAAATGAAACAGAAATGAGCAATCTACCTGACAAAGAGTTCAAACAAAAACTCATAAGGATGCTCACTGACCTTGGGAGAAGACTCAATGAGCACAGTGAGAACATCAACAAAGAATTGGAAAACATAAAAAAGAACCAATCAGAAATGAAGAATACAATACTGGAAATTAAAAATTCACTAGAGGGACTCAATAGCAGAGTAGATGATACAGAAAATGGATCGACGAGCTGGACAAAAGACTAGAGGAAATCACCCAAGCTGAATAGAAAAAGGAAAAAAGAATTAAAAAGAATGAGAACAGTCTAAGGGAACTCTGGGACAAGAGAAAGCACACTAACATTCATATAATAGGTATCCCAGAAGGAAAAGAGAGAGACAAAGGGGCAGAGACTCTATTGGGAGAAATAATAGATGAAAACTTTCCTAACCTAAGGAAGGAAACAGACATCAAGTACAGGAAGCACAGAAAGCACCAAACAAGATAAACTCAAAGAGGCCCACGCCAAGACACATTATAACTAAAATGTCCAAAATTAAAGATAAAGAGAGAATCCTAAAATCTACAAGAGAAAGACAACAAGTGATATACAAAGGAAACCCCATAAGGCTATCAGCAGACTTCTCAACTGAAACCCTACAGGCTAGAAGAGAGTGGCATGACATACTTAAAGTGCTGAAAGGAAAAAGCTTACAGCCAAGAATACTCTGTCTGGCAAGGTTAACATTCAGAACGGAAGCAGAGAGAAAGAGTTTCCCAGACAAGCAAAAATTAAAAAGAGTTTATCACCAAGAAACCAGTTCTACAAGAAATCCTGAAGGGACTTATTTAAGTGGGCAAGAGAAGAACACAAATAGGAATAAGAAAATTGTCCAAAAATGAAGTCAATAAAATCACTGGTAAAGGCAAAAATACAGTAAAGGTAGCAGATCAACCACCTATGAAGATAACCTGAAGGTTAAAAGATGAAAATACTAAAATTACCTATTTCAATGATAAGAGAGTAATGGATAGACTCACACAAGAGATAAGATATGATTTCAAAAACATAAAATATGGGAGGAGGGGAGTAAAAGAGTAGAGCTCTTAGAAAGAGGTCAAGCTAAAGAGACTGTCAACTCAATATAGATTGCTATATACTCAGAATATTATATATGAACCCATGATAATTACAAACCAGAAACCTATAATAAAAAAATAACTAAGAGGAAGGAAATCAAACATATTACTAAAGAAAGCTGTCAAACCACAAGGGAAGAGAGCAAGAGAAGAAGAAAGGAACAGAGAAGAACTACTAAAACACCCAGGAAGAAAGTAACAAAATGGAAATAAATACATATTTATCAATACCTACTTTAAATGTCAATGGACTAAATGCTCCAATCAAAAGGAATAGGGTGGCCGAGTGGATAAAAGAACAAGACCCATATATATGCTGCATACAAGAGACACACTTCAGACCTAAAGACCTTTACAAACTGAAATTGAAGAGATGAAAAAAGATACTCCATGAAAATGGCAATGAAAAGAAAGCTGGGGTAGCAATACTTGTATCAGACAAAATAGACTTTAAAACAAAAACTGTAACAAGAGATGAAGGGCACTACATAATGATAAAGGGAACAATCCAACAAGAGGATATAACAATTGTAAATATCTATGCACCCCACATAGGAGCACCTAAATATATAAAGCAATTATTAACAGAAATAAAAGGAGAAATAGATAGTAACACAATAATAGTAGGGGACTTTAACAACCCACTTACAACAATGGATAGATCACCCAAACAGATGATCAATAAGGAAACATTGGCGTTAAATGACACATTAGATCAGATGGACTTAGCAGATATATATAGAACATTCCATCCCCAAACTGCAGAATACACGTTCTTCTCAAATGCCCATGGAACATTCTCCAGGATAGGTCACATATTAGGCCACAACACAAGCCTCAATAAATTTAAGATGATCAAAATAATACCAAGCATCTTTTCTGACCACAAAGGTATGAAACTAGAAATCAACTATAGGAAGAAATCAGAAAAGTCACAAAAATGTGGAGATTAAACAAAATGCTACTGAACAACTATTGGGTTAATGAGGAAATTAAAAGAGAAATAAAAATATACCTGGAGACAAACAAAAATGAAAATACAATATACTAAAATTTATGCGATACAGCAAAAGCAATTGTCAGAGGGAAGCTTATAGCAATTCAGGCCTACCTCAACAAACAAGAAAAATCCCAAATAAACAGTCTAACAGTGCACCTAAAGGAACCAGAAAAAGAAAAACAAATAAAGCCCATTTCCAGCAGAAGGAAGGAAACAATAAAAATCAGAGCAGAAATAAATGAAATAGAGACTGAAAAAAAAATAGAAAAAATCAATGAAACCTAGACGTGGTTGTTTGAAAAGATAAACAAAATTGACAAACCTTTAGCTAGACTCACCAAGAAAAAAAGAAGTCTCAAATAAATAAAATCAGAAATGAAAGTGGAGAACTTACAATGGACACCTCAGACATACAAAAGATTATAAGCAAATACTATGAAAAGCTATATGCCAACAAACTGGATAATCTAGAAGAAATGGATAAATACTTAAAATCATACAACCTTCCAAAACCGAATCAAGAAGAAATAGAGAGTTTGAGTAGAACAATCACCAGTAAGGAGATTGAAACAGTTATCAAAAACCTCCCCCAAAATAGAAGTCCAGGACCAGATGGCTTCCCTGGTGAATTCTACCAAACATTCAAAGAAACCTTAATACCTATCCTCCTTGAACTCTTCCAAAAAATTGAAGATGAGGGGAAGCTTCTTAACTCCTTCTACGAAGCCAACATTACCCTCATACCAAAATCAGACAAGGACAACACGAAAAAAGAAAATTACAGGCCAATATCACTGATGAACATTGATGTAAAAATCCTCAACAAAATACTAGCAAATCAAATACAATGATACATTTAATGTATTGTTGATACATTAAGATCATACAACATGATCAAATGGGATTATTCTAGGGATGCAGGAATGGTTCAACATCTGCAAATCAATCAATGTGATACAACATATTAACAAAATGAAGAATAAAAATCACATGATCATCTCAATAGATACAGAGAAAGCATTTAAGATACAGCATCTATTTATGATAAAAACTCTAAATAAAATGGGTATAGAAGGAAAATACCTCAACATAATGAAGGCCATATATTACAAACCCACAGCTAATATCTTCCTCAATGGAGAAAAACTGAAAGCTATCCAGACAAGGATGTCCACTTTCACAACTCCTGTTTAACATAGTATTGGAAATCCTAGCCAGGGCAATCAGGCAAGAAAAAGACATAAAAGGGATCCAAATTGGAAAAGAAGTGAAACTGTCACTATTTGTAGACAACATGATTTTATATATAGAAAAACCAAAAAAAAAAAAAAAAAATCCACCAAAAAGCTTTGAGAAATAATAAATGAATACAGTCAAGTTGCAGGATACAAAATCAACATACAAAAATCAGTTGTGTTTCTATACACTAAAAACGAAGTAGCAGAAAGAGAAATTAAGAACACAATCCTATTTACAATTGCGGCAAAAAGAATAAAATCCCCAGGAATAAATTTACCCAAAGAGGTGAAAGGTCTGTATAATGAAAACTATAAAACTGTTGAAAGAAATTGAAGAAGACACAAAGAAATCAAAAGATATTCCATGATCTTGGATTGGAAGAATTAACATAGTTAAAATGTCCATACTTCCTTAAAGCAATCTATAGATTCAATGCAATCCCTATCAAACTTCCAACAACATTGTTCACAGAAATAGAACAAAGAATCCTAAAATTTATATGGAACAACAAAAGACCCTGAATAGCCAAAGGAATCCTGAGAAAAAAGAACAAAGCTGGAGGTATCACACTCCCTGATTTCAAACTATACCACAAAGCTATAGTAACCAAAACAGCATGGCACTCGCAGAGAAACAGACACATAGATCAAAGCAACAGAATTGAGAGCCCAGAAATAAACCCACACATACATGGACAACTAATTTTCAACAAGGGAGCCAAGAACATTCAATGAAGAAAGGAGAGTCTCTTCAATAAATGGTGTTGAAAACTGGACAGCCACATGCAAAAGAATGAAAGTAGACCATTATCTTACACCATGCACAAAAATCAACTCAAAATGGGTTGAAGACTTGAATCTAAGATCTGAAACTATGAAACTTCTAGAAGAAAGCATAGGCAGTACACTCTTTGACATGGGTCTTAGCAGCTTTTTTTCAAATACCATGTCTGACCGGGCAAGAGAAACAATAGAAAACATAAACAAATGGGACTACATCAAACTAAAAAGCTTCTGCACAGCAAAGAAGACCATCAATAAAATGAAAATGAAACACAACGTAACAATTGGGAGAAGATATTTGCAAACCGTATATCAGATAAGGAGTTAATGTCCAAAATATGCAAAGAACACATACATCTCAACAACAGAAAAACTAACAACCCAACTAACAAATGGGCAAAAGATCTGAACAGAGATTTCTCTAAAGAAGATATGCAGATGGCCAAGAGGTAAATGAAAAGATATTCAACATCATTAACTATCAGGGAAATGCAGATCAAAACTACAGTGAAATAACAGCTTACTCCCGTCAGAATGGCTATAATTAACAAGACAGGAAACAAGAAGTGTTGGAGAGGATGTGGAGAGAAGGGAACCCTCGTACACTGCAGGTGGGAATGCAAACTGGTGCAGCCACTATGGAAAACAGTATCGAGATTCCTCAGAAAATTAAGAATAGATCTACCATAAGATCCAGCTATTCCAATCCTGGATATTTATCCCAAGAAATTGAAAACACAAATGCATAGAGACACATGCACCCCTATGTTCATTGCAGCATTATTCACAATGGCCAAGATTTAGAAGCAACTTAGATGCCCATCAAGGGACAAATGGATAAAGAAGACGTGGTGTATATACGCAATGAAATACTACTCAGCCATAAGAAATGATGAAATGTGGCCATTTGCGAGAACATGGATGGACCTTGAGGGTATTATGCTAAGTGAAGTAAGTCAGAAGGAGAAAGTCAAACACATGTGATCTCACTCATAAGTAGAAAATAAAAACAACAACAAACAAACACACAGCAACCGAGATTGGATTAGTGGTTACCAGAGGGGAAGTGGGGAGGGAGGAGGCCAAAAGGGGTGATTAGGCACAGGTCTGTGGTGATGGATTGTAATGTCTTTGGATGGTGACCATCATGTAATCTACACAGAATTAGAAATATATTACGATGTACACCTGAAAGTTATATAATGCTATAATCCAATGTTACTACAATAAAAGTAAATTAATTAAAAAAAAGAATTAGAAATGAGTGAATGAATGAAAACCATGAACCTGGAAATAGAAGGGTGTCTTTCTAAAACAAGAGACTACTGAATCCTTTTGGTTTGAAACCTCTCTTTTACAATGGGACACAAATTCTAACCAGAATTTTTTTAACTTGTTTTGGGGGAGAATTCATTTCTTCATCAAATACTTGCTTGTTAAGCACCCCTCATACATGGCTCTAAGCCCTGGGGACACAGCAGTGAATAAGGCAAAAGCTTTTTTCATTCTGATTGGAGAGTGATAACAAACAAGTAATCAGGTCAATAGACCACATCATTTCAAATAAGGATACTGTGCTGTGGGCTAGGGGTGGGAGAGTGGGTGGAGAGAGAGGCCATTCAGGCTGGTGCGTGGGAGGTCTCTCTGAAGAGGTGAAAGTGAGAAGTGCCCCGCGTGGGAATTCATGTTGAACGGCAGGAACACTTCAGTTCTTCTCTCTAAACTCACTGATTTATTTCTTATGAGAATGGTGGGCACAGCCTTTAATAATGAAGTGCCTATTAACACGGTATTTTTATTCCTGGAGATCACAACGATTGTCCATTTAATGATCCGTAGTTATTGGGCATCTGTAAATTACAGAGGCTTAGGCATCAGTTAATAATTATTATCTCTGTGGAGCTATTTCTTTTCTCCCCCGTGCCTTCGCTCTCCTCGGCCCCAGCCCCCCCATCTAGGTCTCATGCCTTTTTGTAAAAGGTAAATGCTGTTGGGGCTACTTTGGAGTAAAAGTGACTTTGTTGGTCAATGTTTGAGGCGGGTCTAGAACCGCATTCCATTAGAATCATCTTTATATTTAGTTCCCTCACCTCCCACCCCCACGCCGTAAGTGTTAGCATATGCCTGGAACTCTTGTCCTCTGGCCAGGAATTCTCCTCCAGCATCTTGTAGAGATGTTAACCCAGGACTAAGCAATTTCAAAGACAGCTACTCACGAGAGACCAATAAATGAAACACTTTCCTCACATTATGGAAGTTCTTTTAGTTCTCTTAAAGCAGCACAATTTGTTTCCAAAGAACCTCTCTTTTCTCAATTCTGCTACATTTTCTGAAATTACAACACACAGAGATCCTAAAATACAAAAGGAAAAACATTCTACCATTGGCCAGGGGAGCCAATGAAGATAGCATTGGTTGAGTGCCCCTAGACCGTGTGGGGAACTTGTCTTGTCAAATTTAAGTTAATCTCTTATCTAGCTGTGATTATCTTTAGTTTACAGATGAGGCAACAGGCACAGAGAGGTTAAGGTCAAGTACCTTGTCCAAGGCCGCACCAGAAATAATTACAGGACGGAGATTTCAATCTGGGCCTAGCCGAGTTCCGGTGGTTATTCCTTGCCACTCTGCCACATTGCCTTCCTGCTCTTCTAGATTGCTGTCTCAGAATGGCTATTCTCATTTTCTGGACTTATTAAGAAAAGGCAAAAACCTTCCCTTTTCAAGGCAGAGGATCCCCGCCCCCATGGGTATCAGAGCCTGAACCGTGCATCCCCACTGGAGGGCTGACCTAACGACATTTGCCAGCTTTAACATTCACAGATTGCTCTTGTTCTGGAAAAGCTGCAACTGGAAAGTGAGGAGAAAGCCTTTCAATCACTGTAGAGAGAGTCAATGAAGAAAAATGGCGTTTCTTAGCTGCTAAGGGAAAGAGTTCAACCTCTGCCCCCTTTTTATAGTACACACTAATCAAATATGCTTTTGATATAAAACCTTTCATTTCATAGATATGTCGATGAAAGCGTCACGACATGCTGCCTTAAAAAATCTGCAGGTTTTTTTTAAGCCAAGGAATGCAGAGACTGCTAAAAATTGGCCTCTTGTATGCACCGCTGACAGCCCAGTCCGCCCGCCCTCCATGCCCATGCACCTGCACAGTTTGCCGGTGGTCTAGCCCTCGGTCCTGGGTGGCCAGGGGCACGCTGCCAGCAACGGCCTCTACCAGAGACTCCTGATCCTGACCAGAGATGCTCTCCCAGGTTTGGGGAAAGCCCTTCCATTTCCACACAGAAAGAATGTGCCAGTGCCCAGTCCCCCGTTGTGTTACTGTTGTTGTCCTTGCCTATACTCCGTTTGGCAAAGGGCCTCATGGTTTGTCCCAAAGAAGGTGTCTGTGTGGAGCCAGTGTCAGCACCTTTCTCTATAAATATTTTCTGCTTTGCAGGCCACACAGTCCTTGTCACAACTACTCAGCTCTGCTGCTGTAGCAAGAAAGCAGCCATAAACAACACGTAAATTAATGAGTGTGGCCATGTTCTAATAAATTTCATTTACAAAACAGACAGCGTGGGCCGCTGGCTGTAGTTTTCCAAACTCTGGCACAGAATGATCATTTCCCCAAGCCCCTAACCAGTGGTTCTCAATTCGTGGCCCTCAGATCAGCGGCATCAGCATTTCTGATCTGGTAGGCCTTTCTCATAAGTTCCCAGATGAGACGGATGCCGCAGGTGCAGGACCATACATTGAGAACCACTGCAATAGATAGATGTCTTCCTGTACACAGGATCTGGGAGGGGGCCGTGTGGTCATAAGAACGCCATGGTGGCTGGGGGCAGAGGGGCAGAAGCAGCTGGGAGATTCAGACCTGCCTGTTCCTCTGACTGACTCCTTGTCGGGGGAGGTTAGGACTGCCAAGGAAGCAAAAGGAGCTAAAGTCCTGGCAAGGTGAGGAGCTTCTGAATCTGGTGCTGCCAGGAAGCCTTGCAGAGAGAAAAGCTGCAAGAGGGTTGGACTGTCCCCACTCCCTGCAGGCTTAGCTGGCCGGGCTGACTGCATTTGCTCATGTCCAGGCATCGGAAAGAACAGGGGAACTTTATGAGTCTGGTGAGAAGTACACAGGGAGTTTATGAAGACCCAGCTTGTCACGAGAGGGCTGTAGCACGGCCAGGCCCTGTCATGTTTCTGGGCATCAGATCACATCCTCCAGACTTGACCGACTAGACGTGTAGGTGTGGAACTGCAGGCTACAGCGAAACATCTCGGGGGCAAGGCGAGGGGACCTGCCAGAACACCCCCGTCAGACCAGCCCTGTCTCGCTTACCTGTCAAGGACAGTTGAGATTCTGTAATCATTTCAGGCCCCTGAGATGAAAGGACAGACTTGTGAAAGCCAGAGGCTGGTGTGCAAAGACCTTGGATGCCAAGCCTGCGACTCTTGTGAGCTTGTCGAGGGATTTGCAGGCCAGCTGGTGAGCAGATGCTGGTGATGCTGGGCCCTGCACGAGGAGCTGCCCACAGGACACGAGGTGGGCAGGCATGCTCTCGGGGTTCTGCTGGGAAGAACATGAATGGGCATAATTGTTTCCGTGGCCACGTGCTCAAATGTGTATTATGTTACTCACCCTTGCACCACGGCATGCTGTCTTGGTTGGGCCCCCTTTGAACTGCCCAAGAGGGCAGACTGAAGAGAATCAGCTCAAAGTTGCAAAGTATGGGGACATATGGTGTTGGAATATTATTAGGATGTCTAAGCTTAATGTCGGAGCCAGACCCGAGAAGCAGGACCTCCTAGCCTCAGGGCTCTTTGCCCCTTGAAAGGATTCTCCCATCCTGGCGCTGAGTGGCTGCATCCTCCCAACCTTCCAGGAACTCTGAACCCAGTTCTGCTCCTGGTTCCGTCAAAGGCCTTGCTCAAATCCTATTTCAGAAGCAAAGGTTTTTAGATGAGATTAACTCCAGACACAAGGTCCTACTTCCTGTGCTGTTTGCTGGCTTGCCGGGTTCAGGCCTGGGGACAGTGCCTGTATCTCAAATAGCAGTTACCGGGGGACGGGGGCTGCCTCCCTCGGGCTTCATGACTGAACTGACTCGACTTTTCCCAGAAACACACAGCAGGAGCAACACTTTGACATAAGTCACTTGTGCCTTTTCTACAAAAATGAAACAGTATAAATAGCACTCATATGCTTTTAAAATTAACAAATGGAACCTGAATTTAGAGCAAGTTTAAAAAAAATGCAATAACAGATGCGAGGTGAGTCTTTTTCTTCACTGTTTAATTTACTCCTGACTTTATTTATTCTTTACCAACGAAAATCTCAAACATTTTTTCATCTATAATGCTTTGGATTAAAACAAAAAAGTCCATATTCTGCATACATCTCCAGGAGTTTGCCTGTTCATTCACTACGTTTTTCAGCATTCAGCATTGTCTGGTGTCTAAAACACTGATTCACCCCAACGGCTTCCAGATTCCCCTTACTGCTTCAATATATCCGTATTGTTAGTCGTGAACATCTACAGTTTTCTTCCTAAATTGATGAATCCAGATCTTTCTAGCAATTTTTCTTTTAATTGTAAAACGTATTAAAAATGAGAATCAATCTTAAAAATCACTGCAATCTAACAATGGGGAAATGGTTAAGGATCTTCCTGCACAGCTATATGATGGAATATATGCAGCCATCAAAAATAGCAAATAATGTAAAAACACTGTCACTGGCTTCACAGGAGGAGTCTGCCTTTTCAGCTGAGAGCGTGGAGCCCTCTGGAATCCCTGCGTCAGCCCCCAGCCCCTGCTCTCCATTCCATCCCCGGGCCTATTTGGCTTCTAACCTTCAGGCTTGTCTCTCATTCTAGCTCTGTGCTCACTCCCTGGGGTTCAACCACAATATTCAACCCCCCCGGCTTGGCCTCAGGCAAACCCTGGATTCATCCCTGGCTTTTTCTGCCCTGGGCTGCTTCCGCGCCCACTCAGCTCCACCAGCTTTGACACTGGACCTCAGCCCTGCCTTAAGTGCCCGCGTGCCCAGCACCCTGACCACACTTGCCCAGCCGCAGCCAGCCTTTTAGGACACGTAGAACCTTTCAATCTTAGGGAGATGAATTTTTAGTTTCATGGAGCTTGTGGAGCAGCACACTGGCTCTCTTAAAAAAAAAATCAAGCTCAGATCCTCCAGGGTCAGCAAAGGATGGGGACTTGACACGAAGAGGAAGCTGGGACTTGTAGCGCTGACTCTCGATCTCCGAGATTCACCTTCCTTCAGGATCTCTCTCATTTGCCGCAAGAATGGTGCTGGCTGCCATGAATTGGTAGGAGAGTCTGAGAGAATCTGGGCTCAATTTGGCGAAGGAGTTAATGGATTTCCTCACAGAGATGAGACGGCTGTAACCAGTGCTCTGTGTCTAATGAGTAAATTAGGTCCATTTGACATTGATATTGACAATGATAGTCAAGTCATTTGACGAAATATTTAATGATTTTACAACCAGAAAAACTACTTTAAAAAAATTCAGGGGCCGGCTTGTTAGCGTACTGGTTAAGTTTGCATGTTCTGCTTCAGCGGCCTGGGGTTTGCCGATTTGGATGCTGGGTGGGGACTTACACACCGCTCATCAAGCCATGCTGTGGTAGGCGTCCCACGTATAAAGTGAAGGAAGATGGGCATGATGTTAGCTCAGGGCCAGTCTTCCTCAGCAAAAAAAATAATAATAAAAAAAATCAAATCCAAGCAGCAGAATAAAACACACAAAATAGAAAGTGCTCACTTTAATTTATAGATATACTGAATTAGTCTTTATAGAGAAATCACTGCTTATGAGAATGAATAAAAGATTCTAACATTCTGAAAACTTTCAAGAATTTACTTTGCTATGCTTATTTTAAAAATTATTATATAAATTATGCTTCATTTTCTGGTCTTATCTGAAATAGTACTGTGTGAAGTTTCCTTTACTATAATTTATCTTTGCCTTCATTTCTCTTACATTTGGTAGCTGTGCCACAGCTGACTTTTTATCTAATTTTGAATCAATTTTTAAAACATGCTCTTTTGAAAAATGCATTAAAATAATTTTTATTTTAGGCGATATCTATATCTTCAACTCAGAAATTTTCTTTTTCCTGCATTCAACCAGACCCTCCTTTTGTCTAAAGGAGAACGCACAGTTGTTCCTTCTCTGATAAGCTCTTCTTTCTAGACTAATAGACTCAAAGATCTTGAAGGTCCTGGAGTCCATTCGGTCCAAGTGAGAGATACGGCCTGTTGGAGCCAAACAAGGTCGCCAGGGTAGCATCTTTCTCATCATCCCCATCTCTGAGCTTCCTCTGGGCACGTGCTTCTCACTCGATTTAGCGATGCTCTCTCATAGGTGCACTAGGGTTTGCTTTGACCCGACGACTGGGATCTAATCCTAGTTTTCTGTGAACTATTTGTGTTGTTTTGAGGGTTTAGGCCTTAATTTTCTTAAATCTAAATCAAAGGGATTCAAATATTCCGGGTTCCCCAAATGAGTGGTCGGTACCAAAAGGAATGCATATCATTTCCAAAAATAAATATTGGCCACATATAGAATACATGATTCACAAACCAAATCAAGGCACTCTGCAGGAGAACGATGGTATTTCTCTGTAACCCAAACCAGCAAGGAGCTGAAGCTGCTACATGTTGTCGCCTTGGTTTCCTATTCTCTTTCCTGGCAATGGAGGATGAAGAGGAAGATGCTGGAGAAGGAATAGATGTGTTGAGAGACCTCAGCTGACCGGAAAGTGTCAGGGAGCAGAAAGTCACCTTACTGTAATGTGACTGTCTGGTGGCTGATGTGCTCGCAGTGGAAACCCCCAGATCTACAATAACAAGGAGGAGAAAGAGAACTTGCTAGAAAGACGACTTGGAGCAACCATATCCTTCCAGGTGCTCAGGCTAAAACCTTGGTATCTGCTGTGGTCTGGGCGTTTGGGTCCCTCCACATTCATGTGTGGGAATCCTAACGCCGCACATGACAGTAATAGTGGTGGGGCCTTTGGGAGGCCATTAGGCCGTGAGGGCTCTCATGACCTAATGAGATTAATGCCCTCATAAAAGAAGGCCCAGAGAGCACCCTTGCACCCTTCCCCTCTGTGAGAACACACTGAAGTCTCCCCCTCGGAGGAGAGCCCTGAACCGACCAGGGCAGCGCCGGGACCATGGACTTCAACTTGCGTAGCGTAGAAGCTCTCGGGCGTTTGGTTACAGCAGCCTGAGCGGCCTAGGAGGGTGTCACTCCTGAGGCCCCTCCTCATCCCACACCCACCCCCATCCCATGGGGAAGTGAAGCCTGTCTGCTCTCCCCCTAGAATGCGTCTGCGACGGAGTCGTTTCTCACAGCTGCCCCGCCACCACCCCTCCCCCAGAGCATTACAGTAGCCTCCTGACAGACCTGCTGCCTCTAACCTTGTCCCTTCCTTAGTGGCCAGAGGGAGCCGGTGAAAACGCAAGTCGGCTCCCATGTCTGCTTGCTTGGAAGCCCTGGGGAGCCCCACCCGCGCAGCGCGCAGGCCCGGAGCCCGGGGCTGGGACCCGCCAGGACCCGCCAGGACCCCCCCGCTGCGGGCGCCAAGGGCGCGGCGTGACTCCCGCGCTCACTCTTCCGTGGCTGAGGGGCACGCTCCCCTCTGAGCACTTGTGCGCGCGGGCTCTTCCCTCTACCCGGCACTCTTCCCCAGACTGTCACAGGGCTGCTCCCTCGCCTCCTTCAGCTCTCGTGTCACCTTCCCAAGGAGGCCGTCCTTGACACCCTGTTCAAAAACACAGTTCCCACGTCAACGCGGCCATCCACCCCCTCCTTCATGTTTACGCCTCAGCCGCACCTAACATACTAGGAGTCTTGTGAGGAACCCGACTTCTCCCAGCACGATTGTCACCTGCCTTCACGGGGCTGCCATGCAAGGCTCCCATGGAGTTCTTCTCAGAGGAGTGAAAGCACAGCAATCAGCAGGCCCCCTCGAACCTTCCTCGCCAGCGATCGCCTGGAAATCCCACAGGCAGCGTGCCGCCTGTGGGCAGGAGCTCCCATCGCCCGGGGAATTTCAGCAGAGACTGTCTGAGAGACAGCCTTTGACTGTGGGCCGCTCCAGGAGGTGGGGACATTCCGCTCTCTCTCCGGGTGTCCCTCTTTCTCTTCTCGGTCTTCTACTCCTGGCTTCAGCTGAAGCTGGCTTGACTCTTGGCCCCTCTGGTTCCTGGGCTCAGAGCCACCATAGGGGAGTGTCCAACCAATAAACATGTTCCGAGCATCAACTATCTGCCAGGTTCTGTGCGAGGTTCTAGGCATCCCGCAACAAAGAGGTCAAAGACCGTGCCCTCCAGGACGCTGTGGCCTCCCTGGGGACATGAGGTGAAGGCACACAGGAAGGAAGTGCACAGAAAACATCCGTAGTTCAATGCCCAAATTCAAGGGGTGAAATTCTGGTGTGAGCGAGGTCAGGAGGCTTCCTGCAAACTCTGGCCTGGAGGCGTCTGCCTTCTTGCTGGGCAGCCTTTAAGGGTGGGAGCAGCTCCTCAACACAGTGGCTCCCACCTCCCCTCCTCGGCCCTTTGTTCCGGGACTGTGGGGGTGCCTCAGTTAGTTAGCAGACCCAAACATACGCAGTCGCCACATCTAAGCCCTGGGACCTTCAGATTCTGAAGGGCTTGTAGCCTTTCCTCCTCGCCCAGCTCTGTTCCTGCAACTTGGTTCCAGCAAATTCATTTTCCTCGCGATCAACTTTGTTTGCTTTTTCGTTTCTGAAATGTGTTGTGAAGATAGAGCCTCTCTGGAGTCCACGTACACATCAATCACCCTGGTTCAGAAAGCCGGCGAGCTAACTCCGCATGCTCTCCAGCACCTTCCGCAGCACCTCCCTGGAGGGCCTGCCCATCAATATTTACCCTGACAGTCTCTCCACCCAACGCTAATGGGACAACCACTCCTGCCTGAAGGAGTTGATGTAAGTTATAAAAATAGAGAGACACACTGAGAATAAACCAGCTTTTCTCAGCACTTTCCATGAGCTTGGCTTGTGCTTCTGGAATCTTCACTGGACCTTTCTTTTCATAAGCCATGACCTTGAGGAGCTGTTTTCCCGGACAGACACGGCTGAGGTTTGCATCTCTCCCTCATCCCTCCTGCAGGGATTTCCGCCTCCGCAGGGGGCCTGGCTCCATCTCACAGAGGCGTTCCTTTCATTCAATGTCAGTCACCGTGTCAGCTTTCCCTCCCCCTCACTTCTGCGGGAATGGGAGACGGGGAGTTGGGGGTGGGCGGGCAGAAGTGCTGGCATCTGTGGAGGCTTCTGCAGAGTTTGCATAGCTCTGCCGGGTCAGGCCTCCCTCACGCACGAAACAGAGGCCACCAGCCTGGACTTCCTCAGTGTCCCCTCCTCCAAAGGGTCCTCATCTCCTGGTCACAAGTGGTAGTGGACACCTGTTTTGTTGTGTTTTTTGGCGTTTGGTGGTTTTTTGCTGACCTAGCATCCTTCTCCACTTTTCTGCTAACAGCACCCTGGCTTTCCACAACAGCTCCCTGGCTCTCAGTTCACGTGGCTCAGGAGGGGCTCTTCCCACCTGTAACTCATGAGACGGCATGTGACCCAGGCCAAGCCGATCAGCTCCTCTTTCCCCCAACTGGAATCATTGGTCAGGAGTGCGCACATACCCCAACTAGTTCTGAGGATTTTATTGAAATGAGGAGAGTGTGCCTGCCAGAGCCTCTGTGCCTGAGGGTGCGAACAGAGATGCAGCCGGGGAAGTGGAGGGAGAGCAAGTCCCAACCCCTGCGCCAGCTGCTCTTAAAACTGCTGCCATCCTTAGACTTTGCAGTTACCAAGCCAATTACCGTCTTTGTTTAAGCAGGCTGCTTCATTCTGCAAGCCAGTGGTCACCTCCTGCTGCTGTTATTTGCAACAAGAGTACCACCCCTATCTGGGGAGACAGTGTCCTTCCTTCCGCCCACCAATGTCCTTGGTCACATCTCCTATCTCCTTGGGCCCTCCTGTCTCCTTGTTCTGTTGTCATTGTGTCTCCCATCTTCTGTGCCTTATGTTTTCCCTCAAGTCGCTTATACTTACAAAAACCCTCCCTCAGTGTGTCCTCCACCTGCCATTGCCCTTGGCTACTCCCAGTCTCTCCCTTTTCTTCCCAGGTGGGCTCGCTGAGCGTCACGTGATCTCAGAGGCTCTCTTTCTTTACCTCTCATTACTCTTCACCAACCACTGTCCAGTGTCTTTCCCCTGCACTTCATTAAAACCAGGGGCGACCACCCCACAGTCCATTCCCGGGTCGCATTTTGCCTGGTTGTCTCTGACTCCTCTGTGGGACGATAGTGTGTTGGCTTCAGCCACGTTTTCATCCTCCCTTGCCCGGTTGCCCTCTGCAGTCTTTCACCTCTGCTCTGTCATCTTTGCTGGCCTTGCATCTCCTGTCCTCCTCTTCAGTTTTGGACCCCAGGGCTTGTCCTCAGCTCTCTTCCCTTCTCTCACAGCTCTCTCCTCTGGGCTGTGACTTCATCCACTCCAGGGCCTTCTGCCGTTGCTCACCCTGCCTCCAGCTTGCTCCTGAGTTCCCTCTGGGCATTTCCCACTGCCTGTGGATACCCTGAAGACCAGGTTATGGGGACCTCAAACTTACAGAGCCCTGCACGTAGTAGATACTCAAGAAAGAACTGTTAAAAGAATAAATGGAAGCATCCTCAGACTGTCAGAGCCTGAACTCGAGGCCTGCAGAACTTCCTGCCTGACTGGCGAGAGGGCTGTGAGCCCCTGTTGTTCGGCATGTGAGTCCCCACCACCTACTGTTTCGGCAAGTGCCCACCGTGCTGCCCCTTCCTCTCCAATGATCAATCCAAGCATTACTGCTGCTGG
Source organism: Equus quagga (assembly GCF_021613505.1). Lineage (NCBI taxonomy): Eukaryota > Metazoa > Chordata > Mammalia > Perissodactyla > Equidae > Equus > Equus quagga. Next base: position 59,425,988 of record NC_060270.1, read on the forward strand.
GAAGCCTTCACGGGACAACAGATACCTGCACGTGTACCACACACACACACACACACA